>NC_135307.1:108566357-108866357 GCF_048772815.1 Callospermophilus lateralis | reverse complement strand
TAGGACGTGACATCAAGAAACCTTCACATGGTTTCTTCATGCCTACACCTCTATATGCCCCACTTGTTCACTCCAGGGACATCTATTGAGTATCTGCTTCGTGCCCACTACTGGGAACTGTGCACAGCTTCAGTATTTTGGGTGCCTGAGGGTCATCTATCTATGAGACCGATAGTGGGGGTGGGGTCAGGAGAGTTGGGATACTTGTCCAACAGAATAACCTCTCGTGATTTTTTTTTTTTTTTTTTTTTTTTGTGTATGTGTGTGTACCAGGAATTTAGCCCAGGGACGCTTAACCACTGGGCCACATCCCCAGCCCTTTCAAAAATTTTATTTAGAGGGGCTGGGGTTGTGGCTCAGTGGTAGCGTGCTCACCTAGCATGCATGAGGCACTGGGTTCAATTCTTAGCACCACATAAAAATAACACAATAAAGTCCATCAACAACTAAAAAAAATATTATTTTTTTTAAAAATTTATTTAGAGACAGAATCTCACTGAGCTCCTTAGAGTCTCGCTAAGTTGCTGAGGCTCGCTTTGAACTTTCGATCCTCGTGCCTCAGCCTCCTGAGCCACTGGGATTACAGGCCTGAGCCACAGCACCTGGCATAACCACTCTCTTGAGCTGAAGTGTCCACGTTTCTACTAACTACACTGCCCACTGACTTCTTGGCAGGGGAGCCAGGAGTGTGTGCTGTTCAGGAAGGTCGAGAAGAGGCAACTATCAGTTGCTTCTTTGGGCCATTGGCGAAGCTCTGGGTGCTTTCATATTACCTCACCTAACCCTTAATACCAGTATTTTAAAGCTGAGAAACTGAGGCCTGGAAAAGCAAAGCAGCTTATTCGAGGGCCTGATGGTAATTGGACTTATCCTGAGATCTTTCCAGTCCACAGTGGGTACTCCGGGTGCTGGACAAACAGCCTACAGAAGAGGAGGCTGAGGGTAGAGAAAGGATCCGGGCACTCTCCTCCCAAGCCTCAGACTTTGAGCCCTCAGCTGCGACAGCTGACAGCCTGAGTAACTGACTAGCAACCAGCTCAATCTCTAAACTAAAATGGAATTAAGAATCATCTCAGCCCATTGTGAAAGTCAGGCTGGAGTCTCCTCTACAAAATCTCCTTGAAGTGTTGAAGTGTTCATCCCCTTGGTTATTCTCAAGGTCAGGGAGTTCACTTCATCCAAGGACAGTCCCACATGGTTAGAATTTACCCTCATACTGAGCTAGCATCTACCTCCTTGCAGCTTCCATCTCCTGGTTGATCTGAATTTTAAAGAGAAAGAAACTGAGAACAGAAAGACATTAAATAATTCCTGCCCCAGTCCCAGCTGAGGAGTAGAAGAGTTCATTTGCAGGGCCTGTGTGGATCCACAGCTTGCCTTCTCCCCAGCAGCCCTCCAAGAAGATTGGTTTTCTCCCCACAGACTCCTTCTGGATCCAGTCTCTTCACAGGACTGTGGCCAGCCAGGGATGTGGCTGGAACTTCGCTCCCACATTCTCAACTCCTACAACTAAAAGGAAAACCCTTGGTCATTAGCTGTGCTAGCATTTCTGGCCTCAGGGTGTAATCTAAACAAATTCCTCCCTGTACCTTAGAGTTGTAATAACACAGCTGTTTTATTGTGGTCTCCCCCAAACACAGGCTGAGCCAATATTCATGTCCTATACAGGAAAACTGTTTTCCTTCTTGGTTGGAGAGAAGTCATTCCCATCCTGCTCTGACCCTGGACCCTCTGCTGCTGACCTGGGTTTCTATGGTTTCTTTTGTGAATGGGTAGGTAGATTGGCTAACCATCTGGGGGAAAGAGAAGGGAACTGGTTGTAGTTAGGTTCCCATACCCTTCCCAACTCTAGCCTGGAGTGTATTCCAAAAAACAGTCTCCACAGCCTTCTAGAACATACTCAGGTCTGGAGCCCAGGTCTGACTCTATCAGTCTTTATTAGATGAGTGACATCATAGAATTTTAGATTTCTTTTCCCTTCCTCTAGTATTCATAGCTGGGAACACTGAAGCTCAAAAAAGTAAAGTGATGGTGCAGCCTGTAATCCCAGCAGTTGGGAGGCTGAGGCAGGAGGATCCTGAGTTCAAAGCCAGCCTCAGCAACTTAGAGAGACCCTAAGCAACTAAGAAAGACCCTGTCTCAAAATAAAAAAGGGGCTGGGGATGCGGCTTCATGGTTAAGCGCCCCTGGGTTCAATCTCCCCCTACCAAAAAAAAAAAAAAAAAAGACTTGTCCAAGGTCACGGGAAGGAGCTGGTCCTAGATCCTGTCTATATTCTTGGTGTGGGCCATTTTCTCCAGCAAGATCAGGTTTACCCTGAGATCCAAGGGAAAGACCAGGTGACTCCTGCCAAGCTCACCAATTTCAGAACTGTAGGCAAGAGTTTGCCAGGTTTTAGAACAAATGCCCCATTTACACCACAGACCACAAACACATGCAACTCATTAGGTCCCATAAGGAAGAAACAGTAAGGCTGGATGAATCCAGTTTCTTGAAGTTGAAAACATAGTGGTCATGAAGTCTTACTAAGGGACTCTCTCCCCCTGAGTTCTGCAGTGATGCCACTTAGAACCCCGACACAGAAGAGCAGGTTGCCGAAGTAGAGCGCCAAGGCTGAGCCCTCTAACCTAAAGAAAGGGCAAGACCGGGAGGCTTCCTGGAGGCGGCGGCGGGGCCATCCCGGTGGAACAAAGGAAAGGGTGGATTTCCTAGCTGGTGCAAAGAAAGTGGAGGTTTGGGAAAGTCTTTCTCTCTATCCCTCTGCTCGAGAATCCCTCTCTCCCATCGATCCTTCGCGGCGGGGCCTGGGGTTTCCCGGGTCCTCAAGGCGGAGCCGGTCGGTGGGGCTGCGGGCGGCCGGGCGCGCGCGGAGAGGGCGAGCGCGCCCCGCGGGGGGCTCCCGCGGCCCTTAAAAGGAGTTCATCGCAGCTGGGCGGCCCCGCCCGCCGGCTCTACGGCCCCTCCTCCGGCCGGGTCCCTCCGGGCCGCGGGAACTCTGCCGCCGGCGCTCAGCTCGGGTCGGGCGCGCGGTACCGACGCGTCCGCCCCAGGGTGCCACGACTGCCGCTCCCGGGGGCCCCGAGGGGCGGGCGCGCTGCTCGGGACCCGTCGGCCCAAGACACGTGTCGCACTCACCAGTGTCGCCATGTCCTCGGTGTTTGGAAAGCCCCGTGCGGGCAGCGGGCTGCAGATCGCGCCCCTCGAGGTCAACCTGGCCATCCTGGGGCACCGCGGGGCGGGCAAGTCCGGTGAGTGGCGCGGGATTGGGGAGCGGAGGGACGGGGAACATGCGGTGGGAACGCGGCGCTGTGGACTTGGGGACTTCTTTTCCCAGGAGGGTTGCGTGAGACCTTGTGCTTTTCTTCATCAGGGAATATTAAGGCCACAGTTAAAAGTTCAAAGAGGGCCCCTTGGGCTGGAGGCCAGCATCCAACAGGTCCCTTTGGTGACACTCATCAAGATATCTCTGGATATTAGGATTTCCCCACTCCACACCCCAGTTCCTGGGGATTCCTGGGCAAACGGCACATTCTTATCAAACCAGACCCCTCTATTAACTTTCTGGAAATACACTGGACTCTGGTCCTCCATGCCTGGAACTTGTTGATGAACCAAGGTCTTGGGCTTCTACGAAGATAATCTCTGTCACCACTGAACTCTGCCTTTACCACTCTGGCATTTGTCACCATAGGCAGAGAAACCTCAGAAAAAGGGTTTGCCCCTCTGCCTGCCATTTTAAGTCCCAGACAGCTGAAAGTGGAGGGCAGAGGAGGGCTTCTCCACTGGCCGTTTGTCCAGTTAGAGCCATTAGTGAATGGCCAATAAGATCTTAGTAAGCTGTAGGCTCCCCACTCTCCAGGGTGTCCTTTGAGACTCACTGAGGATGTTACTTTCTGATTTTGAAGCCAGCCCCTCTGACTTAAAGAGGGGACTCAGAATCTGGTCATGCAACCAGAAAGATTTGCCTTTGCCCCTTTGAACATTATTCTGGAACTCTGTCACTGGTACAGTTTAGCCAGAACTACATGAACGAAGGAATTTACATTTTAAAATATGTATCCCCTGGGTATTAGTTCCAAACGGACACTGGTAGGAATCCTAGGAAAGAATTTTAAGGATTTTCTCAACAATATCACATTACTTTTTAAGAGCCCAGTGTAATAAATAGTTGGTCAACCCCTGCCTTTATGTGGCTAAACTCTGAGCAAAATCAGAAGCCTCTTGATGCACCCCACCCGGGAGAACTTCGTGCTAGAGCTTTACATTCTGCCGAGATACCCATGAGGGGTGTGGAGGCCAAAGAGAGAACCAGGATCTGAGATGTGGAGGATGGGCACTAGAGTGTTAGCTCAGGACAGGGATCTTGCCTGGACAGCCCAGGCCCTGGGGACTTCATACCCTCCCAGGAATGGCTCACTGCTCAACTCTGCTCTTACTGTCTGTTTGGCTTGCAGCCAAAGCTGAAATAAATGCCCCAGCTTCAGAATCTGTGTGACTTGTCCAGGGTGGGGAACATGTATGTCCCTTCTACTGGGGTCTCATCAGGCTGACCCTACAGTAGCTGATTGCAAGGGTCCTGATCCCTGAGTTAGGGTCTACACAAAAATTCCTAAGCCTTGCCTCTCATTGTTTTTCTTGCCATTAAAACAAAACAAAACTCAGGGTGCACCTAGTGGAACTTGGCACCCCATATTTCTATGTTTTTCTGAGCTTCTCAAACCAACTCCTCAGCTCTCCAGTGTGTTTCCCCACAAAAACTTAGCTTGGTGTCAGCCAGGGGTCACAGAAGCTTAGATAAGGCCTCCTTAAGAAGGGCAGCTTCCAGGGACCCACAGCCAGGCACTGCAGGCGAGACTGAGGCCACCTTTTTCTGCTTCTTGCAGCCCTGACCGTGAAGTTTCTGACCAAGAGGTTTATCAGCGAATACGACCCCAACTTGGGTAAGAAACCACTCTTTCCTACACCTCTGGCTGCCTGTGCCCCACCTGGAGCACTCCCCTGGGACCCACCCCATGGGTGGGCCCTGACCAGTACTGCATACCTGGGGGCAGAAGGAAGGAGTCACCAGGATCACCCACCCCATGGAGGGAAATGTTTCAAGTGTAAGAAGTACCCCTTCCACAGCCCACCCTAGACAACTTGGAGGTTGACCCAATTCAGAGAATTGTAAGAAACTGATTTGCCCAAAATTTTGAGGTATGATGAAAGCTGAAAAAAAAAAAAAAAAAAAACAGACATAGGAAGATATCCACATCCAAAAAGATATTGTTCTTTAAGATGATCACTCGGTGTTCTTTTCCAGAAAAGCTGAACCACATGAAAAATTCTCTAGTGATGCTGGCTTCTGAACCAATTTTTTTGAACCATATGAGTAAACTAGCCTTGCTTTTTTTAGCTGTATCATAGCATGTTGAAAAAGGGGATGTATTGGTGCCCATCAGAGCTGGGTTTGAATCCTGGCTCTGCCACTTATTAGCTGTGCAATTTTGAGAAAGTCACTTAACCTTTCTGGGCTCCTGTTTCCCATCTAAAATGGGCATCAAATACCTATCTCAGAGAATTACTATGAGGATTAAAGAAATAACGCATGTAAAAGATCTGGCCTAGAAGTTGAGCCGTAGTAGATTCTCAATGTATGTCTGCTCTTCCATCTTCCTCAGTGGCTTCCCATGCATGGCATCTGAGATTCCCTCAAATGAATCCTACCGGTGTTTCTGAAAATTATTTTTAGCAGTAGGACCTTTCTCTAAAATAATCTCTTACATGGAACCCTAATACCTAAGACAAATAAAAGCAGAATTTTGTTAGTATCAATGTAATTTAAAGCTCACATTTATAACATTGTTATTATGAACTGTCCACTGACACAGTGGGGTGTCTGAATGACCTTAGCATTTTGAAAATGGGTATTGGATTATTTCCCCATTCATGAAAATTGAATCAAGCATTGGTGGGACTCCCAAGGGCTCTCAGGGGAAACCCAGGGCTCTGTGACACAGGTTGAAAACACCTACAATGCAGCACTGCCCACAGCCTGCCCCGATGGCTGGCTGGAGGAAAGAGCTCCTGAATCCATTGGTGCCCATTAGCCCCTCAGTTCAGCAGAACCAGGGTACAGAGGAGACCCAGTGCTGGAGCAGGGGGAGTCCTCAGAGCCACTTAGTCATCAGGTTTAATTTTTTTTTCTTTTTTTAAAATTGTTTTAATTAGTTACACATGACAGTACAATGATCTTGACATATCATACATTTGAATCATTTTTTTTTTCCTTAAAGAAAAGAATCCCTTCTTCCAAAGAATCTTGGAATGGTAGGCGTCAACAGGGAATGTGGAGGGCTTCCCTGGGTAAGTCAGGGGGTGGGACAGGTGATGCGTTGACAGTCCTCCAGGGGTTTGTTCCTCACAGCTGTTCCTTAGCACAGCTCCTTGGTGCTGCACGGGAGGGAACAGGTCTGAGGAGCCAAGTTCACATGGAGAGGCTGAGGGGAGCCCCTTAGATCAGCAGAGGCAACCCCTGAGAGAGCAGGACGCAGGGGGCAGTGGTGTGCTGGCCGGGGCAGTGCTGAGTGTGGCGGGTGGCAGGCAGGAAGGAAGAGCACAGGAGCCGGCAGGCCATCCCGGAGGGACCCAGCAATTCCCAAGGGCAGTGCCTCAAAAGACTTTCTGCTTAGTTCATCTGGCGCCTGGGTCATGCTTACACCAAAAATCACTCTTTGTGTATCTGAAATTCAAAGTTAACCACATATCCTGGATTTTTTCTGGCCACCCACTTCCAGTGTCCCTCCTTCCCTGCCCCCAATCCATTCTTTTCACACGGGTCCCACCAGATGGGCCCATTACAGAGCTGCTTTGAGCTTCCTGATTGAGTAATTGTGGAATTCTGACCTGTCGGTGGGATGTGTGGTCACACGGTCTGAGGGGGGACAGCAGTCCCGCAGTGGTCAGGCACCTTGGCCTTTAGTCTCTTGCTTTGCCGAGACAGTCTCTGCTCACACATGCTGGAGGCCACCACCATTCCTCAGAGGATCTGTCCTGTTGCTGGAACGGCCTACACATTCCAGCCACTGTCCCATTTGCTGGTTTCAGCGGCAGTTGAAACTAGGGGACCAGAGCCTTTCCTCCTGTGGAGAAAGTTCTGGATGTTCAGGGCAGAGTGAGTGTCAGGAAGATGTTGCTAGAACAACTCCTCAGCTTCCTCTAGGGTGTCCTGAAAGCGTGATCACATTTGGGAGCCTCTTGAGGGGGAGACTTGTGCTCAGTTCCAGCACAGTACTAGCCACAACGTAGTGCTCTTCGCTGTGATTTTGTTTTTGGATTACCAAAAACAAAGAAGAGAAGAACTCCAACAAATGTCATCCCCATTGTATAGGTTGAGAAACTGAGGCAGGAAGGGCTCAATAATTTGCATAGGATCAGGAGACCTCCCCCCCTCAGGTCTTCACTAAGGACAGCCTTCTGCTATAGAGGGCTCAGAGCCAGAGGTCTGTGTGGCACTGGGCTCTCTGAGCCTCAGTTTCCCCATCTGGAAGATGGGACTAATAGACTGGGCTCTGTCTGTGTTAGAATCATGCTTTGTGACAGGCTGTCACTCTTACAGCCAGTAGGAACTGAAGATTTAGTGCCTATGCTGACCCTCGAGGAGGGAGCTGGTATCTCCAGGGAAGGTTCTCCTCTCCCAGAAAGGCTGGGGCATCTCACCTGGCATAGCCAGG
This sequence comes from Callospermophilus lateralis, assembly GCF_048772815.1. Taxonomy (NCBI): domain Eukaryota; kingdom Metazoa; phylum Chordata; class Mammalia; order Rodentia; family Sciuridae; genus Callospermophilus; species Callospermophilus lateralis. The sequence goes on along the minus strand of NC_135307.1, from coordinate 108,858,645 downwards.
GGACAGTGCCTGCTTGTCATCCCATCTTTGCCTTCATCCTGTTCCAGCAAGGACCTAGTTATCTTTTCTGAAGCAGCACCCTATGCACACTCTGACCAGAACTTCTTTGGTGCTTTTTAAAAAGTTGTCATTACTAAAAGTGAAGGGAAAATATTTTGGGAAAGGACTCTTCTCTCAGCACTGAAGTCCACAGAATATTAATTGGCACCTGTATTTAGGGGTACCAGAGTGCCCCAAGTCAGGGAAGACTACGTTACCGTGAATGGGTAAGGATCCTCACAGCCCCGCCTCTGAGGTCAGTCACCTCCCCTGTACAGGGGATGCTGGACAAGATGCCCTCTGAGGCTTCTTCCAGCTTGCATATCCACACACGCTGGCTGGACTGGGCACCTCTGGTCCTCCCTTGTACTCTGCTCAGAGCTGGAGAGCTGGCTGCCTCCCTAAGCAATCAGGCAGTGGGGCAACCCGGTGCAGTCTGGAAGACTCAAGCTCGAGCTCCTTCTACTGAGAGGGTGCTGTGAAGCCTTCTGCAAGTTTTCTCCTTCTCTGGGCCTCATTCTTTTGTCTTTCTACAATAAAGATACAGCTAACTCAAAAGGCTGTTGGAGTTGGGGGCAGAGAATGGCCAAGTTTCAGCTAACACCGTTTACTGGGCTGGGCAGGATGCTACGCCTGTTTGGAGGGAGTCCCTAAAAGGGGCGCATTGGACAAGGTTGGCAGGAAAATAAAGATAAATCTGAACAAGATGTAGGCATCTAGGGACAGCTCTTCTTGGGCCAAATATAGTTAAACATTTGGGGCATATTTTCCATTAGATTTTTTTTTTTTTAATCTTTGCATAAGAACAGCTATTTATCCAAGTCCCCAAAGCAGGCTGGGGACGAGGAGCTGTCTGTGATTCATGCTGGATGCTGGTGGACCTGGATTGTGTCCAGGCCTGCTCGGCTGCCAGCAGCCCTCAGAGAGAAGTGTTTGACTGCATTCAAAGAGGGCTGGGGTGCTGTTCTCACAGAGACTGCTGCCGGGAAGGCAGAAAGCAGCCCAGTTCTACCCAGAGGGGGCTTGGGGTGACATGCCACAGGGGCATCCAGGGAAAGGTGGGAACCTAGTGCATTTACATACTTGTGCCACCTGCACAGGGGAAGATTACGAGGAGAAAGACCTATTGCTAATATGGAGTGATGTCCTCTATGCATGCAGACCACTGGCCATTTGCTGCTTTCTTTGGTTGGAGGTCATAAGAGCTGAAAACAAAAAAAGTAAAAAAAAAAAAAAAAGAAAAACTTGTGAAATCCAAATAAGGTCAGTAGTTCAGTTCATAGCACCGTTTCAATGGCAGTTTCTTGGTTTGGAAACTGTACTGTGGCGGTGTAATGTGTTAACGCTGGGAGAGGAGTGCACGGGAACTCTGTAGCATTTAGCAACTTCTATGTGGGTCTAAAACTATTTTAAAAGTTCACCTAGGAATGTGAGCCTGCTCTGTTAATTTTGGAGGTCCACAGTCCCCACTGCCCTTTCCAGGCATTTATGGCCAGCCAGGCCCCATGCCCAAGGGTCCATCAAGTCCTCACGCAGCCTTGGGAGATGGAACTATTAAATGTGCTCATGCAAGGACAAGCACTTAGCACTGCGCTTGGCAAAGGGCAAAGACTTGGAAACTATTAGCAATGTTACTATATTATTCCCATTTTAAAATGAGGAAACAGCCCCCAGGAGCTGAAGTGACTTGGCCACTAAAAAGTAACTAAAATTGGCCGGATTTCAGATCTTCAGCTTAAAAATCTTCTGCTGTCATGTTGACAAAGACTATTGGTAAAACCTCCTTGGAACTTCTTTTTTTTAAATTTTTTTTTAAGTATATGGTGTCTCAGATATTTTTAAAAAATACTTATTTTTTAGTTTTCGGTGGACACAACATCTTTATTTTATTTTTATGTGGTGTTGAGGATCAAACTCAGCGCCCCACGCATGCCAGGCGAGCGCGCTACCTCTTGAGCCACATCCCCAGCCCTCCTTGGAACTTCCAACGGAGGTCTGACGGCCCTCCCTCTGTCCATGACATGTGGGTCTCTTTTTCCTCTTCTCCCACTAGGGGCAGGAGATTGTCCCTGGGGGTTCCTACAGGCCTGATGCTGTGGTCAGAGGGGCAGAGGGTAGAGAAGCTGGGGCTAGGGGGACTGGCAGTGCAGTTCCTGAGCCTCTTCTGCCACTGGGGCTCATGGTCACACACTCAGCCCTGCTGGCTTTGTGCACAGGCACACAACACAAGCTGTCTTGGGGTATATGAGTGGCCTGATGCTCTGAGCCCTATAAGCAGAGTAGCATCTCTTTGGTGGGAGGTTCTCCTGTGTCCCCCATGAAGGTGAGAGTAGTCCCAACTCCTCTAACCTTGCAGCCTCCTAAGGTCCCCTCAAGGCTGCACAGGGGGAAGCTGGGACATGGACCCAGTTCATTATAGAGTGGCCTGCCCTGCCTCTGATCTGCCTGACCGTCTGTGTTGCAGAGGACACCTACAGCTCTGAGGAGATTGTGGACCACCAGCCTGTCCATCTGAGGGTCATGGACACTGCAGACCCGGTAACGTTACCCTCATACCCAAGGAGGGCCAAGAATCAATGCAGCCTCCTGGGAAGTCCTGGCCTCAGAGGGGAATTTGGATCCCTTTTTAACCTCCAATTTGCTGCATGACCCTGAATGACTCCCGGGGGCCTGAATCCTTCATTTGCTACATGAGAGGATGGGATGGAACCTGGGGGGACCTGATGATTGCTGTATCAGCTCTGATGTCCTGTGCTATGGGGCATTTTGGTCATTTATGCAGAGACTGGCGCACACCTGTTTATACAGATGTCCCTGATGAGAGCCTGTGGACCCAAGTGCCTCCAACATATCCCCCTCCCAGTTTCACCCCCAACTCACCAGCCCCTATTAAGATCAGATGCCAGTTACTCTCAGAAGTCAAAGGGGAAGCATGAACCTAACCCAAATCAGTGGTGCCCAGGGATAGCAGGTCCCTGTAGGGGCCATGCCAGAGTCTTTGGCTTTGGGCCCAAGGGGCCAAGGTCTCCTGCTCTCTGGCTGTGTGGTGGGAGGGAGGTTCGTGAGACAATGTCTCCTTTCATGCCAAGCCAAATCCACACTCAAGTGCTCCTTTGAAAAAGGCTCTGCTGGGGAACAATATACAAAGACCTGGGAGTAGGGGGTGGGGGGCAGCTCAGGTGAAGGCCTTTACCCCCATCTTCTTGCCCCTGAGCGGGGGACTCCTCTTCTTCACCTCAGGATACCCCCAGGAACTGTGAGCGCTACCTGAACTGGGCCCACGCTTTCCTGGTAGTTTACAGCCTCGACAGTCGCCAGAGCTTTGAGGGCAGCAGCAGCTACCTGGAGCTGCTGGCCCTGCACACCAAGGAGACACAGCGCAGCTACCCCACTCTGCTGCTGGGTAACAAGCTGGACATGGCCCAGTACAGGTGAGAACGGGCAGCATGGCCCTCACTCCAGAGCCCACACTCTATATTTGTAAAGGCAGAGTGGCATCTGCAGGCATTGGTTAGCAATCCCCTGGAAATTAGGAAAAAGGGACACTGGGCATTGGTCTCCCAGCAGACAAGGAGAGACAGGGAAGTGTATCTGGGCCACACAGGAGCTGAGTTTCCCAGAAGTCAGGAAAGAAGCCACTCCTATCCTCCTGTGTCTCTTGGTCTGTCTCAGCCCTACCCTTTTTTGCTTGAGTCGATGTGACCTCTGGTCCCACTCCTGGCAGCTGACTGGTCATTCAGTGCCCAATTCCAGAGAGGAGCTCTGATTGGCTCCTCGGGTCAGGTGTCTGCTCTGGACCAAGCAGCTTCTGTCTCACCCAAGCGCAAGCCCTGGGCTCACTCCCCCAGTTGGCTATGCTGAGGGCAGGTTCTCTCAGAGAGGCTTGGACTTGAATCAGAGGTCACAGACTGGGCCAAAGGGCAGATGACCACAGAACACTGCAGCCATATTTTGCTTGGCTGGCACAGTGTTTTAAAAGTTCTGGAACTGGAATGCTTTGAGGTGGGGCCTGCTCCCTCCAGCTCACCAGAGGCCTTGCCCCACTCCCCGTCCTTTATCTCACCCTCTTCACACATTCAAGTCACCTGCCTGGCTCTGAGGCATTGGAGACAGTGGTGCCTATACTCGATGAGCAATCCCACTGGACTCTCCACCTGCCAGGTATGGCACCTTCCTCCAGCCTTCCCACCCCTGCCCTGCTTGTGGCAGCTCTCTCCTGATTTCCCAGGCCCCAAAGGCCTGTGACTGGCATTAGCAGGGAAGAGACCTTTTGTTCAAAATGGGTCAGATAGGCATTGGCAGGAGGGAGTTGTTTTTTCATGAATGGGGTCACAGTAAGGCCTCTTCACAGGCCACCCAGTCCTCAGACCCAGACAAATTCTTGTCTCAGGGAATGCGGAAAGTCATGTGATGTTAAAAACACCAAGGCTGTCTTTGAGGAATTGCAGAACCTGTAAGGAGGGGGTCAGAAGACTGGATTGTGAATAGGCCAGATTTCAATATGGGGGAGAAAATTACAGACCACTTATTTGACCCCAGTCTTTGCCAAAGGGGATTGTCTAAAAATGGTGTGGGATTTTAGCTAATATGGGGCTTGAGTGAAACAACATCCGTTCCCTAGGAACATGCTGTGACAATTCACCTCCACTTCCTTCTTTGGTCAAGGCCCAGCATTGGTAGATCAGGGCTCCCTGGCACATTGACTCTTTCAACTGAGCATTTGTCAGTGTCTCCATGATTGTCTTGCAGCTGAGAGAGAGAGAATGGGGTTTAGGGCAGTAGTTTCCAAACCACTGATAAAATGTTCACTAGGCTGCAAACAGCAATTAAAGAAAAGAGTAATGTCATGTGCCTGTGTCATCCCCATGTGTATATGTTTTTGAAAATTCATTATTGAAGCCCCCACAATGGCAGAGTTGTAGACTCAAGCTCATCATAAAAGCAAATATACCCAGTTCTCTTTCAAAAGGGGATCCTCAGGAAGCAGTGAGCACACAGACAGAACACCAGCCCCAGGTGGGAAGTGATTAGATATTCTGCCCCTGACCCTTTTGGTCCCAGTCACTCTCTCTCTCTCTGATGCTCCCACCCACTATAAAACAGTATGCTGGGCAACTAGCCCAACTCCTGCCAAACTAGTCTCGTCCCACCACTACGCACCCTAGTGTTTCCTCCATCTCACGGGCTTGCCATTGTCCTCAGGAGTGGTGGGTGGGACCTTCAGCAGTGCCCAGCAGTCAGGTGGTGGTCAGAAGGATCCAGCCAGGGGAACCTTGGCCTCAGCCTTCAGGGACCTCCACCACTTCTCTCTCTCCACCTCACCTACCCAAAAGCCCATCTTTTTTTTTTTTTTTCACCTCAGTTCCCCACAGTTTTTAGGTCAGAAGCTTCCAGGACCTTCCCAGTTTCAGATATCTATCCTGTCACCTCAGGAGGTGGTGTTGGACCCAGCTGGAGTAGGGGTTGTTCCTTCTTCCTGTTTCCCTCTGCTAGCCACAAAATGTCATCACCCCCGCTCTCTCTGACTCTCCCCAGGCAGGCAGACAAAACTCCCCATGAACCCTGAGGGCTATGCTATGCCCTGGGTCACTTCTATGGCCCATTTCCTGACCAAGGGACCAGGTTGGGGTAGAGGAGAGATGGGACTGAGAATGGTCTTCTTATTCTGGCCATTGACAGGTCTAGCAGCCTCTTACACTCCTGCTCCTTCCTGAATTCTGGCTTTGGCAACATTAGCTAGCATTTATGGAGCACTCTCTCTGTGCCAGGTTTGTTATGCATTTGACACTAATTATATTTCTTAATTCTAACACCCGAGAGGCACATGATGTCATCCCATTGTACCGATGAGCAAACAGAGACTCAGAATGATGAAGATGGGCCGAGGCGCCCAGCCAGTGGGTGGGAAGCTGGGCACAGGCCCCACTCTGCCTGACTCGGAGCAGCACGTTCCTGACTCCCTGCCTCGCCCTGCTTTCTCACCAGGCAGGTCACCAAGGCCGAGGGTGCGGCCTTGGCTAGCAGGTTCGGGTGCCTGTTTTTCGAGGTGTCTGCTTGCCTGGACTTTGAGCACGTGCAGCACGTCTTCCATGAGGCAGTGCGAGAGGTGCGGCGGGAGCTGGAGAAGAGCCCCCTGGCCCGGCCCCTCTTCATCTCTGAGGAGAGGGCCCCTCCCCACCAGGCCTCACTCACCACCCGGCACGGGCTGGCCAGCTGCACCTTCAACACTCTCTCCACTGTCAGCCTGAAGGAGATGCCCACCGTGGCCCAGGCCAAGCTGGTCACTGTGAAGTCATCCCGTGCCCAGAGCAAGCGCAAAGCTCCAACTCTAACCCTGCTGAAGGGCTTCAAGATCTTTTGAGAGCCCCTCCTCAGAAGCCCTGGCTTGACTGCTGGGCAGAGCTGCAGAATAGGGGCTGGTTTGTCACCACCAGTTTTTCCTCTGATGGACCTCACCCTCTGGTGGAAAGCTGGCCCCACCTCCAGCACCAAGCAGTGACCCTACATTCAGTTAACTGTGTGAGCCAGAGGGACAGGCAGGGATGCTGTTCCTGTTCCTGTCAGACCTCGGTTCTCATGGTAACCACTACACCTATGACCCTGGAGGGAAACAGCTACTGCGACAGCTCAGAATCCTGGGGTCAGCCTTGAGCAGGAAGAAACTGAAGTGTCTATCCTGCTGCCAGGATCCCTGCCTGCCAACTGTGGACCCTAGTGGATGGACAGCTCTGAGAGGCCCTGTCCACGTGAAGGCAGTAGAGATGGCCCTGAAGGCCTAGCACCACCTAGTGGTGGGGAATGGAAGAGCGGCTGCTCAGAGGCCAGAACCTGGTCCTCCCACTGTCATCTTCTGACCTCATAGAAGCCCCAAGCAGCAAATTCTACAGTTTTTCCTGAAGAAAATTTAGTTAAAATAATTCTATTATTTTATCTATTATATTATCTGGAATCAGGATACTCCCTGGGATCCCACTGTTAGCAAGAAAAGGCTCTCAGCTTGGACAGGGAAAAGTCCCAGGCAAAGGTATTTCCATCACTTCGCCTCTCCATGCAGGTAAAAGGGAGGGGGCTGTGGGTTGCCCTGGGTAGGAAGACTCTAGCTCTTTTTTTTTTTTTTTAAACCAACATCGGGGTCTTCTTGTACCTCCTTTGTTAAGGACAGTGTCCACAGACCCTCATGACCAGCCTCCTCAAGTTGAATGACCAAGGCTGCAGGATAGATTTGTTCTCTCTAGTGACAGTTCCCTAGGGCCCCAGGGAGCCCACAGCTGGTGGGGTCAGATGCCACCTGGCGGATACTCATGGGTAGAAACAGTATACATGTCTGTAGCCTGGCTTGGCAGGACCCAGGATTCCTAGCAGTGGGTCGGAGACAAAACCTAGCTCATTTTGGGTTAATAAAGCAGACTTGTGCATAAATTATTTGGTGTTATCACTGAGCTTATGACTCAGATCTGGAATCAAAATACTCTCTGAGATCCCACTGTTAGCAAGAAAAGGCTCTCAGAGGCAGGGAGTGCAATCATTTCCTAACTGTTTACCATGAATCCTCAGCAGATAAGCACAGGAGAGGGCTCTGGTGGGTGGAAGGGCCAACAAGGGAATTCTGACCCTGAAATCCTGCTCCTTCCCATCTTAGCCAGCAGTCCCAGGAGTTTGGATTGGAAACATCTCTAACATAGTTTTCAGCCCTACTCCACAAACGGAGAAGCTGAGGTTAGGGGGAGCCCACGAACTATTCAAGACTGCATACTGAGGGTCCTGGCCGGGGTTTCTGACCCACAGGCTGGCTGGGATTGTACACTTTACTCCAAGCCACTGTGTGTTTATGGACCACCATTGTTTGAACAAACTATGCAATTCCAGCTGCCCACTCTCAGAAGGCTTTTAATAAAAGATTGTTTAAATAACAAATTTTAATTTGATTGAAGCTCACTCATTGAATCTGCTAATAAAAACATTAGGCTGCCGGGGGCAGGGGGGTGGACTAAAACCAGAGACGTTCCAGGCCATGAGGTGAGCTCAGGTTGGGATCCCGAGCCTGGGAGGGGGATGACACATGCTCTGAGCACTCATTGGATCTCAGTTTCTGATGGATCTGGAAGGAGGACCGTTGAGACATCTTTCTCTTTTAACTCAGGTCCCACCTGGGTCAAGTTTGGATTTCCTGAGAGCAGCATCTCTGTTAGGTTATTTAGGCTGTTGTTTTCTTTGGTTTTGGACTCATCCAAATGCAGGGCTTCTGGTGTTACCTTTTCTTGTGGCTGCATCTTTCGATTTCTGAGAAGAGATGAATGAGTATTGATCAGGGATGCTGAGGGAATGGAGCAGGCCTGGCTCTCCCGAGTGGGTTAGAGAGTTTGAGGGGGAAATCCAGTGTACAGTCTGGGAGCCATTTGAGAAGAGTGGCCATGGTTTGACGTCCCTTCAATAAACAGCTTATACTTGCATGTGCCTTACTTCATCAAATCTTTAACTGCCACGTGTGAGCCCAGCATTATTACCATCCCCCCTTACAGATGAGGAAATGTGGCTTAAAGAGGTCAAAGAAGGCCAGGTGTGGTGGTGCAGGCCTGTAATCCCAGCAGCTCAGAAGGCTGAGACAGGAGGATTGTGAGTTCAAAGCCAGGCTCAGCAACTTAGCGAGGCCCTAAGCAACTCAAGATCCTGCCTCAGAATTTAAAAAAATATTAAAAAGGGCTAGAGATATTGCTCAGTGGTTAAGCACCCCTGGGTTCAATCCTCTTTATGAAAAAAAAAAAAAAAAAAAGCCCAAGAAGCTCATACCTGAGTTGTATGCTTCAGTCTCCCCACTCTGAGTCCTGTTTCTCACCAAACCACACTGTACTCCCCAGGACTGTCATCTTACTTAGTACAGGTCCTTGTCCTTCCACATCCTATCCCCTAAGATGCTGCAGGAAATTTCTAATTAACCTGTGTCTGTGTGTTTCCTTCTCCAAACCAGCCTATCCACACCACCAGTCCTGTGTGTACAGCCCAGGCCCACACACCTCACTCCCTGGCCCAACACCCTCATTGGCTTCCACCACCCACTTCCACAACCTGATATTCCTCCCACAAATCTGTCCTCTCTCCAAGTTGGTTTTACTTAAGATACCCCTAGAATGGAAGGGTCTAGCTCTGCTAAGAGCTGAGTATCCAGAGAATTCCTTGAGCCACAGAGGGTACAGTCACTTTCTGTTGCTCCCATGGATGGCCACATTGATTCATTTGACTTGCTGAGGGGATGTTCTCTGACAGGGGAAGAGGGGCAAGGCCACCTTCTTAATGGCTACCCTCCTCTGGATCATGCCATTTGCTGGTCAGCTCCAGGGGGTGGTAGTTAAGAACAATTGCTGGGTTTTCTTTTTCTTTTCTCTCTCTCTCTCTCTCTCTCTCTCTCTCTCTCTCTCTCTCTCTCTCTTTCTTTTTTCTTTCTTTCTGTTGTAGAGGGACACATCCCTTTATTTTATGTTTTTTTTTTTTTTAATGTGGTGCTGTGGATTGAACCCAGTGCCTCACACATGCTAGGCAAGTGCTCTACCACTTGCGATCGAGATCCTCCTGCCTCAGCCTCCTGAGCTCCTGGGATTACAGGCCTGCACCACCACACCTGGCCTTCTTTGACCTCTTTAAGCCACATTTCCTCATCTGTAAGGGGGGATGGTAATAATGCTGGGCTCACAGGTGGTAGTAAAGGATTTGATGAAGTGAGGCACATGCAAGTATAAGCTGTTTATGAAGGGACGTCAAACCATGGCCACTCTTCCCAACCACAACCACAGCCCAGTTGCTGGTTTCTTAACAGCTTTGTGTTCTCAAAGGACCCTGAGGCAGCATTTTGTCCAAAAAGGCAGATAGCCATGGATTCTAAATGACTCCTTCCTAGATTTCCTCTGGAAAGGCAGGGCCCCTACCTCCAGGACCACCCCAGAGCAGCTCCTCACCTGTTTGCCTGGATGCTCCTTCCCAGGAGGGCAAGGCTTATGACCACCACCACAGCTGCCAGGGCAAGGATGGAATAATTCCAAGGAGACCCTGAGGAGGGACATGCAGGACAGAGCCTTGAGGAGAGGCCAGGTGCCCCTCAGGCCCACTAACAGTTGGGGCTTGGGCTCAGACCAGCTCACAGCATCGATTGTGCCCTGCTGTGGAGATCCTTGTCAAGGATGATGAGCCCTCTGCACCAGGGCAACTGCCAGTGGGCAGGGGGATGACACCATGCCTACCCTAGAGAAGCCCTGGTCTAAGGGGGAGGCAGCAGTGCAGTTGGAGAAGAGTGGGGGAAAGAGAGTGAGGGGGAAAAGAGGTGAGCCAAGACAAACTTCCCAGTCTTCCATTTTGCCTCCTGTGTACTTCAAGGAAATAAAGAAAGAAGGAAGGTAGGGAAGGCCGGGAGAGGAAGGAGTGATGGTCAAGCTGCCTAGAGATGGTACATAAACTGGCTAATCTGAATTTGGCTACTCAAGATTTGACCACAGTGGGCTGGGATTGTGGATTGTGGCTCAGTGGTGGCCTGGCACTTGTGAGGCACTGGATTCCATCCTTGGCACCACATAAAAATGAATAAAATAAAGGTATTATGTCCATTTACAACTAAAAATATTAAAAAATTTTTTAGAAGAATATTATTCAAAAAAAAAATTGTCCACAGTATCAAAATGAGGTGGGGTCCAGCCTCAGGACGTTTACATGTGCTGCTCCTCTGACAGGAATGTTCTTCCCGCATATAATCTGCATGGCCAATTCCTTCCTTTCTCTGCTTAATTTTTCATCTTCTTACACATCATCAATATGCTGTGCATGTTAGTCATTTACCTTGTTTATTTTCTATCCACTAGAATGTATGCTTCACAAGGGCTGAGATTTTTCTGTTTTACTCACTACTGTAATCCTAGTGCTGAGAAGAGCACACAGTAGGAGCTTAATAAATATAGCTGTGATGACTGGGTGGCTGAGTAAATGACCACACCCTGAAAAAAAAGAGGGTGAGATTCAGCCAAACCCCTCTGGGTAGCAAGACAACTGGTCTCAGTCCCTGTCCTGGAGGGAATGTGCTGACTGATGTACGGGAGGGGGCTTTGGCCAAACCCAGCTCTGTGAGTTGGGGAGTGCCACTGCCCCACCCACCAGCCAGTCCCTCACCACTTACCATCTTCTACACGAAAAAACCAAACCATTTCTTCCAGCAGCTCCTGAGGCACCACAGTGCCAGCTGGAACTCCGATAACCTCTTCGCTGTGGTCCATGTTCCTTGTCCTCGTTAGGGTATGTTTCTGGCACTGAAATCCTTAGGCCCCTTGGCCACAGCTGCTCTCCTGGCCTCTCTTGGGTTCTGGTCCCTGAGCAGAGAAGCCCTGAAGCCCCTGGAAACAAAGCAAAGAGTATGACTGGATATTCCAACGCAGCTTTACCTCCCTTCTAGGCAAAAACGCAGGTTTTCTCTGGCCCAGGGTTTTAGGACCAAAACAGCCTCAGTCCAGGAGCAGGTGGGACCTGGGACCATAGAAGTAGGAATGACTCGATTCTTTATTAAAACTCATCACATGGGAGAAGAACAGCACCAGCCTAGGAGTGAAGAGGACTGGCCCAGTGACAAGCCATGGAACCCTGGCAGAGGTTGTATGGAATCCCTGCCTCTCTAGCCTGCCCAGCATCCCCACCCACCTCTACACCCATAACACTCCTCAGCAAACTGTCCCACCCAACGCACTTCATCTCCCATGGTAGCCAATCACAGGCCTTTGTCTCATGTGTTAAAGCTGAGGCTTGGCTCACCTGAGACCAAGAGCTGGGAAAAGAAGAGCCAGAGAAAAGCCACTACCTTACTCCAGGCCCGACTAGTGAGTGCTGCCTGCAGTTTGGCAACACCCTGAGAAATTTTTCTTTTCTCCCTTACCTTCCTTCCTTTCTTTCCTCCTTCCTTCCTTTTTTTTTTTTTTTTTTTTTTTTGGTACTGAGAATTGAACTCAGGGGCACTTGACCACTGACCCACATCCCCAGCCATATTTTGTATTTTATTTAGAGACAGTCTCACTGAGTCCTTTTTCTTTGGTACTGGGGATTGCACCTAATAGTGCTGTAACACTGAGTTATATTCCAGTTATTTTTATTTCTTACTTTGAGACAGAGTCTAGCTAAGTTGCTGAGGCTGACCTTGAACTTAAGATTCTCCTGCCTCAGCCTCCTGAGTTGCTGGGATTATAGGTGCACTCCACAGAGTTTCGCCTACACCCTGTCCTTTCTCTCTCTCCCCCTCCTTTCTTTCTTCTTCTCTCCCTCTCTCCCTCTCTCCTTTTATATAAATCTATATAAATCCCTTCCTTAATTTGAGTTTATATCCATCCCTGCAAAATAAAGCAGGTTAAGCTATCTATGTTGACCAAACCTCAGATAATCTCAAAACAGTCACAAACTTTGACATATTTATGTATTACCTTACTATTACTACTTAATTAAAAATTTCTAATATCCATAAAGAAATAGTAAAATTCATTTTGACAATATATTTGGTTGAAACCAATATTTCCAAAATATTTCAACATGTGATCAATATACAAATTTTTGAGATATTTTATATTTTTTCAGTACCAAGTCTTTGACATTCAGTGTAAATCTTACATTTACTGCATATTTCAATTCCCACTAGCCACATTTCAAAGTGCTCAATGGCCACCTGTGGCAGCTCTTGTACCAGACAGCTCAGGTCTGTGCCTCAGCATGGGGCCAAGGCTTGACAGCTGGTTTTCCTGAAAGAAGAACCCCTTCAAGAGACACTGGCTATTGTTAATCCCCCGGAAAGGAAGGATCTACCAAATGTTTGTGAATATTCAAAATATATACACACAAGCAACAACACCTATTTTTACAAGAACCCATTTCTAAAAGGACACACATTAAACACATTAGGACAGTTGTCTCTGGGAGAGGAGGAAAATGGGAGCAGGAATGGAGATAAAAGTAATCAGAGAAATTAAACAAAAGGGTAAGGAACAGACTCACCATGAATACACAGCCTGGAACCCTGGTAAGAAAAAACGGAAGGTAAAGAGAGCAAGCCAGGTGATGTCAAGTTCATGAGCTCAGCAATCTCAGCCTGAAACAGAAATAGCCTTTGGACATTAGGTCAGACTTTTTCACAAACAACTGAATGGCCAAACTGAAAAACTGATATTAACCAAAGGACTAAATTGATACCAGTGTTTTCTCCAGCACTAAATGCTCTGAGAAAACTGAAGGAACATCAAAAATTTTAAGGGAAAATATTTTGACATGAATATAATGCCGAGTTTTTTAGATTTTTCATGAATGATCACTCGTCAAGGTGGAGATGTTCACTACCTACTTCCTCATCAGAAGGATAACGTGGAAAGACAGAGTTACAGGACAGCTAACAGACGTGATCTTGTCTTCCAGCTGCAATTGACTGTTCAGAACACTGTTGTAAGGACCGAGCTGGCCTATACAATCTCAGCACCTGGGTTAATTAGTAATATCAGCCACAGGTCCCTGTCCCGTATGCTAATCCCCCGTGCCCACAGAGAAAGGAGTGTGGAGGTCAGGACTGACAACTGTCTCCCTCTGGGGAATGGGATGGGCCTAGACAAGTGGGGTATTCACTTTGAACCCTTTGGTATTACATAGACCTTTTGCAAGTATGAACTACATTCATGACAATAAATGTAATTACAGTTTGTGATACTGAGGATTTAACCCTGGGGTGCTCTACCACTGAGTATACCCCCAGTACCTCCCCTCTTTTTTTTTCTTTTAAATTTTGAGACAAGGTCTTACTAAGTTGCCCAGGCTGGCTTGGACTTGCCATCCTCTTGCTTCAGCCTCCCAAGATGCTGGGATCACAGGAGTGTGTCACCATGCCAAGCTTGTATAAAATTTTCTGTGTGTGTGTGTGTGTGTGTGTGTGTGTGTGTGTGTGTGTGTAGTATAATCTCTCTGTGGGGTACATGTATGTGTCTATGTGTATGTATGGTTCTGGGGATTGAACCCATGGCCTCGCACATGCTAAGCAAGGGCTCTATCACTGAGCTACACTGCCAGCCTCTATTGTATAGCTTCTGAGACACCAATTCCAATTTTGAATGTTTAATTAATGAAATGAATCAAATAAATGTAGAGTTGCAAATAGCCTGATGTCTGTGGTGGAGTATGAATTTTTTAAATGTATAATAATGTCATAATAAATACATATCAACCAGCAAAAAATCAAAATGAAGATTGTTATAAATCCAAACTGAGACTCAATCTTCCCTCACTGCATTAAATGCCCCCTAAACAAAGGAAAGTGCCAGAGGACTCATGCAGTTTACCTCTAGAGTGACATCATGTTATTACTCTTTTACTGTTGAATTAAACGTCATGCTTTATTTGGATTTTATTGATTTTCTTATTAATGTCCTTTTTCCCATTCCAGGATCCCATCCAACACATCCAACATTTAGTTGTCCTGTGTCCTTAGTTTCCTCTAGGAAATCCCTGAATTTTAATCAGGGCTTAGCCATCTGCCATTGGCTGTATTTCTGCCAAAGACCCTAGACCACCACCCTGTGGTAGGTTGAGAACACTCACCCTGGATCCTGGTTCCTGGGGCCTTGATCTGCTGATGGGTGCAGCACTGATTTCTGTGGTGTCCTCTTCCTCCTCCTCACAGGACAATCTCTGCAGCTGAGCTATCCCCAGAAAGGTGCACTTGTGGCCTGGTGGGGACAGTGCCAGCAGGGGCTATAGCAAATGGGGCTATAACAAATGGGCCCATCTGGTAGCTCTGCCCTTAGCATACGCCCAGACTTGTTGCCTTTGCAGTCACTCTGGGGTGACTGACCTCTTGACTGAGTGGCCTTAAATGGCAAGCAGGCTCCACCTGCCTTTCACAATCTGAAAGAATCAGGAGCTCGGTGCATTCCATCAGAGTGGAGGGCCCCCTCCAGGCCTGTGTTTCTCGTTATTATCAATCTTTAACTAAAGAGCAGGAGTCAAGGCTGGCTTTTTATAGCCTTTGCTTTCTCATAGTGAAGGTCATGCATCATGTGAATTTCTTGAAAGGAGCTATAAAATCAGACCTTTGGAGGGTGGGGTTGGGAAGACTGTGTGATCACAGAGGAGGAGCAGGAGCAGGCTTGACACCTTGGGGAGGGAGCAGGAGTCAGGTGCTCCCCTTACCAGGCCAGACCCATTTAATTCTGACAGTCTGTGGACCCTAGGTTTTTCTACCCAGTGTCTCTGCATCTCCAGCAACCACTATCATTGGCTCAGAAAGGGGTTTTCATTCCATAAATGCAGAATAGAGGCTGAGTGAGGTTGAGTGTCAAGCTGAAATTCCTTTATGAGTTAAGCTGTGGTCAGCAGTGTGGATGACAGCATGGCGCAGAGGGAAAGAGACCCAACCAGGAACCTGAGGGCACATGGAACCCTAGCTCCTTACCACTCTGTAACACATTCATTCATTCATCCACTCAGGAAACATTACTTAAACACCTACTGGGTGTATACAGGGTAAACTAGACAGGTGAGGACACTGCTGTCTTGGAGCTCAAACTCCAGGGGAGGTAGGCAAAGTAAGACATAAACGAGATAACTGCAGTTAGTGATAGTTTCTGTGACGTTTACACAACATAATGATCTAGAAAGAGATGGGGTGGGGAGCTATGATTAATATATTACTATACTAAAAAATGAACACTGAGTTACCATGCAAAGACCTAGCACAGCAGGTCGAAGACACTGAAGAAATTATGAGCTTAATGAGCTGGAGAAACAAACAGTGGCCCAGGGGCTAAAGCCCAGTGATGAGGGGAAATGGCTTGAGAATCCTTCAAACTTTCTTTCTCTGGCTCTCTTCCTCTTCCTGCTTCTCTCTGTATTATGACAGGGACAGAAAGGCTGACTTTGCTAAAAGCAGTGACTCTTCATTTAGACCTGCAGATGCCCAGTGGGTAACTGAAAGCAGGGTAAAACTTGACATCTCCACCTTCATTTTATGTTTGTCTTCAGGTCTCTGCTCAGCTCTGCATATAGATATATTAATAATTTAAGGAGGGTTCATCTGAAAATCATAATACAAATTTCATTAGCCCTAAATTTATCTAACCTATCTTGCCCCTTTTCAAAACTGAGTGAAAATTTGTAGCATCCTGGAGTGAACCTGAAAGAAGTCTTCAGTTGTCCTACACTTTCCAGGAATGGTAGGAGGCAGTACATCACCCCTCTATGAGATGGTTCCCCTAAACAGGAGCAATCAGCAATCATCTCATTGCCCCCTCCCAGGATCACAGGTCTGTTAGATAAACATACTAAGCAACAAACAGAAACTCCCTCAAACAAGAACTTAAAAGTCACCTCATAAAACTGAACTGAGAGACTATCAACCAGACAACAGTTTGACCAAGACTAATTATACTCACCTCTCACTCCCATCCAACTCTTTTTCTTCTTAAAACTACAGTTCAGACCAGGTTGGTGGTGCAGGACTGTAATCTCAGCAACTCAAGATTCTGAGGAGAAAGTTTCACAAATTGGAGGCCAACCTCAGCAACTCAGTGAGAACTTATCTCAAAATAAAAAATAAGTTCACAGGTAAAGCATCCCTGGGTTCAATCTGCAGGATTTCAAAAACAAAATGAAACAAACAGAAAACCACAATTCAGCTGGTTGTGATGGTGCATGCCTGTAATCCTGGCTATTTAGGAGGCTGAAACAGGAGTTTTGCAAGCTCAAGTTCAGCCTGGAAAAATATTTTTTTTAATATTTAAAATATTTTTAAAAATATTTGAGCAGGGTTAGGTTGTGGCTCAGAGGTAGAGTGCTTGCCTAGCATGTGTGAGGCACTGGGTTTGATCCTCAGCACCACATAAAAATAAAATAAAGATATTGTGTCCATCTATAACTAAAAAAAAAATAAATATTTTTAAAAAATATTTGAGCAAGGTGCGATGACGCAGCCTGTAATCTCAGCAGCTCGGGAGGCTGAGACAGGAGAATCACAA
The DNA here is from genome assembly GCF_048772815.1 of Callospermophilus lateralis. Lineage (NCBI taxonomy): Eukaryota > Metazoa > Chordata > Mammalia > Rodentia > Sciuridae > Callospermophilus > Callospermophilus lateralis. Next base: position 108,841,606 of record NC_135307.1, on the reverse strand, counting down.
GTTCAAAGCCAGCCTAAGCAACTGCAAGATGCTAAAGCAACTCAGTGAGACCCTGTCTCTAAATAAAATACAAAATAGGGCTGGGAATGTGGCTCAGTTGTCAAGTGCTCCTGAATTCAATCCCTGGTACCCAAAAATAAATATTTGAAATATTTTTTTTTAGTTGTCAATGGACCTTTATTTTTGTTTATTTATATGTGGTGCTGGGAATCAAACCCAGTGCCTCATACATGCTGGGCAAGCACTCTATCCCTGAGCTGCAACTCCAGCCCCTGAATCATGTTTTTGTAAGAACATTTCAACCCCTCCACTTCTTACTTCTGCCTGGAACACATATATAATGGCTCAAAAGACATTTTAGGGCCGAGGTCACTGAATAATAATCAATGGGACAAATCTGACCTGCAGCATATTTTTTTTTTATAAATAAAGTTTTATTGGAACATGCCAGACCCATTTGTTTACATAGTATCTATGATTGCTTTATTGCTACATTAGCAGAATCTACTAGTTGTGATACTGATTATAGGTCCACAAAGCCTGAAATATTTAGTATTTGGCTCTTTATGGAAAAAGCTTGCCCATCCAGAAGACAAGATAGAAGAAATTTGGGGTTCTTGAGAGATTTCATGGAACTGAGCAGTCTATTTGCCCCTGGGCCACCTGTCCACTTCTGGAATGCTATGGGAGAAAAAAATGTGTGGATCTCTGTTACAGAAATGTAGACTAGACTATAATGTAACAAATATATGCACCACCCATGTTCAATAACTTGGCTGAATAAGTGAAGAACCTCTGTCTTTCCATCCTTGCCTCTGACTAACTGAGTGACCTTGAGCTGGTAGTCATTTAGATCACAATTCCTTCCTTCCTTTCTTCCTTCCCTCCCTCCCTTCCCCTTTCCTTCTTTCCTTCTGTCCCTCTTGTATTTCACTATGTTTTTCAGGCTGATTTGAAACTTGTGATATCAAGTGATCTGCTTGCCTCAGCCTCCTGAGTAACTGGGACTCCAGGCAAGCACCAGACCTCAATTTCTTATCCAACTAAATAAAGTTTTATTTTTTAAAAAATATTTTTTAGTTGTTGATGGACTTTTATTTTTGCTTATTTGTATGTGGTGCTGAGAATCGAACCCAGTGCCTCACGCATACTAGGCAAGTGTGCTACTGCTGAGCCACAACCCCAGCCCCAAAAGGAGAAAGTATTTTAGAAATTATTATCAATAGGGGGCAATTGTGTCATGATAAAGTCCAGGCACCCTTTAAACTTGGAAGTTTTCACTGGGACCAAGCAGTTACCTTTTCTACTCAATAAGGTAAAAACCCACGAGGAAGAACTTTTTCCTTGTGAAAAATACATACTGAGCTGTCCAGGGTCCTGACCCCCTCAGCTGGGGCATTTTAACCTCAGCCCAGGGATAAAGGTTGGGTAAAGTCCTGTCCTGAACTCTGGGGTCCAAGGGGAAGCATATTCTTGTTTCTCATCCTCCTACCTCCCCATAGTAAAGGCATAAAACCTGCTAAGGCTTCAAGGTGGTGGATGCTGCTTTGTACTTCTTGGTCGAGTTGTTCTGCTCTTCAGAGTAGGCTGTTCACTGTCATCTGATGCCAGGAGGGGCGGACAGGTCCCTGACTAGCTGTAGGTTCTTGTGTGGGTGTTACTGGGGATTGACTCTGGGGTGCTGTAAAACTGAGCTTCATTCCCAGCCCTTTTGATTTTTTCTTTTGAGACAGGTTCTCACTAAATTGCTGATGCTGGCCTCAAACTCCAGATCCTTTTGCCTCAGCCTCCAGAGTAGTTGGGATTACAGGCGTAAGCCACCACCTGGTGAAGGCGTTCCTGCACCCACTGTCTGACAGGGTCACAGCATGGCTGATGCTGCGGCAAGGCCGCACCATCTGAAAACTGGAACCATTAGGAATGTTAAGTGTTTTGTTTATGATACTCATGATATGGATAACAGGGTATATGTCAACCAATAATAAAGGTATGTATTGCCTGAGATTGCAGGAAAATTCCCAGAATGAGACTAAGGATACAATGGAGACATGCCATGAGGTGCGTTTCAATATCTCTCAGGATACAAACAATGGTGTTATTCCTCAAGCCTAAGCAACAAGAAATATTTATCCCATGATTAACAATTTACACTAGCCCCCTCAACCCCACCCTAAAGCCACAATCTGTACAGTAGCCTAGCTACAGAAAAACAATTGCTGTTCCAACAGTACAGGGACCACCATATGCAGCTTATGGTATCCCCTCAAGGACAAGAGGCTAATAAAAATACATTCCCCAACCAATAGACCCTCCTTTGCTTTACACAGAAACTTATGATGAAAATGGAAAACATATCATTAATATAAATGACAAATGAGTTGAGGTATAAAGTCTGCCCTTTAGTTAAAGATTACAAATAAATAAGAATTGGTGTGCTTTGACCAAGGATCAAGGAAATCCTTTAAGAAAGCAGTTGAATAGGTCATAGGAAAAAAGGAAATTACCTTGGAAATTAAAAATAGAATAATGTAAAATTAACATAGATATATTTTAGAGGCACTTCAGAGTAGTAGGATTTTAAATAATAGACTTTCACTACTTTAAGTGTGTTTTACTGAAATTTTAGTTTAGAAGTAAGAAAGCTTACCAATAATCATAAGTATGCTTTAAAGTTAAAGTTTAATGAAATAATTATAGGTATGCTTTAAAGTTAGAAGTGAATAATAGGTCAGAAGTCATGTAGTCTAGTTGTGTCGCCTAGCACCTAGTGATTGAGGTGAAAACGTAAAAGCTTAATCATGATTGTCTAAGTTTACAGAAAAATATTTTGAACAATGTACTGAATATCTTAAGTAATCAATGTATGTCAGAAAAGATTGTAATTCTTGAAAATTATGTAAATCAAAAAAGTTTCGGAAGTTTTAAAACTATCCATTAACTACCTAAAAAGACACCTGTAATAAAAGGTATAAAAATAAAGGTCCCTCCAGGGGCAGAGAGATGTCTTCTGGAGGTTGCTCGTAACTTGCAACCTGTCATCCCAACTCTTTTGCCGAGGCCACTCCTCCTTCACGACCACCCTTGACCCCCACTCCCCATGCCGGGGCTGGAACCACATATTTTCTTTGAAAGACTGATTCTTACATTAAACCCAGAAGGGGGAAATCAAATAGTGGAATTAGTGAGGGAATTTTAGAAAATAGGTTCTTAAGCTCTGACCTGATGGTCTGATCTGTAGCAGAATTGTGGAGAGGAATGGTGGGTGTCCAGAGGAAAGCCATCTATCTCTTTGACAAAGTAAAATGATGTCGGCGAACAAATGCTTTTCAACAGGTACATATTTTTCCAGAAGCATTTCAGAAATATTTGCAAAGCATGAGAAGTTTGGACTGGAAATGGCATGACAATTAACAAAAAGGATGCACTCACTCCAAGAAAAGACTTTCTATGGTCACTACCTTTCTCTCTTTTATCTTATCTATAGGATTTGAGACTTCCTATGTCATTGACCCCCATTTGTAATCCTTAATTATTTCTATTATTTTGACCTCTTGATCCTAGTTATAGTATAACCAAATATCTTCTTCAGTCTCCAACTAAGTCAGAGTCTAAAGGTAGAACAAAGCCAAAGTCTATCAGCTTTCCCTTTAACTACATCGATGTCCTTGAAGTTTAATCATTCTGCAAGACAGCTCTCTTTGACAAATTCAATTTAAAAGATGTATTACTCAGAAACATAAGAAATGTCAAACTTTTTAGTTATTTTGTCAGTTTCCACCTTCCACAAGCAACTAAACATTTTTTTTTTCCTTAAGAAACTGGGGATGCATTCCTGGTATACTGTGATACACTGTTGATGGAAATGTAAAATGGTATAATCATGTTGGAAAACAGCTCGACTGTCCCAAAAGCTAAATAGAATTACCAGATGACCTAGCAATTCCACTTTTAGTTATATGCCCAAGAAAACTGAAAACATATTTATACACAAAAATGAGTACATGATTGTATGTAGCATTAATTCATAATAACCAACAAGTAGAAACAATCCAAAGTCCAACTGATGAATAAATGAGCAACGGAATTATTCAGTAGTGAAATATTAATGTGTGCTATCTGAACCTTTAAACCATATGTAAATTAAAGAAACCAGATATAAAAGACCAAATATTGTATGAAATGTCCAGAATAGACAAACTGCAATGTACATTAGAGACAGAGAGTAAATTAGTGCTCTTTCTTTTTTTCTTCCTTTCTTGTTCTGCAGTGTTAGGAACGTGGAACGAGATTACTTTCTGGCAGAATGCATATGTTCTAAAATTGATTATAGGGATTCATGCAAACCCTGAATTCACCACCAGCCATCGGCATGTTCAATTTAAGTGTGCGAATTGTGTGGTAGACAACACGGTGTCCAAAAACAAGTGACCACAGCTTTGGCTATTTTGTTAACCAGAGTTTCAGGATGCTTTGTGCAACCACAATGGAGGTGCACAACAAATGTCAGGAATTCTAACTTCTTTGGAAGTGAGGAAATCCTTATTGTTGTTTGCTTGTTTACAGTTATTTGCAGTTTTTTCCCCAAAAGTGTTGTAAAAATTAATAGATTCTTTTAAGATATACCTTTGTTGGGCTGGGGCTGTAGCTCAGCGGCAGAGCACTTTGAGTTCAAAGCCAGCCTCAGCAACTTAGTGAGGCCCTAAGCAACTACGCAAGATCCTGTCTCAAAATAAACTATAAAAAGGGCTGGGGATATGGCTCAGTAGTTGAGTGCCCTTGGGTTCAATGCCCATTCCTAAGAAAGGTCCCTGGAGGGACCTTTACTTTTATACATTTTTTATAGGTGTTTTTTCAAGTAGTTAATGGATAGCTTCAAAGTCCAAAACTTTTTTGATTTACATAATTTTCAAGAATTACAATGTTTTTTGATATACATTGATTACCTAAGATATTCAGTACATCATTCAAAATATTTTTCTGTAACTTTAGACAATCACGATTAAGTTTTTATGTTTTCACCTCAATCACGAGGTGCTAGGTGACGCAACTAGAATACATGATTTCTGACCTATTATTCACTTCTAACTTTAAAGCATACCTAAAATTAAAATCTAAATTTTAAAAATGTATATACAATTGTTCAGTGGTAGAGCACTTGCTGAGCATGCACAAGGCTCTGAATTTGACCCCCAGCACCAAAAAAAAAAAAAAAAAAAAAAAAGGAAAGAAAGAAAGAAGGAAAAAACACCCTAAACTATACATTTGGGAAGATAGAGCAAAAAGCTTACTGTCATCCATGCAAAAGACAAATAAAAATCTTTTTACTACCTTGTGTTGAGTATAGGCAGTATCCTTATGATCATGCATCTGATCAGAGTATTAATTGGATGTTAGTACTTTATTAATAAACTTCCTTCTTTTCCACTTATTTAATTTTAATATAACTCAATACCTACATATATATTTTAAACATGTCCTAAATAAATGAAGGTTACAATATTATTTAAAGCTTTACATTTTAGTTTAAAATGAAACTAATTTCATAAAACATAAGTTAAAACACTTTTTATTGCATTGATTTTATTGTAATTTGAATACAACAAAAAAGTATGTTTTAATACTGATGAGAAAACTTTTTTTTTTTTTTTTTTTTGGTACCAGAGATCCAGGGATTGAACCTAGGGATGCCACATTCCCAGTGGAATATTTTATATTTTATTTGGAGACAGGATCTCACTGAGTTGCTTAGGGCCTTGCTAATTTGCTGAGGCTGGCTTTGAACTCACAATTCTCCTGTCTTAGCCTCCTGAGCTACTGGGATTACAGGTGGGTGCCACTGCACCCAGCAAGAACAATTCTTTTTTTATTTTTATTTTTATTTTTGAGAGAGAGAGAGAGAGAGAATTTTAATATTTATTTTTAGTTCTTGGCGGACACAACATCTTTGTTTGTATGTGGTGCTGAGGATCGAACCCGGGCCGCACACATGCCAGGCAAGCGCGCTACTGCTTGAGCCACATCCCCAGCCCCAAGAATAATTCTTTTTTAATATTTATTTTTTAGTTGTAGTTGGACACAATAACTTTATTTTATTCATTTATTTTTATGTGGTGCTGAGGATCAAACCCAGGGTCTCGCATGTGTGAGTCGAGCGCTCTACTGCTGAGCCACAACCCCAGCCCCAACAAGAATAATATTTTTTAAAATTTTTTATTTGTTTTAATTAGTTATACATGACAGTAGAATGCACTTATGTACTTTGATATATCATATATAGATGAGATATAAGTTCTCATTTTTCTGATTATATATGTTGTATAATCACATTGGTCACACAGTCACATACATACACAACGTAATAATGTCTGTTTCATTCTACTATCTTTCTTATCCCCACATACCCTGCCTTCCCTCCTTTCACTTCCCTCTACCTAACAAGAAAAATTTTAAACAGAGATTTATTGAGATATAATTCACATACCTTCACCTAAAGTACAAAATTTCATGATTTTTAGTATGGTTACATAATTATGCAACCATCACCACAATCAGGTTTATAACATCTTCACTATCCTCTCCACAGCCAAACTGATCATACCTGTGTAATAAGCCCCCACCGTGGAGCTAGAGATGGAACAGCACCTGGAAGCCCTTGTGGTACCCTCCTAGATCTCCACCACCTAACAGCTGGCTTGACTCTAATACCATGTTTGTGTGTTTTGAACTTTATGTAAATAGGAGCACTTACTCCTGTATATTCTTTTGTGTCTGGTTTCTTGCACCAAACATTGTGATACTCATCCTGCTGTTGCCGGTAGCTAGAGGTGGTTTATTCTCGTTGCTGTATGGTAGTCCATATTGTGACTACCACTCAATTACGTGTACATTTTATTCATGGCAGACTTTTCAGTTGTTCACAATTTAGGACTATTATGGAGAATACTGCTAAGAAATTTGTGAACTTGTCTTTTGGGGAACATGTGTACACTAGTAAAATCTCCAGGTTAAAGGATGTATGCATGCTCAGCCTTAGCAGATCCTGCCAAATGACTTTCTGGAGTGGCTCTCCCACCAGCAGTGTATGAGAATTACAGTTTCTCCATATCAACACCAATTCTTTATTTATCTCTGATTTTAGCCATCTTTGTATTTACATATATCGTGGTTTTAGTTTGTATTTCCCTTTTAAGTGATATGCTTATTGGCCTTTGGATATCATCTTTTGCAGAATGATATCCACTAGGTTATCTGCCCTCCTTTACATTGATTTGTGGGAGTTCTTTATATATTCTGTAAAAGGAGTTCCTTCACAGATATATGCAATAACTTTCTTTTAAGCCACATTTAGTAAAAAAATTATTTGTCCAAGTATTTGGTATAATCAAATGATTAAATTAACTTGTCATTTTATTTTATTCTCTTACATTTTTATATCAAGTTTTAGTACAACTTTGAATATCTTGGTGTAAAAATCTTACACAGAACCATTTCTTAGGGCTGCCCTAATACGTGTTTGATTATCTTTCTTTCTTTTTTTAAAAAAATATTAATTTTTTAGTTGTAGTTTGATACAATATCTTTAATTAATTTGTTTACTTTATTTTTTAATTTATTTTTCAGTTTTTGGTGGACACAACATCTTTATTTTATTTTTATGTGGTGCTGAGGATCAAACCCAGGGCCTCACCTGTGGTAGGTAAGCACTGTACCACTGAGCCACAACCCCAGCCCTGGTTATCTTTCACTCTCTATATTGTCTTAGTAACTGGACACCATGTAGTAACAAGAACCCCGCTGTTCTCAGTGAACACTTTTTTCTTTTTTCCTCCTTTTGTTTTTGAGAGTTTTTAAGACCACTATTTAAATTTAAGTAAGTTCTCCTCAGTCTCTAAACCAGTCCAAATATGAACTGCATTAAACATGAAATATTTTAATTTCCTTGTGGAGGCAGAGAATTAAATTATTTTTTGTAAAAATACAAAAAGAACCACTATTTCTGTTTGTTAACAATATACAGTTTGTTAACACTGGTAAGCACTTTTATGCAGTGATCCGAGTTGAGGAACAAACCAACTCCATCTAACATTTAGTCTCTTCATTTATTTTTTTTAAATACTTATTTTTTAGTTGTACACAACACCTTTATTTTTATGTGGTGCTGAGGATCGAACCCAGGGCCTCGCACGAGCTAGGAGAGTGCTCTACTGCTGAGCCACACCCTAGCCCCTCCTCATTTATTTTTAAAAATATTTTTAGTTGTAGATGGACACAACACCTTTATTTATTTATTTTTATGTGGTGCTGAGGATCAAACCCAGTGTGAGACAAGCACTCCACCATGGAGCTACAACCCCAGCCCTCTTTAAGTTTATTTTGAGATATTTCCTTGATTTACTAGATTGACCCTCAGCAACAACTGGAAATTTCTACATCCTTAGGCTACTTCTCTTACCTTTGGTTCCACATCTGGGTTCTCTTTCTGGGTCTCCTGGTGTCCTTTAGATACCTGTCACCTCTCTAGTCTCACCGCCCCCCCACCCCCTCCCCCACCCCCTCCCCCGTCCCCGTGGGCTCCTGCTGCCTCTTCAAGCTCCTGATGGAGGAGATTCTATTGAGATTTGGCATTTGTGTATCATCCATTCAGGGGTGGGAGAAGTGGAAGAATGTGTGGCCTTGTAGCGCTGATTTACAAAGCAGCTGGACAGATTAGCGAATGACATCTGCTGAAGCCACACAGGCCAGTAACCCCACGGCACAATCTGTCAGAGGTGCAGAAGTGAATAGTCAGTCTCCACCTTCAGGAAAGGTGGTGAGCAGCGCCTCCTCTCGGAATTCTGATGCAACCACAGGCAGGAGATGGCGGTGCAGCGCAAGGAGCGGCTGTCCAGGGAAGTTTGTCCCAAAAGGCTTCACTACCTGTGCCCCTCCGTTCAGTTCTTACCCAGGCACTGAGCCAATGCCTGTGTATGGCAGACCTTCCCCTGGTCACAAGTGCCATTGCCTTTCTGGCCACAGGCAGGAGTTCTTGTGGATTCAGGCATCGGCCCCCTTACTAACCAGAGCTCTGGCCATCTTCCTCCTCCTGCCACTGCCTCATCGTTCCCACAGCTCTCTCGGTCCCCCGCGTTGGACTCAACACCAAAACTCGCACTGTCGCGCACACATTAGGTCTGTGGTAGGTCTTACCCCACGGAAATAATACACACAAGTTAGGCCCAGGGTAGGATGATGGGAACGGGGACAGGCCGCGTTCCCGCCCCACAGTCATGGTGGCCACTCCCACTGTTACTACCAAATATTTCCAGTTTCTGTTCTAAAAACTTGTTTCAATGCACCAGAAGATGAACTGTTGTGATGTTCACCACCACACAGGTTCTTTCTCAGTCAGTGGCACTGCTGTTTGTTGTGAACACATGCTCTATTCATCAGGGAACAGAAATTTCTGGAAACAGGAGCATCAACTGACAGCATTATTTGGGTTCCTCTCCTTGGAGATGCTTTTTGGGAGTCTTAATTTATTACAATAAATTTTCTTGTCATTCCAACCAGAGTCCTCATCTTTTCTCTGTGCTTAAAGTAGTTCCAGAGGGGCATAAATTTGTACTTGGAAGTGGTCCCCCCTCCTCTTAAGCCCCTAACTCACTACTAAGAGTTTCAGAAATATTTTCACTGGGAAATGGCCTGGGAAAACCTCAGCTATTACAATAATATATTTGGCTTTTCTCTTCTTTTTCTTCCTTTCTTTCTCTTTCTCTCTTTCTTTCTTTCTTTCTTTTTCTTTCTTCCTTTCTTCCTTTCTTTCTTTCTTTCAGAAGTTTGCTGCAAATCAAAAAGCCATCCATGAGAAAGTTCAATGTTAATGTTGGGAAACAGCTCTCTGGAGGAAGGAAAATAAATTGGCATCAATTCCTCAGAGAGCAGTCACTGTGTGGTAGGCTGAGGACAAGTGGTTCAAGCCAATTCTAGAGGGCAGAGCTACACTGGAAAATTTGGGTTGCTGAAAATTACATGTGACATAAGACAGGCTCTCTAAGGCAAGGAGTTAAAAATCCAGCTGGCTGTGGTGACGCATGCCTATAAGCCCAACAGCTCAGGAGGCTGAGGCAGGAGGATCACAAGTTCAAAGCCAGTCTCAGTAATTTAGCAAGGCCTTAAGTAACTTAATGAGACTCTCTCTCAAAAAATAAAAAGGGCTGGGAATGTGGCTCAGGGGTTAAGTATCCCTGCGATCAATCTTTGGTAACCCTCACCGCCATCCCCACTCCCATCCACCCCCTCCCCCCCAAAAAAAATGGGAAGAAATGACACAAAAACAAACACAAAGAGTCACATTTAACAAAGAAGCCAAAAATCTACTGTGAAAAGCCAGATAATTGGGGTTGTATTTTTAGATCTTATTGTATGGGAAAACACTTTTTTTTTAAATGCTAGAATCACATTCACTTGTCATGGGAAAGGATAATGGAACATAGCTTGATTAAGGGAACAGAGGGCTTGGGGGTCCTATTTCACTTATCTTCTTTATGTGATCAAATGAGAAGAACCAATGGAATCTCTTCCTCTTTCTCTCTCTCTATTGAATGCATAGGTGAGTTCTTAACACTGAAAAATCTGTTAATGCCTATGCACACATCAAACAACTTTCCTCAATTAAACTAAACCCAATGAAAAAGCAAAGGTCTTTACACAGTATTAAAAGGGGTGGGCACACGGAGCAAGACATCCATGGAGGCAAGAGCTCAGAATTCTGAAGAATGAATACCATTTAGAAAGGAAGAGACATGGTTGAGCAGTCTAGGAAGGATAGCATGTGCAAAGGCACTGGAGCAAGGATGTGCACAAAAAGATCTGGTCCATGGTCACTGGGTTTAAGACTGTCTGATGGGGAAGGCAGTAAGAATAGGACTAGGGTGGACACTTTGCACTGCTCTACAGTCAAAGCCATTTTCGTGAATGTGTGAATATTTGAGAAGACTGCAATACTTAGTAGTGCACACCTGTAATTCCAGCAGCAGAGGAGGCTCAGGCAGGAGAATCCAAGTTCGAGGCCAGCCTGGGCAACTTAGTGGACCCTGTATCAAAATTTAAAAATAAAATAGAAGGACTTGGGATGTAGCTTAATGGTAGAGTTCCCCTGGGTTCAATTCCCAATACCAGGGTGGAAAAACAGAAGCCTTCAACTCATTAAGGTGATTATGGGCAAGTTACCAAACCTGTTTTCTCAGGTGCAAAATCCAGAGGTAGGATTGCTGTGAAAGCCAAATGGTTGGGATCACAGGCTTTGGAGCTAAAGGAATAAGGGTCCTACCCCTGCTCAGCCATTTACTAGCTGTGCAGACCTTAGACACTAGAAAGACCTTAAGCACTTATAAGTCCTTAACTTTACTGAGCCTCAGTTTCTGTACAGTAAAATGGAAAATAACCACCTCGGACATATAATGTGAGGACTAACTGAAATAATGGATATTAAATACTTAGCCAAAGGGTGGCACATAGTACTCAGTAAATATTAGTTATGATGATTGAGAAAATGATACCTCATTGAATAAATAAGTAAGGTTTCATTGTCTGAAAGCACATGATTTGTTCCCAAAAGAGTTATTTTGTGATATTGGCTAAATAGTGCATATAAACACAACGATGGAACCTGCAAATTCTTTGGTCAGCTCCAGCACAGACCCCCAAGCTTCCAATTAGACCGGCCCCACCCCCAGCCGCTTGCAGGCCCAGCCCATCGGGTTCCCTCCAGGCCCCGCCCTGAGCGCTTATCTCCGCCCCGACGCGCCTGCGCGGGGTGGGCCGCGGCGAGCAGAGGCTATGAGGATTTTGGTGCGGCGCTGCTGGGGACCAGGGTTGGGTCATGGCGCCGCGGGCGGCAGGCCGACCTCGCAGTGGCGGATTCTGGCCAGGCTCCGCGGGTCCCTCGGCGGGGAGGACGGCCGGGACACCCGAGTCCGCGAGAAGCCGCCCTGGCGTGTGCTCTTCTTCGGTACAGACCAGTTCGCCCAGGAGACTTTGCGGGCGCTGCACGCCGCCAGGTACCCGGGCCGGGGCTGGGGGCCTGGCGCTGAAGGCGTCCTTGCTGACCCTGTGCGACTGTCTCCGGAGTGTTTGGATTCCTCTTGGTGGAAAGCAGCAGCACCTTGGTGGCATGGGCCCAAATCTCGGCGTCTCGGCTCGCTGGGAAGGTGTGCCACACCTGCTGGTCAGGCTTTGGGCGCCCAGTACTGTCCGGTCTACACTCCCTGCGCCGTCGGTTTTCCAAGCGCCACCCGGCGGTGCCGAGCCAGTGGTAGGCACTTTTCCTGCAGCACTTCCGACCAGGCCTACCGCCTCCCTGCCGGTGTTGGGTGTGCGGATATCGGACTCGAGAGGTTAAGGCATTGCCCAAGGTCATCAGCTGAGCTGATTGGAGCCCAAATCAGTTCTGACTTCAGAGTTCTCCCCTTTCCAATCATTTTGCTACCTACCAGCCATGTAATTTGTAGCCTCTAATCCTTAGGGCTTTTTTTTTTTCTTTCTTCTTTTTAAATATCCAGGCTTGGCACCTTTTTGTGCACCTGCGTCTCACTCCTGTTCCCTGGTCCACCTAGTACACAGCAGGACCCACTTTTCTGGGCCTGAAAGGAGGACATCCCCAAAACATTTTTTTAAATTTTTTAAATTTATAAATTAGAATTCTTAGGAGTACATTTAATATGTATGAAATTTAACATCTTGTTTACTGGGGGGAAGAAATTGTTTTAAATTCATCCTTCCCCAAACTCCATAGTGTGTGGTGGCAATACCATATAGGGTGTTCTGCTTTCTTTCCCCAGTTTGTGTTTTTTCTTTCTTCATTCTGTTTTTTTCCTGATACCCCCACCACCACCTCATTTCTGTATCTCACTTCATCACTTCTTTCTGTATGTATAGAATCCCTTGTTTATTGTATTCCTCTCTCCACACACCCCTGGTCACCTTTCACATCATGTTCTGGTTGCACACACTTCCTATCTTGTTTCCCATATTGCCACATGCATTTGACACTGACCCTTCTGATGATGCTTCACTTGACAGCTTCATTACTCTAAGCTTGTTTGTTTTGGGGTGTGTATGTCTGTGTGTGTGTGTGTATGTATGTGGTATTGGGAATTTAACCCAGGGACACTCTACCCCTGAGCTTCTGCCTCCCCCCGTTTAGTTTGTATTTTGAGATAGGGTCTTGCTAAACTATCCAAGCTGCCTTTGATCCTGCCTTTTTCTTGTGTCAGCCTTCTGAATCACTGGGTTTACAAGCGTGTGCCACCACACTTGGCAGTATGCTTTCTTTTTAATGCCCTGGTATATATTCTTTTTCTCTTAATTCTTCAACATGTTTAATAAATGAACATTCAGACCCTGCAGGCTGGGGTGTATTCAGTGGTACAATGTGAAACTCATAAGTTCTGGGTTTTAACCCCAGCACCCATAAATAAAGGCATGTAAGTATGCTGGAATAATCTCTAGCAGGTAAGAAGAATGAGGTAGTGCTACATGTGATCCCATAAAATGATGTTCATGGGATGTATTTGGTTTATTTTTTATTTATTTATTTATTTTTTAAAGAGAGAGAGAATTTTTTTTTAAAGAGAGAGTGAGCGAGCGAGAGAGAAAATTTTAATATTTATTTTTTAGTATTTGGCGGACACAACATCTTTGTTTGTATGTGGTGCTGAGGATCGAACCTGGGCCGCATGCATGCCAGGCTAGCGCGCTACTGCTTGAGCCACATCCCCAGCCCCATGGTTTATTTTTTAATTTGTTCTTTTGGGATTTGGAGCAATGCTACATGCTTGTAATGTTAGCTACTGGGGAGGCTGAGATAGGAGGATCACAAGTTTGGAAAATTAACCAGACCCTATCTCAAAATAAAACTTTAAAAAAAAGTGTTGGGGATATAACTCAGTGATAAAGTGCCCCTGGGTTTAGTGCTCAATACTTTCCCACCTTCTGAATTAAATTCAATTAAAACCAAATTTAAAATTAAAAAAAAAAAATTAAGGGGATGTAACTTATTGGTAGAGTGTTTGCCTAGAGTACTCAAGGCCCTGGTTTGATCCCTAATACTGCAGAAACAAAAAACAAGTATTGTGTTTTTTGAATGGCATGTGGTTATGGTACAAAAGGATGCACAGCAAAAAGGCATTTCCTTCGTCCCCTGTCTCCCATTTTTCAATTCTTCTCTCCAGAGACAGACACTGCTTTCAGTTTCTTATTTTAGACATGTTCAGAGCATATACAAGCATGTGGCTATTTAACCAATTTTATTAAAAAAAAAAAAAAAAAAAAAGACTCACATGGGCGGGATTGTGGCTCAGTGGCAGAGCGCTTGCCTCACAAGTATGAGGCACTGGGTTTGATCCTCAGCACCACATGAAAATAAATAAATAAATAAAGGTTTTGTGTCCATCCACAATTAGAACATTATTTTTAAAAAGACTCATATAATACATATATAGTATTATTAGGGGGAAAAAAGCAAAATACAGAATAGTAAGTGTAATATCCCAATTGTATGTTTCTGTATGCACAGGAAATCTCTAGAATGATGCTCTCTAAATGGTAGCCACATTTGATTCTTTAAAATGATTAAAATTAAAAATAAAAAAGTAAAAATTCAGTCTCTTGTTTGCACTCATTTTAATCATTTAGCCCTAAATGCTTCATGAATTTAATAATAATAATAATAAATAACAGTATGTGAAGTACCTTACCTTTGAGCCATGGCCCTAGAGCTCTCACATTTTTCTCTAATCTTTTTTAATTTAGGGAGAACAAAGAAGAAGAGTTAATTGAAAAACTGGAGGTGGTGACAGTGCCTTCACCATCACCAAAAGGACTTCCAGTAAAGCAGTATGCTGTGCAGTCTCAGCTTCCAGTGCACGAGTGGCCAGATGTGGGATCTGGAGAGTACGATGTTGGAGTAGTGGCTTCCTTTGGCCGACTTTTGAGTGAGACTCTTATTGTTAAATTTCCCTAGTAAGTTTATTTACAAGGAAATACAGTATACAGACTTTGGTCTTTATAAAAGGACCTGGTATTTAAAATTTGATAATTTGAACTCTATATTTTGGCATAAATTGTTGAAATGTGTTGAGTTCCTTATCACACTCAATGGGCTTTAATCTAACCTCATTTAAATTCCATATATATAGTTGCAGATGTAGCTCAGCCACAGAGTGCTTGCCTAGCATGCACAAAGTTCTTGGTTCATTCCCAGGTACTGAAAAAGGAAATTCTCTATATGTGCACACAACTCCTAAATTTGTCCCTCCAGAACAGCTCTTTCCTGGAACTCCAGGCCTGTAATACCCATTCCATTCTCTTTACCTCTGCTTTGATGTCTGATAGGTACCTTATGTTCAAGATGCCCAAAACCTTTTGAAATCATTGTCTCAGTAAAGACAACTCTACCCTTCTAGTTGGATGGGCCTGAGTCATTCTTGATTTCTCTATCTCCTGGCATCAGGATACCTTCAGTCCATGAGGATATTCTACTGCCTCTACCTTCAAAACCATCTCTTAGTTGCACTTTCCTCCATTACTGCAATAGTCTCCTGTGTCATCTCTGCCTTTATCCTTGGCCTTTCTGTCTTTTACCAACCCAGCAACCAAAGTGATCCTTTAAAAGCACATGTCAGATCATGTAATTTTGCTTCAAATCCTCTGAGCATTTCATTCAGAATAAAAGGCAAAAATTTTTTGTTGGCTTACGAGGACCTGCATGTTTCGTCCCCTCTGGCTGTCTGACCTCACCTAGGAACTGTTCCTCTGGTTCACTGTATTCCATCCACATTGACCTCCTTATTGTGCTAAGCATTTACTTTTTTAAGATCTTTGTATTTATAGTTCCATCTGCCTAGAAAGCTTTTCTCCTGTATGATAGTCATGCACCACATAACGACATTTCAGTCAATGGCAGCATATTTGATAGTTACCCATAAGGTTATATTGCCCAGTGATGTCATTGCCATCTTAGTTTGTGTGAATACATGCCCTAATTTTCACAGAACAGAATCACCTCACAGTGTGTTTCTCAAGACATATCCCCTTGATTAAGCAACTCATGACTATCTGCATGGCTTATTCCCTTACCTATTCATTGTCTTTGCCCAAGTGTCTTGTTGGTAAAGCTTTTCTTAGACCACTATTGAAATTGTAAGCCACACATGGTGGTGCATGCCTGTAATCTCAGCTGCTTGAGAGGCTGAGGCAGGATCACAAGTTTGAGGCCAGCCGGGCAACTTAGTGAGATCCTATCTGAAAAAAATAAAAAGAGCTGAAGATTTAACTAAGTGCTAAAGTACATGAGCAATATCCTAGATTTAATCCACAGTATTCCTGCCCCCCCAATTGTGATTTCCCACCCAGTACTCCTATCCCTTTCTCTGCTCTGTTTTTTCCCCTAGACTTAAGCACCATCTGGCAAACTTTTAACTACAGTGTTTTTTTGTGTGTGTGGTGTTTGTGTGTGTGTGTGTGTGTGTGTGTGTGTGTGTGTGTGTGTTTTATTGTTTATCTTCCACTCTTTGCATATAAGGGCAGGAGTTTTTGTTTTTTGTTTTTTTCTGTTTCTAACACTTAAATCCCTAGCTAGCACTTAGTGTCTGCACACAGATTGTACCCAGTGAATATTTGTTGGATGAGTGGGACTGGGCTGTACAGTAGGACTTAGAATAATTATAAGGCTTTCTGTCACATACACACACTCAAGTGTAGGCTTGTGCTGACGGACACAAACCAATGATAGATTAGTAAAATATTTAAATTACTCACCAGTGCATGGTAGGTGTAGTGGGATAAACAGCAAAGGTGAACAGATCATTAGATGGGGATTTAGGAAGCTTGCTTTAGGCATTCTATGAACAGAAATTAAACAATATAACTATCAATATAATTTCTTATGTCTGTGATGTGCACAATAGGGTTTGAGGGGTTCCTCTTATATTGTAATAAATGCATTTTAAAACTTCCAGATATCACAAGCTTTTATAGAACACTTTGGAATAATGAATGGTTGTTTTTGCTTTGCTTTTAATTAAGTTTCATTGGTTTTTTTATGGTAAGAGAGTGAACTTACATGTGACTTATGTTTTTTTTAGGTGATTCAAGACTAGCTCTCTGGTCTTTTTTAATTTCTGGGAAAGCTTAAGGATGAGCAGTATTGTATTAGTTTAGGTAGTAGTAACTAAATAGTAAAGCTACTGACTTACTAATTTCTGCATTTTCTAATTTAGTGGCATATTGAATGTTCATCCCAGTTGCCTCCCGCGATGGCGTGGTCCAGCCCCTATAATCCATACAGTGCTTCACGGAGACCTGATTACTGGAGTGACAATTATGCAAATTAGACCTAAAAGGTAGAACATATTTTTTTTCTTGAGATTTTTCTGATTTTAAATGTTAATATCAGTCTTTTGGGTGCCTGAGTGGATGGGTGAATGGACAGTGCTCAATTCTCCAAGTTCCTTGCTTTTATATCCTTTCTGTTGTTTCATAATTTTTAACATAAGCCCTTAAAGTCCTTATGAAATTGTTAATTTGTTAGTTGAAATAAATTATGAACACCTGGATTTCTATAAAAAACATTGTGTAAGGGCTGGGGCTGGGGCTCAGTGGTAGAGCTCTTGCCTGGCATGTGTGAGGCACTGGGTTCAATTCTCAGCACCATAAATAGATAAATAAAGGTCCATCGACAACTAAAAAAAAGAAATGGTTACTTTAAAAAAAAAAAATCTAAGTACAGGCCATATTTTGCTCTTCTTTCAAATTAATGTTTCTACCCTGCTAATGACTGACAGTCAAATTTGTAGCCTGAAATAAACTATCTTTGTGCTATGTAGGCAAACATTGATCTTAAGAAATAGTAGTCACATTATCAACTTTTGATTTTCCCTAGGTTTGATGTAGGCCCAATTCTCAAGCAGGAGACCATCCCTGTGCCACCCAAGAGCACTGCCACGGAACTAGAAGCACTGTTATCAAGACTAGGAGCCAACATGGTATAGTTCTCCTATAGTTCTTCCTCTGCTTTTCACTCACTCAGTAGGTCTCCCAAGTGGTTCTGAGGAAAGAACACTTTTATGATTTGTAATTTTAAGCTTCTATTGTTTTCTTTTCCTGGCTTCCTAAAAAGTAGCCTCGTATTTGTGGCCTCATGTAAATCTTTGTGGATTGGCAGAGTGGGTTCTTAAAAAAGGCTTTCAAATAAAACAGATGATCATCCAAGGACTGAGGCCTTTACACTAATCTGCCCAGGTTCTTTTTCCTTCCTCATATATGTACCTTGCCTGCCTGTCAGAGTGAACTAACAGTCATTTGCTAAGTAACTCAGTTTTTCTCTCCCTCTGTCCTGGGTTCTAGTCATTTGCATCTATATGCACTGAAATTCTGCTGACCACCCTTCTATAGATGATCTTTGTTCTCTCTGTGGCTTTGCGTAGCTTGTTCAATCTGTTAACCATAGGTCTAGAAAAATGCTTAGTGACTAAATTCACATTTTTCATTTGAACTAGCTAATTTTATATAGTGTAATATTTTTTTCCCACAACTATAGATGTTACTTCCTATTTTGGCACTTCCTTGGAAATGATCTGATAATATCAGCTGCCATTTATTGAGCATGAACTCATGTGCCAAAACTGTTTTAGATTCCCTGTTTGTTTCTTCCCCCTTTCTAGAAACCTTTGCACAATTGTTATTGATTGAAAGATTATGACATTGAATGCCACAGAGAAGTTAAATAACTTCTGCACAATAAGACAGCAGTAGGTGGTAGTACATTCTTTCTGAGAGCTCCACTGCTTTCTGTGGGGTAAGAATGTAGGTAGCTGAGCACAGGCTGTCCTTATGCAGAGATCTTGCACAGCCAGGGAAAGCCCCAAATTATCTGGAAACAAATCAATGCCTTACACTTCATCGAGAGGAGTTCCACCAAAACTCCACTGAAGTCAACTTGCATCCTCACACAGCTTAAGCCAATTTACTACCTGAAGCCACCCAGCTAACATTATAGGTAATTTCGTGGTGCTGAACTACAAGATTTTTCTGCTTTGCTTTTCTGTGCATCTTGAATATATCATGTGCTCTCTTTGTAGCTTATTTCAGTTTTGAAAAATTTGCCTGAAAGTCTGAAAAATGGAAAGCAGCAGCCTGCTGAGGGAGTGACACAAGGTGAGTGAGGCTGCAGAGACTTCACATCTTGTGTAAGGTTTTGTTTGTCCTGATGATATCTGAATACTGGCTTTTTGCTATACTTTTCCTTTCATTTTGACAAGGGTGAGTGCCCACTTGTATGTCCTTTTCCAAAGAATGGTTGGTAAGCTCCACCTCTCCCTCTTAGCATATAGTCTCATGAAGGATTCAACTTTTACAATTTTATTTTGAAAAATATTAAATGTAGCAATAAATTTAAAAACTAGTATAATGAATATCAATTTATCCCAATAAATTATTAATATATGACCATATTTTCCTTCTGTGTATATATTTAGTGTGTGTATTTAAATTTTGCTTATTCATTTGCAAGTGTGAAAAATGACCTTTTATCTCTAAGTATTTTACTATGCATTTCTTTAGAAAAATAATTACTAAAATGTATTTTATAGCTTTTTTTTCTTTTCAATAAGGATCCAGGGAACACAAGACTGTTCAAATCTCTTTTCACCAATTTCAGTCCTAATTAGGCCTCAATCAAATAAATGTAATTTTTTTTTGGTTGGTTTTTGCAGTGCTGTGGATTGAACCCAGGGGAGATTTTTTATTTAATTAAAAAAGAAAGAACTTTAGGATCCAGTTATTAGTTGTTATATCTCTTTTGTCTCTTTAAAATAATTTCTCCAGACTGGGCACAGTTGTAATCCCAGCAGCTCAGGATAAGGCTGGAGGATTGTAAGTACAAAGCTAGTTCAGCAACTTAGCAAGGCGCTAGGCAACTCAATGAGATGTTGTCTTAAAAGTTAAAAAAAAAAAAAAAGAGGGCTGGGGTGATGGCTTGGGTTGGGGTTGTGGCTTAGCACTAGAGTGCTCATCTAGCACATGTGAGGCCCTGGGTTCGAACCTCAGTGCCACATATAAATAAATAAAATAAACATATTGTGTCTAACTACAACTAAAAAATAAATACTTTTTTAAAAAAGTTTTAAAAAAAAGAAAAGGGCGGGGTATGTGGCTCAGTGGTTAAACGCCTCTGAGTTCAATCCTGGTACCAAAAATAAATAAATAAAATAAAATGATTTCTCCACTATTTCCCCCCATTATATCATTAACTTCTTGAAGAGACCAAGTCAGTTATCTGATTTGTTTCCTTCTAGTATCGTTTATATCCCTTATATTTCACATAAATTAGAAGTTCTAAAGGTTTGGCTAGATTCAGATTTGAAGTTTTTAAAAAGTATTTCATAGATGGTACTGTATTTCAATAACATTTGTGCTAGCTTAGGTATTGCTTTTTACTTTTTTTTATGATTAAATTTTTATTTTTGAATATGTAAAATATACACCTGATTCAGAAGTTAAAACCATTCAAAAGAATATACTCAGCAAAATCTTTCTTTTGTCCCCTCCAACCTTAGGTATCACTTTGGCAAGTCATGATATCATGTTGCATGAAAAGAAAGCTAAGAGAAAGCATAGAAACGCTAACTTTGATCATTGATTAGAATGGTGACCACCAGATCTTTACAGTGTAACAATGTATTTTTCCTTCTGCAATTAACAGATAATCTCCGGGGTGATACTTTTGCACTGTGCAAGTTCCCCTACTTATTTGTTATGTGTTTAATAGTTCCAATATTATAATACTAATATTACTACTAACAGTGCAATTACTAAGATTTAAGATTTCTTGTAATTTTTTTCTTTGTCCTTAGACTATATCCTACTAAGATGTACAGTCAGATTACTATGTTTAAGACTTGCTGGAGATGATTGTTTTTTTCCACATATTTTATTATCTACTTTGACTACTAGGGTTTGTTTATTCAGTTTGTTTTCAGTTTTAGGAGTTGCTTTATTTCTCTTTGTGATTAAATTTTGGTTTTTGAAAATGTTAAATATTTACGTGATTCAAAAATTAAATAATTTAGGCCTGGCACAGTGGCATACACAAATGTAATCCTAGTATACCAGAGGCTAAAGCAATAGGATTGCAGGTTCAAAGCCAAACTGTCAACTAAGCAAGACCCTGACTTAAAAATAAAAAATAAAAAGGGCTGTGGAGGTAGCTCAGTGGTAGAGCACCCTGGTTTCAATTCTCAGTCCTGGGGGAAATAAAGAATAAAAAAAATTATTATAAAAACAATTTATAAACTTATGCTCAGAAGTTCCCCTTTCATCCCCATCTCATCCAATTCTATTCTGTCCATCTATAGAGAATTATTTTTATTAATAGTTGATCATTGGAATGGTGACTACCAGAGCTTTCCAGTGTAAACCAAGTTTCTTCAGTCTTCCAGTTTTTACTTCTGTCAAAATAAGCAAAAAATATATATATATTGTTATTTTGTTATTTTCCTTTTACTTAATAATGTGTTGTAGAGACCACTAGCTATTATGAGAACTTTCTTTCTTTCTTTCTTTTTTTTTTTTTTTTTTTTTTTTTGTGGTAGTGGGGATTGAACCTAGGGCCTTGTTCTTGCTAGGCAAGTGCTTTACCACTGAGCTACATCTATAGCCCGCCTCTTTCTTTTTTATGGCAACGTAATTCTCAATTGTGTGGATATATCATAATTATTCAGTGGAGTCCCTATTGATGGGTTGTTTTCAGTTTTTTGCTATTTAAATACTATTATTCTAAATAATTTAATGTGCGTTGTGCTTCCTAATCCAGTAGGTGAGAAATTGTATCTTGGAGTAGTTTAATGTCCATTATTCGTATGAGTAATGCTGAAAATCTCTCTCTCTCTCTCTCTCTCTTTTTTTTTTTTGGTCAGGGGATACTGAGTATTGAACCCAGGGATGCTCTACCACTGAATTACATCTCCAGCCCTTTTTATTTTGAGACAGGGTCTTGCTAAATTGCTCAGGGCCTCACTGAATTGCAAAGGCTGGTCTTGAACTTAGCAATCTTCCTGCCTCAGCTTCTTGAGTTGCTGGAGAAATAGATAGTAGATCTTTTCATATATGTGTAAGAACGGTTTGCATTTCCTTTTTTTGAGAGGTATCATTACCTTTGGCCCATTTTTCAATCAGGGTTTTGGTCTTTTTTTCCCCTCAGTTTTTAGGAGTACTTTATATAATACAGAAATTAGCCTTTGTGATATAAACTGCAGATTCTCTGTTTGTCATTGCAAATACTTATTCTGCCACTAAGCTGCGTCCTCAGCCTTGTCATTTGTGGTTTTTTTTTCTTTTAATAACTTTATTTTTTATTTACTTTTGTATGTGGTGCTGAGGATCAAGCCCAGTGCTTCACATGTGCTAGGCAAGTGCTCCACCACTGAGCCACAACCCAAGCCCATTGTCATTTGTTTTTTGATTTAACTTATAGCATTTCTTTTTCTTGTTAAAAAAAAAAAAACAAAAAAAATTTCTTTTTCTTGTTAAAAAAAAAAAAACAAAAAAAACATTAATTGCTTCTGGACTTTGAGTCCTAGTTAGAAGAGCCTTTTCTATTCCCATATTATAAAGTAGTTCACTTGTGGTTTTTTTTAACTTTTTTTTTTTTTTTTTTTAAGTTGTAGATGGACACAATACCTTTATTTTTATGTGGTGATGAGGATTGAACCCAGTGCCTCATGCTAGGTGAATGTTCTTCCTCTGAGCCACAACCCCAACCCCTTGTGTTTTCTTTTAGTGCTGGTTTGGTTTATTTATTTTTACTTCATATTGTGGGGGAATTTTGAACACACAAAAATTGTTGTTATTCAGCATCAATATTTATTAATTCTTGAATATTGAACCTGATGTATGTTCTTGCTCTTGGCTTTACCTTGTAGCTCCTAAGATTTCTGTTGGTACCAGCTGTATAAAATGGGAGGAACAAACTTCAGAGCAAATATTCAGACTTTATCGTGCCATTGGAAATATAGTAAGTTGAGAAGTCATGCTGCAATTTTACCTAATTGGGTTTTTTTTATTTAAGAATGAATCTTATAAACTAAACCTACAAAACCTGAAATTTATTTTTAGGTATTATTTAAGTTTTGATGGAGGCATTAGCATTCATAAATTACTTTCAAATATAAGTTTTGCAGTTTCTTTTTTTTAATATTTAAAATGCCTTTATTTTATTCTTTATTATTTTTATGTGGTGCTGAGGATCGAACCCAGCGCCTCGCATGTGCTAGGTGAGCACTCTACCGGTGAGCCACATCCCAGCCCCAGTTTTGCAGTTTCCTATGACCAAATTCCATTTCACAGACAAGGGGAATGAAAATTAGTTGAGTAACGTAGAGGTGTTCGTAAAAAATGATTTGAGTCTTATAACTCCTAATCCAGTGCTCTTTCTAGTATATCTTTTTCCCTTTGGCCAATTTTTTACAAACAGATTTTAAATCATTGATTTCTACATGTGATACACAAAGAGGAGTTGTAATGTCAAAGCTTATTAAAATATCCAAGTTAAATTCTCAGTTCCCTGACAAATTTTTTTTTGTTTTTTTTCCTTTCTTTCTTTTGATGACCATTTGTATTATTTAAATTCTGAGTTTACCAAGAATGTGTTTTTTAATGGACTACCTCTGATATTAATGTGGGTAAAATGGGAACTACCATTGGGTATCTGTGGCATGCCAAGTTCTTCAGTGAGGATCACAACTTCATTTTGTACTTATTAGTAGCTCAAAGTCAGCAAACTGAAAATATTCATAACACATACAAGAATTAAAAGGCTAATTCTCTAAATATGTAAAAGGTGTTCATAAACTAGTAAGAGATAAACAACCCAGTTTTTTCAAATATGGGTTAAGGGCATAAATAGGTAATGTATAGTGAAATAAATAAAAATGTAAGTAAATACATTGACAGCTTCTCAGCCTCACTAATCCAAACAGCAGTTGTCATTTTTTTGTTGTTGTTCACTTATAAGGTAGTTTAACAAGACAATGTTCCTATCATAACAAAACGGCTTCTTTGCAGAAGTTGACAAGCTGACCCTAAAATTCACAAGGAATTGCAAAGGGCCCATTAAATCAACTTTGTGGGGTGGCAGAGAGGCAGAGAACTTGCACTTCCTGATTTCAAAACTTACTATAAAGCAACAGCAATCAAACAGCATGGTATTAGCTATAGCTTAGTGGAATAGAATCAACATTTATGGGCAATTGATTTTTTTTTTTTTTTAACAAGAATGTCAAAATAATCTAATAGAAACAAGTTTTGGACATGGTGCTAAATGTTTATAATCAAAAGAATGAATTTTGAGGGGCTGGGTTGTGGCTCAGTAGTAGAGCACTTGCCTTGCACATGTGAGGCATTGGGCTCAATCCTCAGAACTACTTGAAAGCAAGAAAAACTTGAAAGCAAGGCCACACAAAAACTTGCAACATTATTTGGAATAGACAAAATGTAAATGACCCAAATGTCCAACAAATGATGGGTACATAAATAAAATATAGTTTATCTATAGATGGAATATTACTCAGCCATAGTCATAACCATATGGTACAACATGTATAAACTTTGAAAACATTATGCCAAATAAAAGAAGCCAGTCACAAAAGATCATATATTGTTTTGTTCCATTTATATGAAATGTCCAGAATAAGCAAATCCAGTGCCTGAAGGGAGAGGGTGATGGGGAGTGTTTGCTAATGGTAGGCTTTTTAGGGGTCAGGCTGGTGGTGAAAAAATTGGTGCCATGGTTGACAATTCTGTGAACCTGAACACCACTGAATTATATGCTTTAAAAGAGTGAATTTGGGGGGCTAGGGATGTGGCTCAAGCGTTAGCGCACTCGCCTGGCATGCGTGCGGCCTGGGTTCGATCCTCAGCACCACGTACAAACAAAGATGTTGTGTCCGCCGAAAACTAAAAAATAAATATAAAAAAAAAAAAAAGTGAATTTGGGGGCTGGGAGTGTAACTCAGTGGTAGAGCACTTGCCTAGCATGCATGAGGCCCTAGGTTCAATCCCCCAACTGCAAAAAAAAAAAAAAAAAAAAGGATGACTTGTGTGTTATGTGAATTATGTCGCAATAAAGCTATCAAAACCAACCAACCAACCAACCCTGAGGTTAGAAAGACCTGGATGTGTTTGAAGGATGGAAATGAGACTGGTGTGGCTGATACAGAGCCATCAAGGTAGAGATTAGCATAAAGTGAGGTGAGAAGCAAGCAGGATTGATGTGTAATCCCCAGACAATGTTGATGCCCTTTAATCCAAACACATCATTTAAAAAAGCAAAACAAAAAAAGTCAATGGCTCAGGAGGTTGAGGCAGGAGAATTGCAAGTTCAAAGCCAGCCTCAGCAACTTGAAGTGGCCCTAAGCCACCTAGCAAGACCCTGTCTCAAAATAATAAATTAATTAAAAGGGCAAGGGATGTGGCTCAGTGGTTAAGTGTCCCTGGATTCAATCCCTGGTATCAAAACAAAACAAACAAACAACAACAAAATCCCAAACCAAAAATGTTGCTGCTTGAGAGAGAGCTTTATAATAAAAATCACAAGAGCTGGGGCTGGGGCTCAGTGGCATAGTGCTTGCCTAGCATGTGTAAGGCACTGGGTTTGATCCCCAGCACCAAGTAAAAGTAAGTAAATAAATAGTAAACAACAAAGGTATTGTGAATATCTGACTTTAAAAAAAAAAAATCACAAGGCCTTGGGTTTGATCCTAGCACCACCAAAAAGAAATCAAACTATTCTGCAGAAATATATGTGCTCAAAGATATGTCAATAAGGATTTTTATTATATTTTATAATTTTAAAATTGGGAATAACTGAAATATCATAAAGGTATTGGTTGTATACTTATGTTACATGCATAAAATGAGATATTGTGTTGCGTATGCAAGGTGAAATAGATCAGTATGTGCTAATGAAACAAGTTGCTTATAAAACAGTATTTTTTAGATTTTTGTAATGGTAATATTTGTAGAAAAAATACAGGGAAACACATCAGACTATTAACAGTGGTTACCTATGGGGTTAAAATACAGAATACTGTCAATTTCTAATTTTTTTTAACAAGTGATGTAATGCTTGCCTCTTTCATAAGCATAAATGTTTAATTGTAAAGAGTTGCATTTGTGTTCTGTTCCATAATATTTAGTGACTGATTCCCCGATTCCTCTGTACATAGGAGAAAAATCAGACTAGACTATCAAAACTGTAGTTGCAGCAGGTTTGGAGGTTGAGTGTATTTATCATTCCTTTAATTCCCCCCCCCCCCTCTCTTTTTTTTCCTTTAATTTTAATTTCAGATTCCGTTGCAGACACTCTGGATGGAGAACACCATTAAACTTCTGGATTTGGTAGAAGTTAACAATTTAGTCCTTGCTGGTACCAACTTTTGATTATAAATTTTTTTTTCTTTTATAATCTATTTGAAAATGTGTCTGTTTTTAGCACAGTTCACATTTATTGAAAGTAAGGATTTTTATAATTTGTTTCAGTTCAATAATGATAATACTTTACATCTCCTTATGTTTTATTCTTTGCAGTGTTCATTCACATGTATTTTTTTCATCACAAGAACCTGGGAAGTAGAGCAGTGTTCCTTTCCCATTTTAAGCTCTGTGACTTCCTAAATTAAGGTCTTCCAGGGCTGCAAAATTACTTGATTAATTTTATTCTGATAAATATCATAATGAAAATATCTGGGCAGCTCAGTGAGAATCTAGGCCAGGGTGTAGCATTTCACACCACAGATCTATTCTTAAGCCCATCAGTGTCCTCAATGGTCTAATCTAAAGGTAGTTGGAGTTCTCCAGGAACCTAAGAATGGGGACTGGTTTGGGTGGGGATGGAAGGGCCAGTGTAAATCCTAAGGATCCTGTATTTCTCCCCTGGTGGGTAGTTATTCCCCTAAAATTACAACATAGAACTTTTAGGTGATCACCAGGAGGCTGAGTAAATAACTTGGAGCTTCTTATGGGTACAGGAAGCTTTTCTTTGGGTTTGTGATGTACACAGAACACTGTATTTATATTATAAAGCCAGTGCATCAGGAAATGTGTCCTCTCCAGTATTAGTACTGCCTCCCGAGGTAGTTTTTTTTATTTTTAAGAAGTATCAAAAAGTTATATAATTACTTTTTCCTCTCTTTGTGTCTCATATCTTTCCCCCTGCCCATTCTTTAGATGCAAAACTAACAAGACAGACTCTTACTCCAGGATCAATAATATACCACAAACAGTCAAAAATATTGCTAGTTAATTGCAAGGTATGTTTTCCATTGGTTTCAAATTACCATATTTGTTTTACTGAATTTATGTTTGTATCATTTATCATCTTAGTTAGGATTTCACTTAACTGCCTACCAATCATATTGGACAATCTAATTTTCTTAATAGTAAAATCTCTAAGCATAAATTTTTCAAAGCAGTGAAGATTGCCAAGGCATTCTCAATGAAGAATATTCCATAATGATTGCTTTCTTTTTTCCTCTGATACTGGGTTGAATCCAGGGCCACTCTACTAGCTCTCTTTATTTTTTATTTTTAAATTCAATTAATTAATTAATTTGGTGCTGGGGATTGGACCCAGTGCGCTTTTTATTTTTATTTTTTATTTTGAGGCAGGGTCTTGCTAAGTTGTTTAGGTCCTTGCTGAGTTGCTAAGGCTGTCCTAGAACTTGGGATCCTCCTGCCTTAGTGTCCCTACCTGTTGTTGGGATTTACAGGCTTGTGCCACCATGCCCAACTAGAACCATTATTTTATAAGACAATGGTGTGTTCCACTGAAAAGCATTCCATATTTTTTGTCAAATGGTATTTATGTAAGATGTTACACACTCAAGAAAGGGGCATTAACAGATGTCAGATGAATGGATAAAAATAATGTGATACACATAACACTCACACAGATGAAGTTTTATTCAGCCATAAAGAAGAATAAAATTATGTCCTCTATGGAAAATTGGATGCAACATAAGCAAAGTAAGCTAGACTCAAAAAGTCAAGGGTCATATGTTTTCTCTAGAAAAGAAGAAAAGGGAAGTTAAAAAGAAAAAGAAAAAAAGGGAATCTCATGAAAATAAAGGGAAATCAGTTGGGTACAGAAAGGAGACTTGGGGGAGTTGGAAAGGGAGATACTGGGGATTTAAGTTGATCAAATTATGTCATGTGCATGTATAGACATGCCTCAATGAAACCCACTATTCTGTATAATTATTATGCACCAATAAAAAATAATAAAAAAGAAGGGAAGCTTAAATTGTGTGCTAGAATGATGTAACCCACCCAAACTATAGATACAGAAGTCTTCCATCAACCTCTCTTCATCTCTCTTTACCTTCTCCTCAAACAGGAGAATATGACTTGCTTATTGGGAATATGTCTTGCTGTCCTTGACCCAGTTATGTATATATTGTTTCATTATTATAGTTTGTTCTCACAGAAGAAACAGGCTCTCAGAACATGGGAATTTGAGTCTCACCAGCTGTGTTACCTTGGGGGGAAAAAAAAAATCACTCACCTTCTGAGGGCATCAGTTTCTACTCCTAAAATGGGATTTGCGTTTTTATTTTTGGTAATGGGCATTGACCTCAGGGGCATTTTACCAGTGAGTTATATCCCCAGTCATCACCCCCCCCCCTTTTTTTTTTTAGCACAAAAGAGTAGGATTTATTCAGGTAAGCAGAAAAGAGCTCTAGCAGAGCAAGAGAGGACCCAATAAGTGTTGCCCCCGCCCCTTTTTTTAAATTTTGAGACGGGGTCTCCCTAAGTTGCATAGTCCCTTGCTAAGTTGCATAGTCCCTTGCTAAATTGCTGAGGCAATATACATTTTTTTTACTTTATTCCCTGTGTGTTGAAATAGGTTTATACAGGTCTGTAAGTTATCTC
This sequence comes from Callospermophilus lateralis, assembly GCF_048772815.1. Classification (NCBI taxonomy): domain Eukaryota; kingdom Metazoa; phylum Chordata; class Mammalia; order Rodentia; family Sciuridae; genus Callospermophilus; species Callospermophilus lateralis. Next base: position 108,812,641 of record NC_135307.1, on the reverse strand, counting down.
TCCTTGATAATAAACTTTTGAAGTAGACAGATTATGTATGTTACTTAGTATGGTGTTATTTACAGCTATATATTCAGTAGATATTTTTAGTTTGTTTCCATTATAAAAGATGTTATAATCTAAAATTTACTTAGTTTTCCAGTCTTGCCACCACTTGCCTAGTCACTGCTTACCTTTTGCACTTTAGGATGGCTGGATTGGTGTTCGATCGGTAATGCTTAAGAAAACATTAACAGCAACTGATTTCTACAATGGATATTTGCACCCCTGGTACCAGAAAAATTCCCAAGTTCAACCAAACCATTGCAAATTTAAGACACTCAGACTTCCAACAAAGAAGAAGCCGGAAAACAAGTTGTTGCTATGCAACAGTGCATTAAGTAATTAGGAAGAAGATGGACAAGAACCTATTGCATATTTGTAATTTATTAAAAGGCTTGTTTACAAGGAATTATTTTGACTTTCAAAGATTATTATCAAAATGATGGATTGCCTCACTTTCCACATTTTTTGTGTAATAATAGTTAAAAGCAGCTTTTTCTACTTTAATAACAAAAGAAGTTTAAATAAATTTTGTATTTATAATGTCAGACTCTGGGAGATATATCTTTTCCCATGAGCAAGGGCAACTGACTGGTATGTATATATTCTGAAGAGAGGTTCTTTTAAAATAGTGCATTTTTAAAATTGTGTGTCCCTGCGCACTATATTTCTGGGAATTTTTAATCTACATTTCTAAGCTTCATTAGGTAGCAAAAAACAGCTCTTTAATTTCCACTTCCAGCTAGGGCTCATCAAGTAGCAAACCTAGATAATATTTAATAACCTCTGCCCTGTTGCTTTGTACTATAAATTCACTTTTGTGTGTGTATGGTACTAGGAATTGAACTCACGGCCTTATGCATGCTAGGCAAGCAATCTCACAATGATCTACAACCCAACCCTTTTTTATTTTGAGGCAGGGTCTTGATAGTCTCCCTGGCTGACCTCAAACTTAGTTCTCCTGTGTTAGCCTCCCAGGTAGCCAGATTACAGACATGCACACCCATGCCTGGCTAAAATCTCATTTTAAATCAGCATTTTCTTGAAGTAGGAAGATGCTAACATTTTTCAACTGATTTGCAATAAAGATTACTGAGCATCTATTCTGCAAATCCATTTTCTGTCTCCAGGAAAGGCACGCACTTCCAAAGGACATACAGGTACAGTGGCCCCATTGGGGGCCACTTGAGAATCTTCACATATCAGTTTTTTTCTGCCTAGATTCTATCAGCTAAAGTTTTTCTTCATTCACTGATTAACTTATTCATTCAGTAGAGTTTGTTGATAGGTTGATCATATGATTGGTCATCTAAATTAGAACACTTTCATGAGTGGAAGGAAGCACTTATAATAATTACACCAGGGGCTGGGGATGTGGCTCAAGCGGTAGCTCCCTCACCTGGCATGCGTGCAGCCCGGGTTCGATCCTCAGCACCACATACAAAGATGTTGTGTCCGCCGAAAACTAAAAAATAAATATTGAAAAAATTCTCTCTCTTTAAAAAAATATTTAAAAAAAATTATACCAGCACAACAGACATAAGCCAGGACCCTCCCAGGCAAACTGGGTGGTGACATTCTATTAACTAAACATTTAAAGTATAACTAGTCTCTATATTATTTGGAAACTTAAATCCGTTGGGGGCACAAACATGTAAGTGTATGTAAAACAGTTATAAATGCCATAGTGAAGATATAATAGAAGCACTGCCTGTCCTCAGGGAAGTCAATGGAAGTTTTCCAGGGGAGATAAACTGAGGTTCACTATGCAACATGATGCCTGGAAGGGTATCCTAGCATGTGCAGAGACTTATCTTAAAGGGGGCTTTATTAATGTGAGGCTTTGGCTGGTTGTGGAAGCATGATTGCTCTTTTATTATCATTCTTGAAATCACATATTTCTTACACATTCTCTTGCATGTATGAGCCAGTTATATACTTATTATAAAAGCTGGCTGGGAAGAAACTAATATGGATCATTTTGGAGGGAAAACAAATGGCAAGTTAAACACAAAACAGCACATTGTTTTGAAAAATTTCAAGAATTGACATGAATGGAATATAGTGATATAGATATATAGACTGGAAAGCAAGCTAAGGCCAAATAAGGAGGGCTTTGAATACTAAGGTCCCATATTTGGGACCTTGTCTTGTGATAGATTAATTTGGGAGTAGTGACATATCCAGATTTATATTTTGGATTAACTTTGGTAGCAGTGTGAGAGATTGAGGGTGAAACCTGGGCAAGAGGATCTGAATCACAACAGTAGTTGTAAGCATGGGTGGAAATTTAAAAAGATTTTTCCTGTGGAAGTCAGTGAACTTTATTGTGTCTTTATGGAGATTGGGCTCTGCCATTTATTAGCCCTTGTTATTTGTCAGTGGTACACTCCCAGTGACTGGGGAAACTGAGGCAGGAGGATTGCAAGTTCAAGTCCAACCTCAGCAACTTAAAAAACAATGAGAGACTGTGAAAAAAAATATGGTGTTTCTCAGTTAATATGTATTGGGCACTTATTCCCTGCAGGGACTATGCTTGTATTAGAGTTCGTAGAGACTGAAGATCGTGTCCTCTGGGAGCTCCTGGGTGTGTTTTTCTGCAAGGAGATGTGCTACCTAACTTTCTGTCACTATGACAGAATACCTAAAATAAATAATTTATAAGGAGGAAAGATTTGTTTCCTGGTTTCAGAGATTTCAATTAATAGCCAGTTGATCCATTGCTTTTGGTCCTGTGGCAGCACAGCCATCATGATGGGAGTGTGTGGTAGAGGAAACTTCACCTCATGGAGGCTATGAAGTAGAGGGACAAGGTGGAATACCAATACCCCCTCCAAGGGCATGCTCTCAGTGACTTAACTTCCTCCAAGTAAGCCCCACCTCCTCAAGGTTCTTTCTGCCATCGCCCAGTAGTGCCATAGGCTGGGGACCAAACCTTCATTGCATGGGCCTTTGAAGGACATTTCCAAATCCAAATTATAGTAGAGTGCCTACTCAGACACTGGCCACGGGGAGTGGGGAAACCTCACTGAACCCCCCGCCCCCCGAAGCCAAGAATCTTGAAGTATGCATTTTAACTATTGGTTGCAAAGAATGTTTCTTAATACATCATTAAGACCGGGCAGAGTGGGGTTACATTTATTACAACAGTAAGTAACTGCTATAGCTGCAAGGAGGCAAAGACTAGAAAGCCATTAGGAGTAGGGCAGCAATGGAGTTGGCCCCTACCCTCTGTTCCCCATAGTTCCCCTGATGGCATGTGTGTTCTCTGCTTAGTGGTTCTGATCTCTTACTACCTACTGATTAAGGTTCGCCATCTGCCACTGCATGCTCTGGGCAGAGCCTATCTGATTGTTTTGTCAATTACCATTACCCTTGCTTCAAAGAACCTTTTGTACCATACCACTTCTAGTTCTTCATCTATTCAAGTAAAGGCTTACCTCCATAGACCACTAATTTCACACTGCATAAAAAACAGCCCATTATGGAGGAGGGAGCTGTGGAAGTTGATCATCATGAGTGGCAATGTTGTAAGACTTAAAACTAAATGAAATACTTTTTTCATACATTTGAAATCTTGAGGTGAGATCCATCATACAAAATGCAGTTTCTCATTCAGGGACCCTCAAGCCCCTCTTGAGACTCTAGGATTAACACCAGGTATAGAAACGCTCTTAGGGTCTGGGGAAGTAGCCCATTGATGGAGTGCTTGCCTACTGTGTGTGAAGCCCTGAGTTCAATCCCCAATACCACAGAAAAGAAAGAAACAAACAATGTACATCCCAAGTGGGCCTCAGGAAACCATATGATTTATTCTTTGTTCAGGCCCCTAAAGAAACCACAACCCAATGTGATTGAGCAGGATTTCTCATTTGAACCAGAGTCACCTGGAGCAGCTCCTTGAGCTCCACTCCAGATCTTAAATCCAAATCTCTGAATATCAGACTGCATTTTCTCACACAAAATAATCTTTATGCTAAAACAGCAATAGTCTTTTTTTAATTTTATTTATTTATTTATTTTTTTTTTTTGTGTGTGTGTGTGTGTGGTGCCCAGGAATTAAACCAGGGCCTTGTGCATGTAAGGTGAGCACTCTACCAACTGAGCTACATCTCCAGCTGCAACAGTAATAGTTTTAACTAGCTTGACAAGTGCACATGGATTTGTCACATGTTAACTCCTAGGTTCAGAGTCCTCCTAGGAAGGTAGAACATAGCCTATTCTAATCTCTGGGTCAAAGAATAGATTTACAAACACATCACCTCCTTACACAAGATGCTTCTATTTTGGTTCTTGTTGTGAAAAAAAAAAAAAAAAAAAAAAACATGCTTTGCATCAGACTCCAAACTGAATTCAGTTGCTCAGTACCAGTTGAATGACTTAGGACAATTTACTTAAATTTTTAAAACTGATTTCTCAGTTTAAAAATTTGGTTTAGTACAACCAGAGAAATGAAAAATTGTGCTCCATTTGTGTACACTGAATCAAAATGCATTCTGCTATCATGTATAACTAATTAGATAAAAAAAAAAGAAAGTGGGAAAAAAATATGAGCTTGGGAATAGGAGGATCACTTTAGCCCATGAATTCAAGCCAACCTATGTAGCATAGCAAGATCCATCTCAATAAATAAATATATAAGAAAAAAATACGGTTAAGACCTGCCTTGCAGAATAGGGATGTATATGGAAGATGCCCAGGGAAGTGCCTGGAACATAGTAGGCACTCAAATGATAGCTTTTGTCATCACCTTGTACAGTTAATATGTGTCAACTCTACTAGGCCACAGAGTGTGTAACATTCTGAGCACGTATGAGGGTGTTTCTGGATGAGATTAATATTTGAATGGGTAAACTGAGTAAAGCAGATTTTCCACCTATTGTGGGTGAGCCTATCCAGTTAGTTGAAGACAAAAAAGCTAAGAGGAATTCCTCTTCTCTGACATCCTTCAAATTGAAATATCAGCGTTTTTTCCTGCCTTTGGACTTGAGCTAGCTGAAACATTCACACTTGCTGGGATGGGAGCCTACCAACCTTCAATTTCCAGCATGTTTACTTCAGAGTTTGGGACTTGTCAGCCTCCATAATCACATGATCCAATTCTTTATACTCTGTCTTGTTTTTCTCAAGATCCCTGACTAAATGCATCAGCACAGTCTAGGCCTGTATAATCTCTTTTTGGGGGCCTGAACAATATTTTCTCCTCTGGGTGGCAGCAACTGCTTGGGGATGCCTATAGGGAGGAAAAGCACTTTAGAGCGGACAAGAATCTAGTATCCAAAATTTAATCTTCAAGATGATGAAACGGGGGTCCTACAACAGTTAGCTAGTGACAACATCAGAATTTGAAGTCTGAAGACTATAGAAGATTTTGTTTTAAAAAGGAATCTTCATGTGGTTCAGGAAATAAAAACATTTCTGAGCAAAAAATGAGTACTTGAGAATAATTGCGAGGGCAATGGATGTAGCTCAGTTTTAGAGAGTTTGCTCAAAGCCCCGAGTTTCATGCCTACTATCACCAAGGTGGGGGGTTATCCTTTAATATCACTCTCTTAAATTTATTGAACCTAATATCTTGGAGTTGGAAAGAACTTAGAGATAATTTACTCCAACCTTTTAAGAGAAGCAAAACAAATCTTTGTCCAAGGATATAATTCATGTTTCTTAACTCCCAGAGGGCAACTAATAAATTGTTAATTACAAATAACTGAATATAATTTGTTTGATAAGGTCTCTAGGTTGCAAGCTATAGAATAGCCAAGCAGCATCCTTCTCAGGCAGTTTCAGAATATCCACTCCATGCTAGTCCTAGCACCCAGTGCAGCATACATCTGACACAGAATTGATCTGGCAATGAGGAAACAGAATTCATTTTCAATCTGGGGACTCAGCATAATTTGGTATGTAACACTGCAGTCAGTTGTACCCTGGGAAACTTTAAAATAATGGTATTCTAAGGATTGGTATTAGTCTGAAAAATCAAGTGTTGTGTTTCTCTGTCACTTTGTACACACCTTGGTTTTCTGGGGGCAAAAGAGGAGTATTCACTTTAATGGGTCCAATGGAGGGAGGCATTCTAGGTGGAGGGAAGAGTTTTATAAGAAGTCCAGAGGCTTTATCTGAGGTTGTGGTCGATTGACAATTAAAAAATATTAAAAAAAAAAAAAAAAGAAAAGTCCAAAGGCCTAAGGCATCAGGAGGTATTGGGAGTCCTTCAAGTAGTTGATATAGCTAAAGCACACTGGGCTCACAGCCAGCCAAGCAGAGACCCAGACCTGCTTAAGTCTATGTACCTGGGATATCAGCTTGAATGCAGTGGGGAGCTACTGAAGGATTCAGAGCAGCAGAGTCACAAATAGAGTTGCTTTTAATTATTTTGATCACACAAATAATATACAAATATATTTTTATATAAACTCAAATACTAAATCTCTGGTAAAAGCTCTTCTTTACCACCCTCTCCATCCCCAGTTCCTCCTTAAGGATGAACACTATACTGTTTGGTGTATATCTTTCTCAAAGGTTATAAAAATTCATTCACATATGTATATTCATGTATAGAGAGATATCTAGGATTGCTTTGTTGATGTTTTTAAAAATATTATCCTGTCACAAGATCAGTTAGAAGGGACAGAACATGGATTTGGGCAATTCTGAGAGCCAACTGGCCATTTATTTACTTTGTTTGGTGTTCACAGCATATTTTCTGAACATTCCAGTCTTTCAGTGAGATTCTCACAAGAATAGGTGCTATGGGAACCATCTGGCAGACTCCAGCTGACAGCTGCAAATTCTTAGGGCTCTGTATACCAGGTCCACCTGCTCTGTGGCCTGCCTGGGTCCACAATTTGCTGCCTGCAGTTGTGCATTACAAGACAGCTGGAATTCACAGGCATTAAATGTTCCTTGATGAAGTTAGAGAATGGACAATGTGCTGCCATGTGTTATGCAACAACTGAGGATACAAACAAGACTATGTGGTCCTTTTCTAAGGAAAACAATCAAACATTCCCATTTTTACACTGTGATAAAAGGAGATATGTAACAAAACAACAACAACAAAAAAAAACAGGTCCACAGAGGTTTTTTTAAAGTATCAATAGTCAAGTTAAAAATTATTAGAGTGGTAGAGCACTTGCCTAGCATGTGAGGCCTTGGGTTTGATTCTCAGCACCACAAGTAAATAAAGGTCTATCAACAACTAAAAAAAAATTTTTAAATTATCACTACGACACTAACAAGGACTTTTAACATGTATAGGTATATCCATAGCTTAGGTCTCCTTACTGCTATTACTAAAGTGAGGGTTAGGGATGTGGAATTTAAGAAATACAGTTTTAAGAATAGATGTGGACAGATTCATTTATCACTCATTAATTCAATATAGACTTAATATCTATTATTTATGGACCAGATCTTCTGCTAAGGCACTGAATCACTTTGTTCCCTTTGCTCTGGATTTATACTCCCACAGCATCTGCCCATAAGAGTTTTATAACCAGTGGCTTGATAGTTATTCCATTCATTAAACTATTACAAAATTGTGAGAGAAGCCCCCCAACTTTAAATTCGTCTGTGGGAACATACCTCATACACCTACATGAGGCTTATAATAAAAGATCTCTTCTGTGACTGACTTGCACCTCCAAAAGAGTTAATTGAGGGAAAAAAAAACAGTGTGTGTGTGTGTGTGTGTGTGTGTGAGTGAGAGAGAGAGAGAGAGAGAGAGAGAGAAACAGAGAGAGAGAGAGAAACAGAGAGAGAGAGAGAGACAGAGAGAGAGATAATGCTTTTGGGATTTGTCCAGATTCTAGACTGGTATCTGAGGCTCCTGAACCAAGGGGCAGAAGTCCCAACTAGAGATGCAGTTTCCATTGGGATCTACCATGACCTAAATCCCATCAACAGTTTCCAGAGAAAGGGCAAAGTCCACAGGCCTTTCACTAAAACAAATCAGAGAGGCACTTTCAACAAGATCTTGCTGCAGGATCCCTAAGAAACCTCAAACAAGGAGATTTACATGTTATTCAACCTTTTATTATTTCAAACTGAACCTGCAAATATTTTACTGAAATAAAGGAATTGTGGCGCCTGCAATATCTTGCTTAAGAATAATGATTACAATATTAATATTAATTACAATGTTAGTATTAATATTTTCAATATTTCAAATAAGAGGATGTATGTCTGAGGCCAAGCCTAGGCTGAAGGAACGGGAAGCTGAGTGGGAGTACGTTTCCAGAAATCCCAAAAGACACAGCACACGGGAGGGGGAGGCTTTGAGAAAAAACTGTGGAGGGTGTCTCTGGCTGTGCCAAGACACAAGGAGCATACAAAGCTCAGAACCCAAAGGTGTTTCCTTAAAGCTTTCCACGACGGAGAAACCGCCCGCGAACTTGAAGCCAAGCGCCCCTTTCTTCCATTACCATAATTTCCTCCTGAATGCCATGTCAGACAGATGACCTAGGGCTGACCCAGTGACAGCTCGGACCTTGTCCTGCGCCCGTCGCCCCCGCTGGGACTAATGTCCGCCCCCACAACCGTCAGCATCCCTGATGGCGCCAGGTGTCTCCCCGCCCATTCTCCAGCCCGCGCCGTCGCCATAGTGACCGCCGGAGCCACGCAGCCCCGCCCCTTCCTCGCGACGTAGCCCCGCCCTCCTCCGAACCCGGAAGCTGGAGGCTCGCGCCCGCTGAGCGCACGGTTCCGGAGGAGGGAGCGCCGCGGCCCGGGCTTGCTCGGCCGCGCGCCCCGCCCCTCGGAGGCCGGGCTCCAGCGCTCCCCCGCTCCCCCGCCAGCTGTGTCTGCGGGTCCTCCGGGCTCTGGCTGCGGGTCCCAGCCGCCTCTATCTACTCGGATATAGGAGCAAAGAGCCGCCTTGGAGCTGGAAGCAAAGGGACGTGGGGGTGGCCACGGCAGGTGAGAGGTCGGTGAGGCTATGGAAATCGGGAATGTAGGTGTGTGGTGTGTGTGGGGTTGTAGATGGGTGTGTATGGAGCATGCGCGGCTACCTCGGCCGGGTGTGACTTTGTGTGTAGCCCCCGAGTGGGCCGGTTCATGTGACCATGCACGTGATTGCATACGTGTGTGAGTGTGTCTCAGTGTTTTTATGTCTGAGGCCAAGTCTGAGTTCATGGGTGGTGGTCGGTGTGCCTGTGACCCTCCCTACCTTTGTGTGGCTGTCACTGGTGGGACTGATGAGGACTGTTTGGAGCCTCTTCGTGGGGGTTGGGGGAAGGCAGAAGGCTTTATCAGGGCATCCTCCTGCATATTCATCCTGGGACCGTGAGGACATACCCCCAAAACATTTTATTTCAGTAATTTTTTTTTTTTTTTTTGGTACCAGGGATTGAGCTCAAGGGCACTCCACACTGAGCTACACCAGCAGCCCTTCTTATTTTTTTTACTTTGAGACAGATCTCTTTAAGTTGTCAGGCTGGCCTCGAACTTGGCGATCCTTCCACCTCAACCTCAGGAGTAGCTGGGATCACAGGCGGGAGCCACCACAACTAGCTATTTCAGTAAATGTTTAAGAAACGTTTGAGTAGAGGCCAGTCGTTTTGGGGATTGTACCTCAGCCCGAAAGTGATAGGCCAGGTATGTGGTTTATGAATGGGGGATGAGGAAAGTGGCAGGTCCAGTGTCGCACTTTTCCTCTTCTTTTCTTGGGAAGTTATAAATTAGAAGCTTATGCTTTTTTTTTTTTTTTCCTCCATTTTTAGTGGTCCAGCTTCTGTTGGTACAAAGATTCAACAGACTAAGCAGTAACCTAGTAGCTGTGTTCAATTTTCCAAAAGCTTTTGCGCTGATAGCTCAAGAAGTGTCGCAGAAGAGATGTTGGGTAGGCAGCTTTTCCTGCTGTGAGATTTATAGATAGTGGAATAGATTTTTGAAGAAAAGAGGTATAAAGAGGTATACTTCTCCCTTGAAGAAATCTTTAAAAAAAAAAAAAAGAAAAGAAAGATAGCTATACATTAGTATGGTAAGGAATGGAGACCTGAATTTATTTTATTTTTTTCAATATTTATTTTTTAGTTGTATTTGGACACAATACCTTTATTTATTCATTTTTATGTGGTGCTGAGGATGGATCCCAGGGTCCCACACTTGCTAGGCAAGCACTCTACCACTGAGGCACAACCCCAGCCCAGGAGACCTGAATTTAAAAGCCAGTTGCAGTGGTAAAAGTAAATGCTTAGCATTCTTGAAGCCCTGGGTTCAATCTCTGACAAAAAAAAAAAAAAAAAAAAGCCACGACAAATGTATCACCCGGAGAAGAGTTGGGTTCATATATATATATTTTGCTAATATTATTGATAATTACATGTTTTCTATATGTAAATCAACTATAGATTAAGATAAGGGGTCAGAAATCTGTGACTGGTTAAGCTGGATATGTGACATTTGTAAAATGTTTTTCTTGACTAAAGCCTGGGAGATTCTGTTGACTCCCTGAAGGATGGTACACACTCATCTCAACTAGCTGTTTTATTGTTCAGCAGCACAAGAAAGGGCCAGAGAACTGGGTGTTCAGAACACCCCTGGACTGTGGCTTAATCAAGATTAAGACCATTCCCTGGCCCTTTCCCCACTAGCCTGAAAAGGTGCTTTTGTTTTTGTGAAGAACCAAATCACAAAAGATCAAACAGTGTTGAGCTTACCATCCACATTCTTTTTTATTTCATCCTGACCAATTTGGTTACAATCTCAGTTAACCTTCTGTGCCATAGACAGAATGTTTCTCTTGTGACTTGGAAAAGTATCTACCCCTTTAGAGGATGAAAGAGAGCTAGAACAAACTTTCCTTTTCATACCACTCACAGCTGCTTTCACTTTGCAGCAGGGAGTCTTTTTCTCATAGACATCAGCTGGTCAGATGCAACATTTGCTGTCTGTCTCACCTTTCATTACTGCCAAACTTGCACAAGTGTTAAAATCACTTGTCCCTGCAAAAATTTAGTCACAGCTGGGTGGAATCTCTCCATCTAGCAAGATTAGTTATAACATGTCATAATACTGAGGTGGTTGTGAATTATACTGAGGACTCTTGGTAAGAAACATCTCTAGAGTTTTACTATAGGAAAGAAGTAGGTGATTGGGTGAATTTGTAAGTCTTTGTGTTTGTGTGGTAATTTGGTTTGTGTATTGCAACTGATTCCTAAAACTATTTTTTATCCTATGTTTATTGAGACTAGAAGCAAACTTTCTGGCTTTAATTAGATGTTTTTTAAAAAATATATTGAGATTTTGTTTAACATGTTTTTATATTCCCCCTCTGTAGAACAGAGTGATTGTTTTTAGAAGTGTAATACTAGAAAATGTCTCTAGTAGGAAGTGTTTAGATGATATGGGAGTAATTAAAGACTGTCCAGGTGGAAAATATTCCAGAATTAACTATATATGCTAGTTGTTTTCATTTAAAAGTAATAACCAGCTTCTCTAAGACTAGTTAAAATTACTTAGTTTTTTAACATGTTAATGTTTAAGATACAATGGATTATGCAAACAATGATTTTCTTTATTTTAACATGAACAATAACTACATCTGTGCACACTGATTTTTCAGTATAAGATTACTAGTGATTTTCTTGGTACTTTGAAGCAACTTATGGTTTTAATAAACTTTTCAAAAAGTACCATCTTAACTTTGAGAGATGAAACCATTATTACAATGTCCCAGTTGTAAATCAAGTCTAATATTGGAATGCCTACATTTCTGTCTCCTGGGGGGTTCAGTTTAGTAACTCTCCAAAGTAATATTTGTATAACCGTAGAAGCAGATGTGGAAGGCCAATGAATGAGGAAGAATTCTATTGAGTTTAGAATCCTCTGCTTCTTGCCAGTCCAGAGGACATTCTCTAAAATAACAGTTCAGAGTCAGCCCAGGAATTGAATGGCATCTCAAACTCATCTTAGCCATGCTAGGAAATCTAGGCTTGCCCTGAGGTACAAGGACATAGTACAAGATAAGTATTGGTATCATTACAAACAAATGAGTAAAAGTTCCTCACTTGACAATAAAGACTCTGCAACAGGGAATTATAATTTCAGGTTCCTGTTAAGACATAACAGATGCCTAAGCAAAGAGGGGCAACCTTGAAATTGCTGATACTCAACCAATACAAAGCTCACAGATGCCAGGGTTAGAAGGGACTCTAGGAGGGCCTAGTTCAGTCCCCGTAGGATGTAGTCATTTTCTTAGTCAATAGATAATGCCTGCTATGTGCCAAGCACTATTCTAGACTCTGGGGACACACTGGTCGAACTCAGGTGAGGAAACAAGCCCAAAGATGGTGATGACTTATCCAACATCACAGAGAGATAAAAGCTAGAAATCACTAAGCTTGCATTAGAAGTCCACGCATTTTTTTCTAAAGACAGATGTTATGTTGCTGGTTATGGTGCTTTCACATTTATATCATAGATCTTTCTGAGTAACTTTAAATTCACATCAATGAGAACAGTAAAATTTGCCTATATTTAGTATTACAAACTACACTTCTGAAGTTATGTTCTGCTAGCATTAGATTTATGGTATATTGTGAATTTATCAGAAAACAGGCTTATTTTAATTCCTTTCTCTAGTGGGGACTGTTCCATATAATCAATCAGCAACATTTTTATTAAAATGGATTCTTAAGACACAGTCAAAAGACAGGCAATGATACTGCAGTTTGGAATTACTTAACTAGGGCAGGCAGTATGGTGTCAGAAAAGACTGTCTTGCATCTGAACCTAGTTTTGCAATAGCCATGTGATCTCGGGTACGTCATTTAAATTTTCTAGACCAGATTACTCTTCTAGAGGAACTAGAGGGGAGAAATGATTATCTCTCTTAGCATTCCACCAAATAGTTTTCTGTAGTTTAAATATACACTGACAAGATAAAATAGCCCATTTCCTTGGTTTTAAACTGTTGTTGATATAGCTAGACCAGACTCTACATTTAATTCTGATGTAAACATGAATTTTTGACATGAAACATCACATGCTTTTATTTCAGGGTTAACCTCCATTTCAGCTAATCATGGGAGAGATTAAAGTCTCTCCTGATTATAACTGGTTTAGAAGTACAGTTCCCCTTAAAAAGGTACGTATGATTTTACTATACCTCTTTGCAAAATCTTGTATTGTTTTTGCATGTGATTTAGATGTATGCCTTAGTAGTGTTTGAGAGTAAATGTTATTGCCAAGTGTCAAACTCTGGGATGCACTGCATCCATTAAGACTCATTCAAGAGTAAACACAAGTATAACAGTACTCATTATTTATAATTGCTTTACATATTCAAGTAACCAGGTATGTGTGTATTCTTTAGTGTGGTATAGTGGAAGGCTGACAGCACCAACTATAGATTAAGTACCGTAAAGTTCTGTTTCTCTTTCTCAGCTTTAAGATTTATTGTGGGTCACCTTATAGACTTCTGCTTGCAATGATGTACTTACTCTGCTATAGTCATTCTTTGTAAGCCTATTTGCCTGAGATATTTGTAAACTCTAAACACTTATATCAAAGATTTAATCCCAAATGTTCAGGGATCACACTAGACAAAGGCTGTTCACATCACAGAGTAAAATCTTTGCTGATTCCCCTGTAGCAATATGATAGTACTGTGATCTCAAGAACTTCTATGTCTCTTTCATAATCATTTTGTCAGGGCAGGCAGTGTGGAAGAATCATGCAAGTTTGAATTAATAAAAAAAAATTGTTCTCCCGGGCTGGGGATGTGGCTCAAGCGGTAGCGCGCTCGCCTGGCATGCGTGCGGCCCAGGTTCAATCCTCAGCACCACATACAAACAAAGATGTTGTGTCCGCCGAGAACTAAAAAATAAATATTAAAAAATTCTCTCTCTCTCTCTCTCTCTCTCTCTCTCTCTCTCTCTCTCTCTCTCTCTCTCTCTCTCCCTCTCCCCCCCCCCTTAAAAAAAATTGTTCTCCATATAGAAATCTAAGGTACAGTTCTCCAGGTGTAGGCAGGACATTGTAGGCACTCCCCAGATTTCTTATTTAACACTTTGAGCAGTTTGAAAAGTTGGATCCTTGGGTGCTCATTTCACAGATAAGGAACATACTAAAGGTCACATTGCCTGGTAGGTTATGTATTGAAATCAGATTAATCTGGTGACAAATTCAGAAGAACTTGGGCTGCTTACCAAAGCTCCCCTTCCCTTTTGCTTTCTAGGAGACTATTGCTTATACTAAAAGGAGAGTTGGCCTCTGGGATTCCTCTACTTGGTTCCATCCCTTCAAGTAACAAGTTCCTCCTGATGGACTCTCTCCCTCAGCATGTTGATCACCAGACCTAAAACACCCAAACTTATCTAAATATTCTAGAAGTAGTTGTAGGAATTAGTTTAATTGATGTAATTTTTAATTGATGTCAGTCAGCTTGGTTCACAAGTCATGATGAATTTGCTTGAAATTTTTTGGTGTTTGATTTTAAATTATGAAATATATTGTGTTTTCTTAGGGAATTATGACAAAATTGCCATTCAGGGTCCTTTGAGAAAGTCAAAGTGATAAACACACTTATGTTCATAACATTGTCTCTATCCATTTTCAGAATGTACTATTTCAGAATGTACCATTTCAGAACATATTTGTGTGAACATACTATTTTTGTGTTATTCTTCCAAATTGGATTATTAAAGTAATTCCCTAGGAGATTTTGAAGATGCATTCATTTTACATGATTTTGTTACTACAAGATTGGGATTTGTTGTGTGCTCTGTCAAAGATCATTAAGAGTTCAGGGGTCGTTTTTTGTTTTGTTTTGCTCCCACTTACCTAAATATTCTAGAAGTAGTTGTAGGAATTAATTTAATTGATGTAATTTTTTTCCAGTTTATCGTCCCTTGTTTATTCTCTGACCCTATTGATCCAGCCAGGCCTCTGGGCCAGTGCCAGAGAATGACTGTGTATACTGCCCTCCTTATACACACACCACCACCACCACCACCACCACCACCACCACCGGAAGTATAGGGGAGAAATAAGATGCTATGTACAGAGTTTACTGCCTAGTGGTAAACAAAGTAGACTTCTTCCTATTATCATGGATGGACAGGAAAATTTAAACAGAAAAAAAGCAGCTCTCTGGAAGTTTACAAAGCAGTTCTGAACAATCTGTTAGCATATTTGGAGTAAGAAAAAGAAACCAAGGCCTTTTATGCTAATCTGGTGTGATCCCCAAGTTACCTTGTAACAAAGCAGTACTGTTAAAATTGTCAGTGAAATTAGTATAAAGCAATAGTATAAAACCCAAATTTCATAAAGTTTTCCATTTTTTTCTTGTAATTTTCCCTCCAGATTATCGTAGATGATGATGACAGTAAAATATGGTCGCTTTATGATGCGGGCCCCAGAAGTATCAGGTGTCCTCTCATATTTCTCCCCCCTGTTAGCGGAACTGCGGATGTATTTTTCCGGCAGATTTTGGCTTTGACTGGATGGGGCTATCGGGTTATAGCTGTAAGTATTATCACTTCAGTGTTAAAATTCAGATTGTGTTTTTTATGCTTCTGTTTCTGATAATCATAGTGATGGGCACTTCTTTTTAATGTGATAAGATAGTCTTTTCCTGTTTTAAAATGTGAGATGAAACCTGTTGCAGGAAACTGGTGTGTATATACAGATATACAGAGTTTTGGAAGAGATCTGCTAATGGTAGCCTTCTGTGTACCAGCTTTTACATGCATTCTTTCCTGACACACTTCTCATAGTTCTGAATAGTAAGAAGCATTTGTCCTTGTGTATAGAAGAGGAAACCGAGGTGCAGTCATTTTTAGTGATCACCCAAAGTCACACAGCCAGCAGATAGATGGTGGAGGGAGAGACCAAGTTCAGTCTTCTGACTCCATTTCCCCTCCTGTTGTATCACCACTGTTTCCAGGAAGTTGAGCATGGAATGTAAGTCAACAGAGGGATCTACTAATTTACAGGAATCTGCTGAGTGAAAACCTTGCTTTTAATGTCAATCTTTGACATTGAAATAAGGTTCTTTTGTTAATTCATATCCTTAGTATTGGTTAAGAAGTTTTTTTTTTTTCATTGTTATTTTACAAGTTTGGTCTAAAGTCTCAACCTAGTGTCCCCTGTTCATTCTCAGATTTCTTTCTCTGAAACAAAGGTGTGTATAGGGAAGGCACTTGCTTGTAGCTTCCCTCCCTCCAATGCCTGTGTAATAGCACAGGTTGGTGAGGAAGTTGGTCTCCTAACTTTTTTTTTGGCGGGGGGTCGGGGGCAGTGTTAGTACTAGGGATAGAACCCAGGGATGCTTTGCTACTAGCTTCATCCCCAGCCTTTTTTTGTTTTTTGAATCAGGGTCTTGCTAAGTTACCAAGGCTAGCCTTGAACTTGACATCCTCCTGTCTCAGTGTCCTGGGTAGCTGGGATTACATGCCTGATAGCTCTTCTAACTTGTGAGGAAGAAGAGAGACCCTTCTTTAGCTTTGGAGCTGGCAGTGGTTTCTGACCCTGGAATATTAGCATGCACATGGTGCTCCGTGTTAGTAATAAATTGTATAATTATAGCCAGTATCCTATCTAAAGAAGAGAAAGTGGATCAGTTCTCTTCTCTTGGAAGGTAACTGAAAATTCTACTAGGGTTACCACCAATACTACCACACCAAATATGTAAGTCCTCTTCCTCCTGACAGCCTTTCTCTTGAGAAAACAGTTATAAGCATTGCCTGCTGCCCCCTTCCTCCCCAGGACTTTTCCTTTCTGGCTTCATTTCTCATTTCTTAAAAATATTTGTAAGATGACATGTTTGAGTCTCTGTAGTCTAATCCTCCTGCATTCTAGGTACTCATCATCCTTCTTCATATGTAACATCATAGGAGAGCAGTAGGTGCACCTTCGTCTCAGTCCTCTATACCCTGGGAAGGGAAATGAGCCACCCTAGGTGTCTGACCTGCTGGGGAGTGTAAGCAGATGCTGACAATGTGTTTATTACTCCAGGCTGGCAGGTCTCAATAACTTTAGCTTCTGCCTGATATTTCTTTGCCCTCAAGGTTCTTGAGGTGGTCTTCCTCTATTTTTATTAACTAGATAGTGAATCAAGAAAAGGCCAGCAGTGTCTTCAAAACTGTCATCAGAATTTGATCAGAAGTTTTGAAATTTATTAGATATTCATTAGTATCTAACAACTAAAATGCATGGGTCTTTTTTAATTCACATTTTTATTGAGGTGATTACAGAGTCACGTGTATTTGTAAGAAATAACACAAAATGCTCACATTGGTAGCTCGTATACTAATGTTGAAATGATATAGAGAAGATTAGCATGGCCCCATCTCAAGGGTGATATGCAAATTGATGAAATGTTCAATTTTTTAAAAATGAATTATTCTTCTTGTTATTATTGGTAGTTATGAACATTAGATTTTTTTTCCACAAGATCTTACGGTACCTAAATATATGACTGTAAGTGGAAACATAGGGGGAGAAATCAGATATTGACAGTTTTTCTAATTTATTTCGTCAGTTTTTAATTCAAATGTAGAGATGTAAAACAGTAACTTTTTTTTTTTTTTTTAAAGAGAGAGAGAAAGAGAATTTTAATATTTATTTTTTTTAGTTTTCGGCAGACACAACATCTTTTGTTTTTGTATGTGGTGCTAAGGATCGAACCCAGGCCACACGCATACCAGGCGAGTGCGCTACCGCTTGAGCCACATCCCCAGCCCAACAGTAACTTTTTTAAAAAATATTTTTTTAGTTGTAGATGGACTATATTTATTTTTTGTGTGGTGCTGAGGATCGAACCCAGTGCTTCTCATGAGCAATGCAAGTGCTCTACCACTGAGCCACAACCCCAGATCTAAAACAGTAAAATTTTAAGTTAAAATGTTTCAGTGAACAAGTTCAATTTTATAATCGTTATAAATAAACTTTTAAAGTTTCTCTGGATAGTGCCAACTTTTGGATTAAATTATTTGTTTTATTTTTTATGGTACTGGGGATTGAACTGAAGGGTGCTTTACCACTGAACTTCCACTTTGTAAAATTTTTATATTTTGACAGCATCTTGCTGAGTTTCCCAGGCTGGCCTTGAACTTGGGATCCTCCTATCTCAGCCTCCCTATAAGCTGGGATTATAAGCATGTACTTTGTGCCTGGTTGAATTTTTTAAAACAAATGTCTTATTGTTCAGCAACTAAATAGTGCTTGAAGCATTTATATTATACAGTAAGTTACATCCAGTCACTATATTTTTCTGTTTCTACATGTAAGTATATGTTTTGAATGTTATCTGTTTTCTGTGCTGTTCCTGTAAAGCTTGCTAATAAAATACATTAAACTATTAAAAAAACAAAAGAGGGCTGGGATTGTGGCTCAGCAGTACAGTGCTCACCTAGCATGTGTGAGACACTGGGTTCGATCCCCAGCACCACATATAAATAAATAAAACAAATAAAGGTATTGTGTCCATCTACAATTAAAAGAAATATTAAAAAAAAAAAAAAAAAAAAAGGATTGGGCTTAGCTCAGTTTAGCTCAGTAGTAGAACTCTTGCGTAGCTTGAGTGAAGTCTGAACTTGATCCCTAGCACCACCAAAAGAACAAATGCAAAGAAATATTCCTCTTATATTTTTCCCAGTGGTAACATTTTACAAAACTAACACAATATCATAGCTAGGGTATTGATACTAATATAATCTGCCAGTCTTATTCAGATTTCCTCAGTTTCATTTGTACTCAAATGTGTGTGTGTTGGGAATAGAACTCCAGGCCTTATGCATGCTAAGTATGCACTCTCTTGTTGAGCTATACCCCCAGCCTGGTATGGGTATTTTTAAATTAAAGGCTTCATAAAAATATCATCCCCTTTCTTTTAGGTTATTATCTGATACAAATTCTCAGATGTTCGGCTAGGGAGAATCTGGTCTCCATCCTGTTTCAGAATAGTGGAATTATTATCCACAAATAGAATTTTAAAAATAAAAGTAATATATTACATCCAAAATAATCCCATAATTCACATGGCAGTATTTTTTCCGTTGATTTTTTTTTCCAGTGACAAAAAAAATCTAAGCATTGAAACAACAAGCCCATCAGATGAATTGTATGTATATTAAAAAGGGGGAATCCTTAGAGGACAAGCCTAAATTCCATTAAAATGAATTTATGACTTGTACTTCTTTTTTCATCATTGATAGCATTAATAGGCTACTTTTTTTGTCACAAATGGAATTTTTTAGAGTGGGTCGATTAAAATAACAATTTTATTGAACACCCCTTTAAAGAAATATTACCAAAAAGAGAAGAAGCTCTCCTCTGAACAGATTTTATTTCCTATTTTCCTGAGCAAGTAGAGCATCATGTCTTCAATTCAGAATGAAATTGGGTTTAGGGGAAACTATTTCTTTATTTGGATGAGGTCTGCCTGCTCTATTCACCCTTGTTGTTTTAGTGCTTAGACTTTCTCATCTATTATTTAAATCTTTTTTTTTTTTTCTTTTGGTATGATGGATTGAACCCAAAGGTACTGAGCTACATTTCTAGCCCTTTGCCTTTTTTTT
Source organism: Callospermophilus lateralis (assembly GCF_048772815.1). Taxonomy (NCBI): domain Eukaryota; kingdom Metazoa; phylum Chordata; class Mammalia; order Rodentia; family Sciuridae; genus Callospermophilus; species Callospermophilus lateralis. The sequence goes on along the minus strand of NC_135307.1, from coordinate 108,793,073 downwards.
AAAAGTTTTGAGACAGCATCTCACTAAGTTGCTAAGACTGGCCTCAGACTTGCAAACCTCCTACTTCAGCTTCCCAGGTCACTAGGATTACAAGCCTACCCTGCTGCTTTTAATTCTCTTTAAATTCTGCACTGTTAAGTAAAATATTCTTTATTATACTTAGAAGATGAATATTTTCACATATTTTGAATATGGAAACAAAGCTTGGGCAAATGAGAAATGCTATTAGATGAGTCCTAAATCTTTCAGACATGTTGCATTTTTTACTTCTGTAGTTTTTAAAATAAAAAATCATTTCAGTTGCAGTATCCAGTTTATTGGGACCATCTTGAATTCTGTGATGGATTCAGAAAACTTTTAGACCATTTACAATTGGATAAAGTGAGTACCCTGAAGCTAATTACTTACATGTGATTTTAATGCTGCCTCTATCTTGCAAAGCCTAATGTTTTGTTTTTATTTATTTTTGTGGTATTGGGGATAGAACCCAGGGGTGCTTCCTTTTTATTTTATGTTATGATAGAGTCTTCTAAATTGCCCAGGCTGGCCTCAAACTTGCAATCCTCCTGTCTCAGCTTTCTGAGTTTCTGGGATTATAGGCATGTGCTTCTACCCTGGCTTCCAGCCCTTTTTATCTTTTGAGATTATGGTTAAGTTGTCTTGAACACTTGTGATCCTTAGCCTTCTAAGTAGCTGGAACTACAGGTATGTGCCACTGTACTCAGCTTCTTTTTATATTTTAAAATGCTTTATTGTGATATAATTCACATAATCAATTATTATTTTTATTAAAGCACTGGGGATTGAACCCAAAGGTTATCTAACATTAAGCTAAATCCCCCAGCCCTTTTTCTTATTTTGAAACAGTCTTACTAAGTTACTGGGGCTGGCCTTGAACTTGCTATCCTCCTGCCTTAGCCTCCCAAGTAGCTGGGATTACAGGTTTACACCACTGCACCCAGCCATGCAATTATCCTTTTAAAGTTTACATTTCACTGTGTTTTAGTGAATTCCCATATATGGAAAATTGTGTGTGTGTGTGTGTGTGTGTGTGTGTGTGTGTGTGTATTCTATATATTTAATTAATTATGTCTCATAGTGCCACTTTACCCAGCTGTGTTTTCTAAATTTCTAATTACTGTACATAGTTCAGTCTGTTGGGTAGTGATGCCATTATATTCTGTAGTTAGTGATAATTAAAGCAACTTTTTGATTCTCGTGGTCATGATTGATCAGTGTTTTAGGATCTACCTTATGTTTGTTTATAATTAGGTTCATCTATTTGGGGCTTCTTTGGGAGGCTTTTTGGCCCAAAAGTTTGCTGAATATACTCACAAATCACCTAGAGTCCATTCCCTCATCCTCTGCAATTCCTTCAGTGATACCTCTATCTTTAACCAAACTTGGACTGCAAACAGGTGAGAATATAAACTTTGGACCAAAAAGGTATTGTTTTTATTCAGTAGAATTTGGATTTTGGTGCAGTGGGAGAGAAAGGTTCCTATCTTCTGTCTTTTGTAGTTCCTTGTTTTTTAAAATTAAAACAGTCACTTGCAAGTGAACTCTTAATTCATCTATTTCTGTTACTCTAAATTATTGCTTAATGTACATTCACAATGCATCAACTGCTACTGTGTTCTCCTTGTCTCACTTTTTGTGTGAACAGTTCTGTATATTGACTAAAAGTTTCATTAGGCATTTGGCTTTCCCCAGTTTTCCACCACTGCTATAAATTTTTGTACAAATCATTGCTTTCCTTCCTTTTCTGGGTTATTTTCCTGAGATGTGTTCTCCAACTGGGAAGACTAGAGCGGTTAGTTCACCAGCAGATGCTCTTCACATCATGACACTTGATATCATGTCTCCAGAAATATGGAAGTGGTGAAAATGCTTGGGGGATAACATTGGGGTACCTGTCTCCTCAGAGGTATCCCTTCATTGATTTTATCATTTTAATTAGTTGGATAGATATTGGATAGTACCTGAAAGCTGGTTTACTGTTCACTTCTTTCATTGCCAGCAAGGTAGGCTCTATCTTAAAAAAAAAAAAAAAAAAAAAAAAAAAGGCCTGTTACCAAACCCAAGTTTATTTACTCCACACTCAAAGGGCCCAGTGAATCTAGGACAAGTTGTTGAGGCAAAGAAAAATATTTATTCAGCAAGACCAAGAATGGTGGACTAGCATCCCCTCAAAAATCTTAATTTTTGTACAATGAATTGAAATGCATTCTGCTCTCATGTACAACTAAGTAGGACAAATTAAAAAAAAAAAAATCTTAACACAGGTTTTAAGTTCCTTTTATCTGTAGGGGAAAACCTGGTAGCTGGTAATCTATTGATTTGTGCTGCTAATTTAAAAGATTAACAAGGGCTGCATGCTCAGGGAGGCACAGGCTCTTTCTAGCAAAGGATATTCATAAGAACAGTCACAATTTCCCAACTGTCAATACTCTATTTCACAATCTTGTCGGACAAAGGGCAATGATTGCTCTGGCCACTTCCTGTTGAAAGCAGGCAAAGGAGGGGTTATATGGAATGGAATGGTTAATTTGGACTTGAAGTCTTAGCCTGTTCCAGTAAACCTTTACTATAACATTAGTTCTGATGCATCACATAAGAGATATGATTACTGTGTGGTCTATTTCTCCCCAACAAAATCAGCATATCCCCATATAACAAATGGTGTTCTGCATTGGAGTTTTAACTCTAGGCCAGGTTAAACTAAGTCAACATTCCCTTGTATCCTTCAGGATACAATCAAAATCCTTTTTTCAGGAGTGCAGCCTAGGACAGGCTCCCATTTGGGCTAGCCCATTTTCTCCCTATGGAGAACTAGTTGTACCTCTTTATAAGATCCTTCCATATGGTTTACCAGTAGGATCTCAAAGGTTTTCCTTATTTGTCCATACCCCCTATATAGTGAACATATCCATTAAATCTAGAGCTAATGGGTGAACTGAGGGGGTTCAAGTAGGATATGACCATACTGAGGGAGCCATCTTCATTTAATCAGGTAAACTTTGTTCCCCAAGACCCATATTCCTGATCAGACATTGGAGGTTTTATCAAGCATTTGAGAGGGTTATCTCATAAGATCACCAAGGAGGAAAATTTTGGTAAATATTACCAGTTCATTTTGTTGAGCCTTCATTTTTTCTTAAATTAAGTACTTGGGGTTCTCCCTTGGGGCAAAAGTCCAGGAATCTAATGGCCTTGTTGGAATGGGCGAGTCAGTGGTTGCAGACTTTACGCTCATGTGGTAGGTAGATCTCCTGTTTTACTCTGGCTAATTTGACAGAAAAATGGGTTCTTAGAAGTTCTTCAGATTGTCTGGTCTACTTTGCCACACACTGTTGGTCTGGTCCTTATTCCTTCTAGGTTTTTAGAAAAACTCAGTCGTCAGACTGAATGGATGGATAGATACATTAGTGGGATATACCAAAGTTAATATAGTCTCCAATGTTTTTACATACTGTCACCAACTGGTCCTGATCCTTTAATAAGTCATGGTGTCCTCCTATGGAGAAGACATCTGAAATGGCCTACCACAGAGCATTTTGAAAGGACTCAATTTGAATCTGCTTCAGGGAACTACCCTGATCTGTAACAGAGCAACTGGTAATGTCTTATCCCAAGTTAAGTTGGTTTCTGACAATTTTTTACATTAGTTTTCTTTAAAATGTGATTCATCTTCTTGGTCTTTCCCATTAACTGAGTCTTCTAAAGAGTATAATTATCAACTTATGTGCAACATTTTAGATACCAGTTAGGTGATAGCTGAAATGAAGGAAAATCCATTATTACTTTGAATTGTTAGGCAACCCAAATCTTGGTTTAATTTCCAAATTCTAACTTAAAAGTCTTGAGAATTTCAGTTTTTTTTTTTTGTTGTTGTTTGTTTGTTTGTTTGTTTTTGTTAAGTCAGGTAGGCCTCTATATACCTAGGAAAAGTATCTGCAAAACTAACATATCTGGAATTTCCCAGGACTTGAGACATTTGAGTAAAATCAACTTCAGGTCTGGCTGGGCCATTCCCTAAACTGACCTCCCATTTGTATAGGCCTGATGGTTATATCTCCCTCAGATTATATTTCAAGCAGTTTTGAATGACATATTGAACAGTTTTTATACATTTGGTCCCATATTTCTGTATCCTTTGAAGAGTGGCATTTCTCCCAAAGTGAGTACTGTGGTAGATGTGTTTTATCATTGTTTAGGACTTCCAGGATCTGAATTATTCCTCAAGCACTGCATTTCCTTTCCGGGACTGTTTGGCCTTTAGTTAAGCCCCATTCTTTAGCACTTTTTTAGTCTTATCGAGATAAGTCAGTTTAGAAAACCAGAGGCCCCATCAGGGCTGTCACCAGCCTAGCAGCCTTGGCTGCTTAGTCAGTTGGTTTCCTTTATTCACTATGCTCTCCCCTTCTGGTGACCATAATAGGGAATTATGACCATCTAGAGAGACTTGTGAGCCACCTCTAGTAACTGCAAGATTCCAGGGACCCCCTTTTTCTTGGTTAGGGAAAGAACCCTAGTAAGGGCAACAATTTCTGCCTTCAGAATTGAATTTCAGGGAGGGCATGCTTTTGTCTTCAATGTTTCTTATAAGGTTACCTCTGTACACCTAGCCTGGCACTTACCTTGGTATATAAAACTGTTCCCATCTGTAAACAGTTGTAATTTGGGACTAGGCAAAGGCTGATCAAAGATTCAGCTGGCTGGAATACTCTAGTTCAATGATCTACAGGTAGTTATGTTGAAGGGGGTGGCGGGATGGTGCTCATTGGGGAATAAGGTGGCTAAACTCAGCCCAGCTGTAACCTATAGTCTCGTGGCTGATATTATTTAATAGAATAATTTGGTATTTTCCCATTCTTCCTGAGGTGAGCCAGTAGCCTCCTTTTTAATTCTATTAGGGAGAGGGTATGGTAGGACACCTACACAAAGGTTGTCACAAGGCAGAGTTTTCTGTCTCCCATTTCTGCATTTCCTTTCAGGGAATGTTTGGTCATTAGTTAAGCCCCATTCTTTACATACACAAGTGGTTAGAATACTCAAGTGGCTTCAACTTCTGGCAAGTATGAGGGTTATCCCTTAGCTATGTGATCCAATTGTTTGGGAAAACATGCTGCTAGAGACAGCACATTTCCTAAGGACTGAATTAAAACTCCAGGTCCTAATTCTTGTTTTTCATGCACATACAGGCTGAGAGGCTTTTTTTTTTTTTTTTGCAGTCAGGAAGACCCAGGGCAGGAGCTGTTACTAACTTCTTCACCGTATCAAAGAGCTTTTGAGATTCCTTAGTCCATTCTAGAGGCTCAAGATTATGACCCTTAAGGACCTCATAGAGCAGTTTTACTCTAAGCCCATAAGTGGCAATCCAAAATCAGTCATTCTCCAAAATCCTTAGTTACCACCAAACATGTTTATGGTCTGGCAAAGGATCTCTTTGCTCCTGGGACAAAGCAGAACCCAAATAAATGACTTGTTGCTTGCATATTTGTGCCTTTTTCTGAGACACTTTGTATTCATATTGTGTTAAATAATTCAGTCTATTGTGTTGGCAAGACCTTTGTCATATATTGGGCTCACTAGGCCACATGTTGTAACAAGAGAGTCCCTGAACTAAATTGAAAGACCTAAGGTAGGTTTTTAGCCAGAATTTTCTTGAACAAAGTGGGAGAATTCTTAAGTCCTTGGGGCAGTATAGTCCAATAGTATTGTAGAACAAACTGAATATGTGAAATGCAAGTAGTTCTTGGGATTCATTTTCTACCAGAATTATGAAAAAGGCATCCTTGAGGTCCAGAACTGAAAGTCAGTATTCTCCCAGAATAGTCAGCAGAGTGTATGGATTAGGCACTCCTGGGTACAGATCCTATTTTTATTGTCTGTAGATCCTGAAGAAATTGATATTCAGTCAAATATGGGTTGTTGACCCAAAGAATGGGTGTGTTATATGGACACTGGTAAGGTTTGGTGAGTCCCATATTAAGAAACGTTTTAAGAATGGGCTTTATCCCATGCTGAGCTCCCTCTTCAAAAGGCACTACCCTTTCCCTTCCTTAAAGGCAGTTTGTATGGGGGAAGCATCTTTTGCCTTGCCAGGAGTCCTATCTGCCCACATAATGGGCCTTACCTCTCAGATAACTTCAGGTGTTACATGTCCCTCTGATTGTTCCTTAGACATTAAGAGGGCTAATGGCAGATACTGAGTCTGTTCAGGTGGGACCTTAATGTTGCAATGTCTTTGTAAAAAGATTACTTGAACATTTATATAGAAAATCTTGTTCCCAAAAGGAAATTAGGCACTCTGGCATACACAAGAAACTGTGCTTTAGGATGATGTCCCTATGATGGTATTCTAAAGGTTGCTGAAAGGTGTGGTCCTTTATTTTTCCCAAGATGCCTATTGCAGGAATAGTATGTAAATAGTATGTGCAGCTTAATATTCAGAAGTAGTGCTTGCATCCACCAGAAAATCAATTTGTTCCCCACTGTCAATTTTGTCTGGAGATCCTCTGGGTGAATTTGTATCAGGTGCCTTAGATCCAAGGGAACTAGCTCCTGGGCCTCTTTCTGGATCTGAATATTCTTTCCTTTCTGCCATCTGCAAGCCCCCAGTTTTTCTCTTTCCTTTCTTTTCTACTCATACATTCTTCAACTTAGGACAGTTCCCCCCCACCCCCGCCCAGTGTTTTTCCAGACAGTAGATGCATTGATCTTAGCAGAGGGCACCTTATCTTTCTTTAAGGAACCTTTTCTTTGAAAGTCTAATGCAGAAGCCACCAAAGAAGCATGTGTTTTACATCCTCTTTCTGCAGTCACTATCTTTTGTTAAACACCTTAAAAGCTATATCCACCAACTGGCATGGATTTATTCTAAAAGTTAACTCTTTAGATATTGTATTTCAGCTAGGACTGGCTGAAATAACAAACCTCTAAGTGACCTTGAGTAAGAAAATGATCTTAATATAAGCAGAAAGCAGAAGAAAAAATAAACAGCTAAAAGTCTTATGTATTATTCTATAAATGTACTTAAAGAATTATCTTATACTTATTCACAAGAGATATTTTAAATTAGGCATGCTGATCAACAAAAATATTCAATTAACACATATAGCCATATAAATTCACCAGAAAAAAAAAAAAGCTGTGTTACCTGAGAAATCCCTGCCAAAAACACAACACAAGTCACTCACAGGAACCCCTGCCAAAACTATTTTTTAGGAATCCTAGGCGTGATTTACCTTGGTGTGTTTGAATTAAATCCTGCCCAATGCTGTTTTCATAACTTATTTTCAAGCCATATCTTTCTTGACTCCAAAGGATACTGGTACCAAGCAGTATTACAAAAGCAAATATTTTTTTTTTTTCCTTTTTGTGGACTCATAACTACAGTTGAACCAATTACCTAAAATCTGCCCTAACAGGATTTCCTTGGGATTGATAGTGTTCCTCCCATTCTGAAAACAAAGAATGAATTCACACAAATGCAATACATAAACAAACAAATTCTCAATTTGAACAAAAGTCCAACAACTCTTATCCCTTTCCAAATAGTGTTTTATAGAGAGAATTCTTTTTTTCCCTTCCCGCTGTACTGAGGATTGAAACCAAGGGCACTCTACCACCAAGCTACATTCCCAGACTTTTTTTCCCTCATTCTCTCAAGACAGAGTTTCACTAACTTGCTGAGGCTGGCATCAAATTTTTGAGGGATTATAGGCATGGGCCACTTTTCCTGGCCCACCCTTACCTTCAAGAGAAAGTGGTGATGACAGAAAACTTAGTTAACTGGAAGATGGCCAAGTGGTTCTTTGAAGAGAAAGTCAACTTCCAATGAAAGTTAGCATCAGAAGGTGATCTTCATCTTTTATAAATAATATTCAGCATAGTTTTAGAGAAATTAGCATTTACCCTCCATGCTGGCTCAATAATTGAAATTCCTCCGCTGTAGGCAGCTGCCTAGATTGCCTTGAACCTAGGCAAGTGTTACACTGATGTGTTACACTGATGGAGAATAGCAGCTAGTAGCTGGTTGGCATTCTTGTCTTTCTTCATGCTGATCCTGTACTGTTAATTATACCAGGATGTCAGCATAATTGAAAAAAAATTGAAATTCATGTAATAAAATCAATTAAAAATCACATATAGAAATTCACAAAGATTGAATGGCTCTGAATTAACCCAGGTGAGGCTAACAGCAAGTTTTAGGGGGCATGATAATTTTCATTTTGGTATAATCAGAAGGTGTTTTTTAACTAGAAAGAAGGAATATTTCTCTTAATTATCAGTTTCTCAAAGAAAATAGTTTAGCCATTGGAAATAAAATCAGTTAGGTGGAAAAAATCCTGGAATCATCAGAATGCCTAACTCAGTGAAAGTATTTTTGAAATATTGCTTATATTCTGTATACTCAAATAAAAGTTTAATTTGACCATAATTTTTTTTGAGAGCTTAGAAAAGTGCATATAGGGTCTACATGCTGAATTCTTTGAAGGGAGTAGGTTTTTTTTAAATCTCTAGATTCCAAGTATCTAGCTATTAAATGTTAAGTGAATATTTGCCATTTATGTATAGTCTTGAAAATTTGAATTACCAGGTCTTTGTTTTACAGCTTTTGGCTGATGCCAGCATTTATGCTCAAAAAGATAGTTCTTGGAAACTTTTCGTCTGGCCCAGTGGACCCAATGATGGCTGATGCCATTGATTTCATGGTGGACAGGGTAAGGATCATGGTACTGGGGTGAGAACACCTTGTACTGGGAATTTCCACAGGTACTTAGTCTCTAAAGATATATCTGTCTCATTGAATATGCATTAGAGGTCTTTGTTAAGCAGCCTTCCATATTAACTTTAATACTCCCAACAGATATCACTGCTAGTAAGGATTTGGCTACATTAGTGCTTCCCAATAGCTGTTCATCAAAATCACATGGGTAGCTTTTAAAATATAGATTCTGGTATGACTATAGATAATAATTTACTAACCATTTCAAAAGAAAAATAGAAATAGATATTATTAACCTGATTTAAGCATCACAAAATGTATACATGTATTGAAATGTTACATTACCTCATCAATGAGCAATATTTATTTTTATGAGCCAGTTGAAAGTATATTTTACTTAAAATTTTTTAAAAGATAGGTATAGTGACATATACCTGTAATCACAGTGACTTGGGAGTCTGAGGCAGAAGGATCTCAAGTTTAAGGCCAGCCTAGGCAACTTAGCCAGACCCTGTCTCACAAAAATATAAAATAAAAATAGATTCTAAGGCCTCTCATAATCTGGTATCCTTGGATATATGATACTGGGAATCTGTAAGTTTTACTTTACCCTCCGCCTCTTTTTCTCAAGGTAAATCTGATGAACCATGTCTGTAAGCTTGTTGTATTATGTAGTACTAATGGTGGAACCCAGGCTTACTCTACCACTGAGCTAGACCTCAGCCCTTTTATTTTTTTATCTTGAGACAGGGTCTTACTATATTGCTGAGGCTGGCCTAGAACATGAGATTCTCCTGCCTCAGCCTCTCAAGTAGCTGGGATTAGAGGTATGCACTACTGTACCTGGCTGTAGGCTTGCCTTTAGAACTTAATAGGTAGGTTATTTTTGAGGTCTCTTCTAGCTCAAAGATTCTTTAGATGTTTATCTGACACCTTTGAGGTGTGGGAATTGGCATGGTGCCCACAGGCACCTCCTTGAAGCAGGGAGTTTCAGTTAAGGGCTTTGAAAGGCCAGGTTCCATTTATGGGACCTTAGTCAGGTTCCAGAAGAGAAAAAAGATCACCAGGAGAGAAACCCATTCCAGGGTCTCTCAAATACTCTGTTTCTCTTTATTGGTAACTTTTCTGGCCCTACTGTACATGATACCACCTTTATAAATACAAATGTTATTTGTTGATTTACTGTAAATATAAAAAACAAAATGTCAGAAACCCAACATGTCTTTTTTCCACAGCTGGAAAGTTTGGGTCAGAGTGAACTGGCTTCAAGACTTACCCTGAATTGTCAGAATTCTTATGTGGAACCTCATAAAATTCGGGACATCCCTGTAACCATAATGGATGTAAGCTTCCTGTTAAGTAAAATAGATATTTTACCTTTTGAAATTATTTGCCAAGATACAATTTTCAGATTTTAAATGTGCTGCTTCAAGTGCTGTCTTGCCTTTTACATTTGCCCTCAGCTTTCTCAATTCCAAAATAATGTGTTTATTGCTTGACCTGGATTTTTCCTCACAAGATTAATACTGTTGAAATAAACATAAATTTAAACAAGCATAGTAGTCTTTGCCCATTTTGGTTTATTTTTGCTTTCTTGTCAACAGAAAGCAAAAAATATTTGGTATATTTTAGCTATTTCACATCTGGGTAGCAAAGAGAAAGTGCCCCTCAGACAATCAAAAAATACCTAAAGTCAATTAGTACAAAAACTTTTTTTAAAACATATATAACAATATTTACCACTTTATCCATTTGTAAGTATTCAGTTCAGTGACATCACATACATTCACCATCTTCTGTTTCCAGAACTTTTTTATCATCCAAAATAAACTATTAAACATTAACTCCCCGTTCCTCCTTTCCCACCAGCCCCTGGCAACCAACAATCTTACTTTCTGTCTTTGAATTTTCCTTTTCTAAGAAATACATCATGTAAGTGGATTCATACACTACCATCCTTCTATGTCTGGATAGTTTCACTTAGCACAATGTTTTAATTTTTTGCAGTTCTAGGGATTTAACCCAAAGCATTGTCATTCTAAGCAAGTGCTCTATCACTGAGCTACACTCCCAATCCTACCATATTTTTAAGATTCACCAATTCGATGTGTGTCAGAATGTTGTTCCTTTAAGGCTGAAAAATATTCCATTTTATATTCTACATTTTGTTTATCCAGTCATCTGTTACTTGAATTGTTGTTTTCAACTTTTGGCTATTGTGAATATTGCCTCTATGAAAATTGTTATTAAAAGTTAACTGAAGCAAGTGGCTTGGGAGGCTGAGGAAGGAGGATCTTGTGTTTAAAGCTAGCCTCAGCAATTTAGCAAGGCCCTTAAGCAACTCAGTGAGACCCTGTCTTTAAATAAAATATATAAAAAGGACTGGGGATGTGGCTTAGTGGTAAAGCACCCCTGGGTTCAAACCCTGGTATCAAAAAAACCCAAAAAAACTGTTTGAGTCCCTGCCATATATATATATATATATATATAGAGAGAGAGAGAGAGAGAGAGTTGTTGATAGACCTTTATTTTATTTATTTATATACAATGCTGAGAAATGAACCCAGTGGAGTCCCTACTTTTTTAAAAATATTTTTACTAGTTGATGATGAAATATTTTATTTATATATTTGTATGAGGTGCTGAGAATCAAACCCAGTGTCTCACATGTGCTAGGCAAGCGCTGTACCTCTGAGCCACAACCCCAGCCCAGAGTCCCTGCTTTTAATCTTGAGGGTTCCTACATACAAGGATACAAGGGAGATTGCTACATCATGTGGCAATTCTGTTTAATTTTTTGAGGAACTGCCATTTGTCTTCCACAAGGGCCATACCATTTTATATTCCCACCCGTAATGCACATTCACATCCTGAACAAGATTGTCTTGTTGTATTTTGGGGTTTTTGTTTTGTTTTGGTACCAGGGATTGAACTCAGGGACACTCAACCACTCAACCTAAGCAACTGAACAAGACCCTGTCATATTCCCAGCCCTGTTTTGTTTGGTTTTTTTTTTTTTTTTTTGGTGGTTGTGCTGGGGATTGAACCTGGGACCTTATGCATACGAGGTAAGCACTCTACCAGCTGAACTATATCCCCAGCCTGCCCCCCAGCCCTATTTTGTATTTTATTTAGAAAAAGAGTCTCACTGAATTGCTTAGTGCCTTGCCATTGAACTCATGATCCTCCTGCCTCAGTCTTCAAAACCACTGGGATTACAGGCATGCACCACCATGCCCATCTGTATTTTGTTTTGATTACAGCTATCTTAATAGATGTGAAGCGGTATCTCACTGTGTGTGTGTGTGTGTTTTGTGTTTTAAACAGTGCTGGGAATTAAACCCAGGGCCTCACATATGATAGGCAAGCATGCTATCACTGAGCCACATCCCCACCCCCACTGTGGTTTCGACTTAAAAATTTGGTGGGGGGAGGTGCTGGGATCAAACCTAGTACATCCTGCATGCTAAGCATGTGCTATACCACTGAGCTACAGCTCAAAAATTTACTTTTTTTAATAAGGTAATTATTTTATTTTGCCTCAAATGAATTTGTTCCTAAATGCAAATAATGTATTTTTAAGAATTGATTTGTCAGGAAATTATACAAGCAGTAAATAACTCTTTTATTTTCTGCTGTAATTGCTATGTCTGACAGTCACCATGACATAGAGCAAGCTTTTCAGTGGTACTCACAGTATATTTGCTCAGCCTACTCTCCTTTTGCAGCTTTGTTCACTACCTGGGTTCATGACCAAGGAAAACTACAATATTTAGTTGGCAATGCATTTAAAATTATTTGTGTAAATTGTGTGTGCGTGTGTGTGTGTGTGTGTGTGTGTGTGTGTGGTTTCTTATTTTTAAATTACTTTTTGAAAAACTTGTTTGGGCATTGAAAGACATATAGAATCATATTCTCTAGATTTCAAAAGGTGGCTCCTCCAAGAAAGAATTTGGACTTTTTACCTATGCTCTTTAAATACCTTTTGGAATTTTTTTTTTTTTTCACTGAGATTATATGACTTAATTTTTTTTGTGTGTGAGGTACTAGGGATTCCATCCAGGGCCTCACACATGCTAGGCAAGCATTCTACCACTGAGCTTCATCCCCAGGTTTGTTTTTTGTTTTAAGTTTGAGACAGATGTTGAAGCTGGCCTCAATTTGTGATCCTGCTTCTCAGTCTTCTGAGTAGCTGGAATTATCAGTGTGTGCCATAGTGCCCAGATGTGTAGTTGTTTTTAATGAATAAAAATGCTTTTGAGATTTTGTGATTTTTTTTAAATTGATATTTTTCAGTAATGATTGTTCACTGTTAATTCTATTAATTAAGTATATTTGAGGAAAAGGGAAATTCATGGTAGAATTCCCCCCTCCACTCCCACCACCAAAAAATGCAAGGGATATTTTACAGGGAAATCTAACTAAGGTGTGAGATTGGGTTAGAAGTGCTCAGGGGTCAGCACTAGAAGGTGGTTCAGGTTGCCAGTCAGTGTTATGTCTTCATGAGAAAGAAACACTTGAGGTGACACCCTCCATACTAGGAAAGAACATCTCCGCCTTTGTTTGTTTTTATTTATTTATGTATGTATGTATGTATGTATGTATGTATTTATTTATTTATTTATTTTTGGTGCTGGGGATTGAACCCAGGGCCTTAGAGCTTGCAAGACAAGCACTCTACCAACTGAGCTATACCCCTAGCCCAATGTTTGTTTATTTTTAAAGGTATTTGACCAGAGTGCACTTTCAACTGAAGCTAAAGAAGAAATGTACAAACTGTATCCTAATGCCCGGAGAGCTCACCTTAAAACTGGAGGCAATTTTCCCTACCTGTGTAGAAGTGCAGAAGTGAATCTTTATGTACAGGTGAGTCCTATCTTACAATGCAGAGCACTTTGAACCTAAAACTTAAAGGTTTGTAACAAAGCTTTTTTTTTTTTTTTTTGGATGATGGATTAAATAAGGGAAGAACAGAATTCTCTGTGGGAATGAGAAGAACAAGGCATTAACTTGTTAAATGTGATTTACATTTATAATTTATAGAAGACTTCAAACAGGTATATTATGAAAGAACCATGAGCAACTCTGTGCCCACCAGCTCTTTCTAGAGCAGCAAGCCCATGTCCACACACTAAGGTGGCCATTGGTATGATATGACATTACTTCTTGGACACAGTTCAGCCAAAGCAAGATGTCTATCAGACCTAAATGAGGTTAGTTTGAGTTTCATGAAGCTACTCTTTAAATCTAATTTTAATGCATTAAAGAAATTTTAAAACCTACATCTTTATCCTCTAGGATATTGGAATAGCAGTGACAAGGGCAATTTTACAAAAATTATCGCCTTACAAAGCTAGTCCTCTCTTTCTATTTCCACAAATGAGTGGAAATAGATCCTAGGGAGAGGATCCTACACATAAAAAAAAACTGATGCCCAGAATATTAATCATAGTAGCAGAAGATGAGGAGGACCTAACTTATAGCAACAGAAGAGTAAAACCTGCTCATGGAGCAGCATGCAGCCATTTAAGATGTTTATGAAGACAGTTCTAGGAATGTGGAGGGACTGGTTACAAAGAAAGCAATTTAGGATCCAAGGTCTCATGTTGTAGTATTTTTTATTTTTCTGTGTTTGCTGATTTTTTCCTAATTAGTTTGTATTAGATTCTAATTTGAGAAGGATAAAACATTTGCTATGGTCTCTAGGCATGGTGTCCATGGCAAGTCTGAGGCCAATCTGGTCAACATATAGAAACACTGTCCCCCACCCCCACCCCCCAAAAAAAGCCAGGTTGTAGCTCACTGGTAGAGCACCCCTGGGTTCATTCCTCAGTACTGGGGTGGAAAAAATCTGCTATGGTGGTGTTTTCCAGCTGGGCTCCCCACCAGTCCCTCTTGTGATAACTAGGGATTGAACCCAGGGGTACTGTTCCACTGAGCTGTATCTCCAGTCCTCATTATGTTTTATTTTAGGGCAATGTCTCACTAAGTTGCCCAGGTTACAAACCAAGCTTTTTATATAAAGCAGTATACATTCTTCTCATTAATGTATCCATTAAAAATGAGGATTCTGGCTGAGTGCCAGCCTCAACAACTTAGCAAGGCCCTAAGCAACTAAGCGAGACCCTGTCTCAAAATAAAAAAGGGCCAGGGATGTGGCTCAATCTGGGTTTAATCTCTGATACCAAAGATAAATAAATAATGATTCGAGCTGGGTATGATGGTACACACCCGTAATCCCAGCTATTCAGGAGGCTGAGGCAGGAGGATCTCAAGTGTGAGACCAAGCTGGACAATTTAGTGAGACTCTGTCTCAAAATAACATAAAAGAAAGGGATAGGGGTGTAGCTCAGTGACACCACCTTTGCCTAGCATTAATGAAGCTCTGAGTTCAATCCCCAGCACTGAAAAAAAAAATACTTTTTAAAAAAAATAATAATAATTCTCCATCTCTACAGATACATTTGCTGCAGTTCCATGGAACCAAATATGCTGCCATTGACCCATCTATGGTCAGTGCTGAGGAGCTTGAGGTGCAGAAAGGCAACCTCAGCATCAGCCAGGAGGAGCAGTAGATGTGGCCTTTGCTGTTGCTGTGAGGTGACCCAGTGTGTTCTTGTACAATCAGTGGCGTCAGCACCACCAGTCGGCCTCTTCCTTCAGGCTCGCCAGGCTCACCGGTTCTCACTGTGTTTTGGAAGTAGGACTGATTGTCATCTTGACAGGCAGCAGCTCTTCTATGCCAGTGTAACTAACTGTCCCCACTTCGATTTTTTTAGCTTTTGAAATTGAAAAAAATACTTTTGAAGACTCACATTTTACAAATTGTAAAAATTTACTATCAAAAGTCTTCACCATTGTGTTAAGTGAATACTAATTTCTGAGGTTTGGGATTCTGAGGGTTTTTCCTTTTTCTGTTTCCTGTCTTCTTGATTTTTGTTCTTTGCTGTAAATGTTCACATCCAGGTCATGTATCAAAAAGACACCGTTTTTTTTATGCTTTCTTGGCATAGCCATCATCAGAGAGCTAAGACTGGCACTCTGCACATCAACTACTTTTAATTTCCAGTTAAGCACATTATTTGGATTGTTAGCTGTTTTCTTTCTAGCCATTATGTTCAATTGGAATAAAAATTAAGTTTCAGTGAGTGGCTTTTGTAATTATTCTTGCTGCCCTTTGGGGCTGCATTGACCATGGGTTTTACCAGTTCTGTGTGGCTTTGAGTAAATTATTTAATTACCCTGCTCATGGTAAGATAACAGTTGCTTTTATTTATTGAGCAGCTACTGTGTGCCAGGTACTTTCTCCTACATTCTCTCTTTCTCTCAATACACATAAAGGAAATAGTATTTTAAAAGTCCGGGCTCGGGATGTAACTCAGTGGCAGAGTACTTGCCTTGCATATACAAAGGTCATGAGTTTGATCCCCAGTACCAGGAAGAAAAAGTGTAAAAAAATTCTAATTCATGGACAGTTTTGTTTCATCCCTTAACCCACCCTCATTTTTTCTTTTTTTTGGTAATCCTTTATTTTATGTAGTATAATTAGAATTTTAATAAGGAGGACTTTCAATAAAAGCTTGGGAATGTATGATCATGATTTTATCTCTTATCTGAACATTTTTGTTGTTGATATCTCTGGTCAAAATCATCTAAACCATCACTTATCATTTGAAGTGATTTCACCAAACAATCCATTTTGCATCTTGCCAAAAATTCAGCCATATAACATGGAAGAAAAACATTAACTTCTTTGATTACACTTAGTTTACATTTTCATATTAGTCATTCCAGTATTTATCTTTTTTTAAAAATTTTTTTAACATTTATTTTTTTAGTTTTCAGCAGACACAACATCTTTGTTTGTATGTGGTGCTGAGGATCGAACCCGGGCCACATGCATGCCAGGCGAGCGCGCTACTGCTTGAGCCACATCCCCAGCTCTCCAGTATTTATCTTATGGATGAATTAAAATATTTTAAATGAGAAAATATTAGGTACTTTTTAATATCCCACCCTCATTTCTTCTACACATACTTCCATCACTGGATTATTTTAAAGCATTTCTAATATAATTTCTACATGTATTTTCAAGAGATAAAATAGGTTATATGATAACAAGTTGAAATTTCTATAGATGCAAGAGATTTATATTCAAATTCATATACTGGGAAACTGATTAATCAAATTTTTGGCTATTTTGAAAGGAAAAATAACTTTCCATAACTGGGTTAATTTTATCAATATAAAGTTAGAAAAATTAACATCTTACCTATGATCATAAAAACACAAGGCTGTTGGTGGGCAACATGACTGAACAGAGGCACCCAGCACTTGCCTCCTCCATAGAGAACAAAAACATTGCTGCCTATTGAGTTAAGCAACTGGGAGAATAGTGAAATTCAACAGCAGAGCAGCAGAAGCCTTGTGAAGTCCAGAGACCTGACGTGGCAGCATAGCAAGAGAAAAATCCCTTATTTGCTGCCCCAGCTCCACCAGGAAAAATGTAAAGAAGAAAACTCTCAATACAAATTCTGACAGTGGTATCTTTGGTAAATCTGTACAGTAGCCTGGATTTAGGAAAGGAATTCACATCTCCCAGCAAATACCCAAAGTGCTATAACCAGGAGCCATTTTGAGAGGGGACATAATGTCCAAATTTAAACTGTGTTAGGAGCCAGGTGCAGTGACGCACACCTGTAATCCCAGTGTCTCAGGAGGCTAAGGCAGGTGAATTACAAGTCTGAGGCCAGCCTCAGAAATTTAGCAAGACCCTGTCTCAAAAATTAAAAAGTGGAGGTTGGGGTTGTAGCTCAGTGTTAGAGCGCTTGCCTAGCATGTGTGAGGCACTGGGTTCGATCCTCAGCACCACATGAAAATAAATTAAGATATTATGTCCCATCTACAATTCAAAATATTTTTTAAAAAAATTTAAGAGGGCTGGGGATGTAGCTCAGTGGTAAAAACTGTGTTTGGGTCAAAAACTCCTGCATAGTTGCAACTCTGGGACGCGACAGACATTCCATTGCCACACCTCAGTTCATGGGTGCCTCGTAGCCAGACCTGGCTTGGTGGAATGATCAGCAAAAGCCCATTGGGAATGTTCCCTCCCTCCTGCAAACACCTCAGCCAGGAAGAATTTTACCCAGCTCCAGCCACAACCCACTCCCATTCCCATCTCTTGAAGGTGCTACAAGTGAAAAACAGAGGGTGCAAGAGCCCCCCTCTATCACCATGTTTCCAAGCATGTATATAGTATGGACCCTGGGATTCTGCTCCTGGGCAGGCAGACCATTTGCAGCAGAAAGGAATAACAATTTTTCCCACCTCTGTACTTACTCAGATGCCCTGCATTGGTTGCCTTGCATCTTGCCTTATCACACACTACTGATAAGATTAGGTGTGAATGCCACAAAGCGGGTGATGTGATTCCTGTCCTTCCTCCCCTAGAAGCACCTGAACCAGTACCTAATTATAGGCCAAATGCTTTCAACTCCTTACCACTATTACTGGTGCAGTCAGTGGCAGGGACAAATCTGATAACAAAGCCAATGTCACCAGTGCCTGAGGAAACCTCCATTGCCCAACAGGGGCCACCATTCCCATTGTAAGAGTAGCCACACAGGCCGCACACTCTGCTACCTATACCATGCCTGCCAGAACTGCTAGAGTTCCCATTCTTGCACAACCCATGGAGACAATGGGTCCTTCCAACTGTAATACAGTACATACTGTGTCCAGACTCACTAATCAGTCAATGAAGCCAAAAGGAGATTACACTAGAATACCTAGTTGGAAATAAACTCACTGTTATAAAATAGAACAACACCCCAAAACACATCTTTAGAAGAAAACCATCCCATAAGAAGGCCATCCCATAAAAGTGATTGAGATATTCATTTCACTAGATGCACAAATCTCAACATAGAAACCCAAGAAACATGAAATGTGAAGCTGAGCACAGTAAAGAATAACCTTTTTAAAAACTTAGTAAAAGCCAGGTGCAGTGGCACAAACCTGTAATTCCAGCAACTTGGGAGGCTAAGGCAGGAAGATAGATTGCAAGTTCAAGGCCAGCCTGGACAATTTAGCAAGACACTATTTCAAAATTTTAAAGAGCTGGGGGTCTAGTTCAGTGGTCTGATGCCCCTGGGTTCAATCCCTGGTATTGGGAGAGGGGAACGGCTCTGAGGTTCAAGAGAAAATACAAATACAAATTAAATTAAATAGGAAGCCAATTAGAAAAGTGTTCTATAAATCAGATGAAACAAATTCAATTGAAACCCTCAACAACAGATTAGTTCAAGAAGAAAGAATAGTTGAGCTTGAAGATAAGTCTTTTGAAATACCACCATCAGATGAAAGAAAAAAAATAAGAATAAACGCTGCATTCAAGATATTAAAAAAAATCAAACATTTTTAAAAAAAATCAAACATCCGCCTCATACCCAAAGAGGAAGAAACAATGGTTAAAGGAAACAGAAAACTTACTCAGTGATTATAGCTGAAAACTTCCAGAATCTTGAAGAAGACAGACATCCAGGTACAAGAAACCTATAGAAGGACTGGGGTTGTAGCTCAGTGGTACAGCACTTGCCTAGCACGTGTGAGGCTCTGGGTTCCATTCTTAGCACCACATAAGAAAATAAATAAAATAAAGGTACTGTGACCATCTACAACTAAAAAAAGAAGAAGAAGAAGAAGAAGCCTCTAAAACCCCAGATAGACATGACCAGAAATAACCCATACCATGATATAATACAGTTAAACTATATGCAGGACTAAAGAATTTAAAATCAGCAAGAGAAAAGTGTCTAACACATTTAAGGGCAATCTTATTAGACTAACAGCAGATTTCTCAGCAGAAATTCTTTAGGCTGGGGGTGAGAGAGTGGGCATGGAATGATACATTTTAAGTCCTGAAAGAAAATGACTTCCACAGGGTAGGGTGGCACATGCCTGTAATCCCAGCTACTTGGGAGCTTTAGGCAGAATTGCAAGTTCAAGGCCCTTAACAACTTAGCAAGACCCTCTCTCAAAATTTAAAAAGTGCTGGGGATGAAACTCAGTGGTAAAACACACCTGGGTTCAATCCTCAGTCACACTCACATACACACAAAAGAAAGAAAAGACAAAGAAGCCCTTGCCAACCAGGATTACTATAGCCAGCAAGGCTAACCTTCAAAAGAAAAGAGATATTCCAAGATAAGCAAAAACTAAGGGAATTCATGACCACCATATCAGCCTTTCAAAACATGTTTAAGGGAGTCCTACACCCAGAAATAGAATCAAGGTAACTAACATGATGATAGCATGTGAAAATATAAATCATATTAGAAGAGTGGCTGCACAGCCAGGCAAGGTGACACATGCCTGTAACCCTAGCTACTTGGGAGACTATGGCAGGTGGATTAAAAGTTTGAGTCCAGCATGAACAACTTAGCAAGACTCTGTTTCAAATTTAAAGGGGGTGGGATGTATAAGTGGTAGAGAGTTTGCCTAGCACATGTGAGGCCATGGGTTCAGTCCCCAGTCCAGGGATAGGGTGGGGGAAGAAGACCCAACAATATATTGCCTATAATAAACCCACCTTACCAGTAAGAATACACACAGACTGAGAGTGAAAGGATGAAAATGTTATTTCAAGCAAATGGAATCCAAAAGCAAGTAAAAACTATATTTGTATCTGATAAAATGAGATAATGGGCTGGAGTTGTGGCTCAGTGGTAGAGCACTTGTGAGGCACTGGGTTTAGTCCTCAGTACCACATAAAAATAAATAAATAAAAGGTATTGCATCTATCTACAACTAAAAAAATATTTTAACAAAAGACAAAAACAATAGGAAAAAACAAGAAATTCATTGTAAAGTGATCAATTCATTAAGAATATATAACAATTATAAGTCTTTATCCACCTAATAACAGCACTCAAGTTTATAAAACAAACACTATTAGACTCCCCTTTGGTTAGGGATTTCAATACTCTACTTTCACTAATGGATAGACAGACACCCCACTGCCCTGCAAAAAGAAAAAAAAGAAAAAAGGTAAGGAAAAAAGGAAAGAATCAGACGTGAACTACACTATAGATCAAATGGACTTAACATTTACAGAATATTCCATCAAACAGATTCATGAGCACATGTAACTTTTTCTAGAATGGACCACATATTAGACCATTAAAGTCTTAAATTTAAAAAAAAATGAAGTCATCCTATATCTTTTCTGATTGCAATGGAATGAAACTATAAATTACACAAATAGAGACTGAATAACACTTTTGAATAGATAGTAGGTCTTTGAAGAGGTGAGAAGGGAAATTTTAAAATTCTTTGAAATGAATGGAAATACAAATAATGAAACATGGGATACAGCAAAATGAAATAGGGTCTAAAAGAACAGTATGAAGAATCAATGAGGGGCTGGGGTTGTGACTCAGTGATAGAGCGCTTGCCTAGCATGTGTGAGACCCTGGGTTCAATTCTCAGTACCACATATAAGTAAATAAAGGTCCATCAACAACTAAAAATTATTTAAAAAATAATCAATGAAACAGCTATCTGAAAAAAATAAGCAAAGTTGACAAACGTTTAGCTACACTAATCAAAAAGGTGGGGGGCAGAAGAGATGCAGAAAAATAAAATGAGAAGTGAAAAAAGACGTTACAACTGATGTTACCGAAATTCCAAGGATCATCAGGGATTATTTTGAAAACTAGTAACAAAATAGAAAATCTTGAGAAGACAAATTTCTGCCTCATGACCTATTGAATGGAACAAAAAGAATATAAAAAACTTGAATAACCAATAAAAAGTAATGAGATTGAATCAGTAATAAAAAGTCTTCCAACAAAGAAAAACCCAGAGCAGATAGCTTCATTGCTGAATTTTAACAAACTTTTAAAGAACTAATACCAATTGGGCACAGTGGTGCATGCCTGTAATCCCAGTGATCTGGAAGGCTGAGGCAGGAGGATTGTGAGTTCACAGCCAGCCTCAGCAAAATCGAGGTGCTAAGCAACTTAGTGAGAGCCTGTCTTTAATAAAATACAAAATAGAGCTGGAGATGTGGTGGAGTGCCCCTGAGTTCAATCCCCAGTACACCCCTGCCCCACAAAAAGAACTAACACTAATGCTATTCAAACTCTTCCATAGAATTGAAAAGGAGAGAACCCTTCCAAATTTATTCTATGAGGCCAATATCATCCTGATAACCAAAATATGTCAGGGGCACAATAACAAAAATACTACAAACCAATATCCCTGATTATCAGAGATGAAAAATTCTCAACAAAATACTACCAGGGGCTGAGGTTGTGGCTCAGTGGTAGAGCACTTGCCAAGCATATGTGAGGCACTGGGTTCAATTCTCAGAACCATATAAATAAATAAATTAAAAGTTCCATTAACAAATTTTAAAAAATTATATACTTGCAAATTAAATGCAATAGCATATCAAAAAGATCAGATACTGACCAGGATGTAGCTCAGTGGTAAAGCACTTGCCTCACATACATGAAGTCCCAGCACTGAAAAATACAAAAATTAAAGAAAAAAGAAAGAAAACACAAAACGGTGGGAGGGGATCAGATGCCATGATCAAACTGGTTTCATACCAGGGATGCAAAGATGGTTCAACATATGCAAACCAAGAAACAAAATACATCACACAAATAGAATGAAGAATAAAAATCACATGATCATCTAAACAGATACAGCAAAAATCATTTGATAAAATTCAGCATCCTTCATCATAAAATCCCTGAACAAATTAGGTATAGAAGGGTCATACCTCAATATTGCAAAACTTTTGTTTAAATATGTATTCTTTAGTTGTAGGTGGACACCATACATTTATTTAATTTTTATGTGGTTCTGGGGATCGAACTCAATGCCTCACGCAAGCTAGGTGAGCCACAACCCCAGCCCCAATATTAGTTATATATGACAAACTCAGTCAACATTATACTGAATGGAAAAAAACTGAAAGTATTTCTTCTAAAACCAGGAACAAGATAAGGATGTCAACTCCCACCATTCTGAATATAAGACTATAAATTTTAGCCAGAGCAATTAGGTAAGCAAAAGATATACAAATAGAAAGGAGGAAGTCAAATTATCCCTGTTTAAAGATTATATATTTCTACACATAGAAAAGCCTATAAAAGATACCAATGGGCTGGAGCTGGGGCTCAGTGGTAGCGCACTTGCCTGGCAAGTGTGAGGCACTGGGCTCGATTCTCAGCACCACATATAAATAAATAAATTAAATTTTAAATTAAAGTCTAATAACAACTAAAAAAAAAAAAGATCAAATTTTTAAAAAATATGCCACCAAAAGACTATTAGAATTGATTGATGAGTTCAGTAACTTAGTACAAAAATTAGTAGCTTTTCTATATACCAATGAGTTTGCTAAAACAAACAAAAAAAAAATTATGAAAGCAATCCCATTCACCATAGCCACATACACACACATGTACCCACACACACCTAGAAATAAATAACTAAGGAAGTGAGAGACCTCAACAATGAAAATTATAAGACACTGAAGAAAGAAGTTGAAGAAGACACTAAAAGTAGAAAGACCTCCCATGTTCATGGATTGGAAGAATTAATATTGTTAAAATATTCACACCACCCCAAGCAATCTACAGATTCAATGCAATCCCCACTAAAATACTAACAGCATTCTTCAGAGAACTAGAAAAACAATACCAAAATTCATGTGGAAGCACAAAAGACCCCAAAGAGCCAAAAGCAATCTTGAGCAAAAAAAAGAGCAAAGCTAAGGCATCAAAATACCTCATGAATTTTAAGACTCACCACAGAGCAGTAGTAACAAAAAACAGCACAGTATTTGCATAAAATAGACACACAGACTGATGAACAGAGAAGCCAGAAATAAGCTCATTCATCTATAGTCACCTGATTCAAAAAAGGTACCAAAAACATAAGTTGAAGAAAGGACACCCTTTTTAATAAATGGTTCTGGAAAACCTGGGTTTGAAGTTTGAAGCTTGACCCATATCTGTCACCCTGTACAAATATCTACTCAAGATGGAGACTGAAAGTGAGCCCCGAAACTCAAACTGTTAGAGGAAAACATGGGAAACATAAAGATATTGATACAGGCAACGAGTTTCTGGATAGGACTCCAAAAGCACAGAAAACAAAAGCAAGAATTGACAAATGGGGTTACATCAAACTAAAGCTTCTGCACAGCAAAGGAAACAATCAACAGAGTGAAGAGATTACATACAGAATGGGAGAAAATCTCTGCCAGCTATTTATCTGACAGAGAGTTAATATCCAGAATGAATATATATATATACACACACACACACATTCAAAAAAACTTTAAAAAAGAACTAAACCAATTGAAAATGGGCCAATGATCTGAACAGACACTTCTCAAAAGAAATGCAAATGGCCAATACATATATGAAAAAAAAAGTTCAATATCATTAGTCTTCAGGGAGATGCAAATCAAAACTACAAGATACCATCTCACCATAATTCAAATGGCTATTACTTTTTAAAATACCAGCAAGGATGTGGAGAAAAAGAAACTGTAATATTGTTAGTGGGAATCCAAATCAGTATAACCACTATGAAAAACAGCATGGAGGTTCCTCAAAACACTAATAGCAGACCTATAAGCAGATCCAGTGATAGACACCACTCCTACTGACACATCAGAAGGAAATGGAAGCAGCATACAAAAGAGATGCCTGCCTACCCACATTTTGGGCAGCACCATTCAATAGCTAACATATGGAATCAACCTAGGTACATGTGGACAGATGAATGGATAATGAAAATATGTTATATAGGGGCTGGGATTGTGGCTCAGCGGTAGGGTGCTCGCCTAGCATGGGTGGGACCCAAGTTCGATCCTCAGCACCACATAAAAACAAAATGCATTGTGTTGTGTCCATCTACACCAAAAAAATAAAATAAGAATATTTAAAAATATATGTTATATACACATCAGAGCATTATTCAGCCAAAAAAAAATGAAATCCTGTCATTCACAGGAACATAGATAGAGCTGGAGGACATTGTGTTAAGCAAAATAAGTCAGACACAGACAGTATTGTACACTGTTATGTGTGGAAACAAAGAGATGACAAGGGATTTCTGGAGCCCAGCAAGGGAGTAGGTGATGGGGGCAGGAGGGTAAACGGATGGACACAGTCAATGCACAGTGTATGCACGTATGGAAAGATCAGTGAGTCCATTCATCTGTACAACATGTATTGATTATAATTTTAGAAGAAAATAGCCATAAAACCATTATCACACATTAAAAAACTTACCAATAAGCTGGGCGTGGTGGCAAACATGTCCCAGCTACTCGAGAGGCCGAAGCAAGAGGATGGCTTGAGCTCCTGAGTTCAAGATCAGCTTAGGCAACATAATGAAAAAAAAAAAAGTACCAATAATTCTGTCATTTCATCTGATATTCAGTTTATTTACTATTCTCCTTCATAATTGCCTCATAAATTTTATAGTGGATTTTTTCTAATCAGGTGCCATATAAAATATGCATTTATTTATTGTGATACTGGGAATTGAACCCCAGGGCACTTTATCACTGAGCAACATCCCCAGCCCCCCCTCCCCCCTTTTTTTTTTTAAGACAGAGTCTCACTAAACTGCCCAGGCTGGCTTGAACTTGTGATCCTCCTTTCCTCAGCCTCTCAAGTAACTGGGATTACTGGAGTATACCACTATATCTAGCCTGCAATTTATGTTTGATTGCAGTATCTCTTAATTCAGTGCCTCCTCCTGTTTTTCCTGGGCAGGGATTCAGTGAAGCAGCTAGCTGGCGTGGTGGACAAGAAGCTTGATCAGGTAAAGCTTGATCTTTTGGGAGGAACACGTCATGGGGGGGCGGGCTGCTCCCAGTGCATACCTCCAGAGGCTCCTGTGGCTCGGCTGTCTCCGTATTGCTCAGTGGATGCAGATGTTGTCAGCCTGATCCTGTCCTGAGAAGCTGATTGATATAGCTGCCTCTGCTGAGCTCTGTTTCTTAGGGTTTATAAAACCATGATGATACTCGAATTGTTTTCATTCCTCTGGTGTTTATTAGCTAGAATTTGCCAACTAGGAGAAAAAAACTTTCCCTCACCAATAACTTGGTTTCTCTGAGGTGCAATTTAGGCAAGGAAATTAACACCAGTGCTCCTTTCCCTTTATTTGCCAGTTTTCAGAATGTTGAGCAGCCGTACCTTCTCCATTTCATCTCTACCACCACCCTGATCGCCCTGATCTTACAGGTCAGGCCTGGCAGAGGCCCAGCACCTTGCTCCAGGCCCCACAGTAAGGGGTGGAGCTGAGGTGCCAGCTTGAGTCTGACTGTCCTTCAAGCCAATGTCGCTTCCCCAGAGGCCACAGTGTTTCCTGATTACCTGTCACTTGAAAACTTTCGAGAGTTATGGAAGCACTTGGGAAGCCTTAAAGACACTGAAAAGTGACATGTTAACTGGTAGCATAGGAGGCTGACTGGGTTTTCCCTTAGTTTCACTGTTTGTGTTTTGACTGACCGACTAATGCTATGGGCGTTCCTCACTTCTCTGTTACAGGAAGGGTCTGTGGACTGCTCTGTACTTTCTTTCCAAATTCTTGCTGTGTAAACCCACACCATCTAAGAGCCTCTACACCCAGGTGACTGCAAATTGCAATTTCCAGCCCTGACTGGTTTGATTGCAAGGCTGGGATGCCTATTCAAGCTCACCTACTAGGCCAGATGTAGGGCAGGGCCAAGATGGCTGTAGTCAGGCTCCCTTGCTGAGGCTTCTGGTGGGCTATGTTTTTAGTATGTAGCCAAGGTCATGAATACTCAGGTTATAAACACTTGCTTGTGAGCAGGTACCCACTTATGGAACCTATTGGCAATGTGCCTTTTTTGTCTGGCCTGCATATAAAAAAGGCCTATGGAAAGGATTCAGGAAGTTAAATGGAACTGGAGCTGGAGGCTGAAGGCTGCTACCACCTCTGAACAAAGAATGTCTCTTATCCCAACTGCATCTTGCATCTTCTTCCACCTGCTGGGATCCTGAGTCTGTTTCCTAGAGCCTAAGCCCCCACAGGGCACCAACTCTCTACAAGAACCCCAGATTTCAACTAGTAAAATCACACCCATATCTGGGTACAGGGATGCATGCCCATAATCCCAGCAGCTCAGGAGGTTGAGGCAGGAGGATTGCGAGTTCAAAGTCAGCCTCAGCAACAGTGAGACGCTAAGCAACTCAGTGAGACCCTGTCTCTAAATAAAATACAAAAATGTGGCTCAGTGGTTGAGGGCCCCTGAGTTACATCCCTGGTACACCCCCACAAAAAAATCACTCCCATTTCCCCACTGCTCAGACCTGACCCTCCTCTCCTACACTCACTTCTCAGGTTCTGGCAGGGTTAAGACTCAGAGTCCCCAGCTAGAAATTCGGCTCTTAGACCCACTCAACCATATCCTTTAAACCCAAGTCTCAGGCCCAAGCAGAAGTAAAATGAAACTTGGCTGTAAGATGTTTAAAGATCAACATCTGTGAAAGAATGATACCCTGGGCAGAGGAAGAGCGATGATTCAGGCCCAACCAAGCATCTGCCAGTCAGGCGGGGAGCTCTGGAGCTAGCAGTGCCCACTGGAATATTCTCGTGGAGGAGTGGAATGATGGGTTTTATGCCCGCTGCCTTGTTCGTTTCCTCCATGCAGCTGCCATGGAGACAGCATGGCCTTGGCAACTCTGGGCAGCAGAGGCAGAAAGCAAAGGTCACGTGCCCACCACACTCCCTGCAGCTGGGCATAAGGCTGCCCCTTCCTAGCCACAGGACAGGTCTTGGCATCTCCTGCTCAGACTATTGCAGTGGCTTTTCACAGGCTCCACCAGTCACCCCATCCCAGCCAGCCTCTATGCACTGGTCTCATTTTGTCACTCATCAGTGAAACAGCCTGAACAAACTGAAATAGGACTTTTAGTAATGAAGGGAGCAACTCCAGTCATAAGTGGTGTCTTCTTCACCCTAGCGCTGAGAACCAAACCCAGAGCCTTGCACATGCTAGGCAGGCACTTTACCACTGAATGATACCCAGCCCTTTTTATTTTTGAGGGCAGCTAAGCTACCCACCTATGACGGCCTCAAACTTGCAATCTTCCTGCTTCAACCTCCAGAGTAACTGGGATTAAAAATGCTTGGCTTTCACCCAGTTCTTTTTTTTATTGACAAATACATAACCTATCTTTGTTTTAGTAACTTATTCTAATTTGTTATATATGACAACAGAATGCATTTCAACTCATATTACATATATAGCACAATTTTCATATCTCTAGTTGTACACAACGTAGAGTCACACCGTATGTGTCTTCATACATGTACTTAGAGTAATGATGTCCATTTCTTTCCACTTTCTTTCCTACCCTCATACCCGCTCCCTTCCCCTCCCTACCCTTTGCTCTATCTAGAGTTCATCTATTCTTCCCATGCTGCCCCCACAATCCCCATTATGAATCCAGCATCCTTATATCAGAGAAAACATTCAGCATTTGATATTTTGGGATTGGCTTATTTCACTTAGCATTATATTCTCCAGCTCCATCCATTTACCTGCAAATGCCATGATTTTACTCTCTTATAATGTTGAGTAATATTCCATTGTGTATATATACCACATTTTCTTTATCCATTCATTTACTGAAGGGCATCTAGGTTGGTTCAACAGTTTAGCTATTGTGAATTGTGCTGCTATAAACATTGATGTGGCTGTGTCCCTGTAGTATGCTGTTTTTAAGTCCTTTGGGTATAGACCGAGGAGTGGGATAGCTGGGTCAAATGGTGGTTCCATTACCAGTTTTCCAAGAAATCTCCATACTGCTTTCCATATTGACTGCACCAATTTGCAGTCCCACAAGCAATGTATGAGTGTCTTTTCCCCCACATTCTCGCCAGCACTTGTTATTGTTTGTATTCCTTTTTTTTTTTTTTTAATTTTTAGTTGTAGGTGGACAAAATGCCTTTATTTATTTATTTTTTATGTGGTGCTGAGGATTCAACCAGTGCCTCACCCGCACTAGGTGAGCATTCTACCACTGAGTCACAACCCCAGCCCCTGTTGTTTGTATTCTTAATAGCTGCCATTCTGACTGGAGTGAGATGAAATCTTAGTATAGTTTTGATTTGCATTTCTCTAATTGCTAGAGATATTGAACATTTTTTTATATATTTGTAAATTGATTCTATATCATCTTCTGAGAAGTGTGTGTTCAGTTCCTTGGCCCATTTATTGATTGGGTTATTTGGTTTTTTGGTGTTAAGATTTTTAAAAAAAATTTTTGTAGTTGTAGATGAACAGAATGCCTTTATTTTATTTGTTTATTTTTATGTGGTGCTGAGGATCGAACCCAGTGCCTCAAGCATGCTAGGCAAGCACTCTCCCACTGAGCTACAGCCCCAGCCCCAGTATTAAGATTTTTGAGTTCTTTTTATATCCTAGAGATTAGTGCTCTATCTGATGTGCTTGTGGTAAAAATTTGCTCCCATTCTGTTGGCTCTCTATTCACCTCACTGATTGTTTCTTTTTCTGAGAAGAAGCTTTTTAGCTTGAATCCATCCCATTTATCAATTCTTGATTTTAATTCTTGTGCTATAGGAGTCTTATTAAGGAAGTTGGGGCCTAATCCGACATGATGGCGATTTGGGCTACTTTTCTTCTAATAGGCGCAGTGTCTCTGGTTTAATTCCTAGGTCCTTGATCCACTTTGACTTGAATTTTGTGCATGGTGAGAGAGAGGGGTTTAATTTCATTTTGTTGCATATGGATTTCCAGTTTTCCCAGCACCATTTGTTGAAGAGGCTATCTTTTCTCCAATATGCTTTTGGTGCCTTTGTCTAATATAAGATAAGTGTAATTATGCATGTTAGTTTCTGTGTCCTTTATTCTGTACCATTGGTCTACCAGTCTACTTTGGTGCCAATACCATGCTGTTGCTCTGTAGTATAGTTTGAGGTCTGGTATAGTGATGCCACCTACTTTACTCTTCTTGCTAAAGATTGCTTTAGCTATTCTCGGTCTCTTATTTTTCCAGATCACCCCAGTTCTTAACACGTGAGTTTTATGGGCTCCTTTTGATATGTGATGTGACCCAAAGTCTGCCCCACACCTCCCAGAAACCTGAAATCCATTGGAGAAAGAGCTTTCACTATAGATCTATAAGCTTACAGAGCATATTTAAATAGATTTTAAGCTTATGTCTTGCAAAAGGAGGGAATAACAATAGAGAAAGTAAATACACATTGGAAAAGATTGAAATGTA
Source organism: Callospermophilus lateralis (assembly GCF_048772815.1). Lineage (NCBI taxonomy): Eukaryota > Metazoa > Chordata > Mammalia > Rodentia > Sciuridae > Callospermophilus > Callospermophilus lateralis. Next base: position 108,763,022 of record NC_135307.1, on the reverse strand, counting down.
CTTTTTAAATATAAGGAAAATCATAATTAGCAAGGTAAACCTGTGCTCTGAAAGAAGCACGTTTCCAAAGAGGGAGTGAAATGAAGCCATAAAACGGCAAATTCCCTAAAATCTGATCAGGCTGTTTTTCAGGAAGGAAGCAGGTCCAGAAACCTAGGACCTGACCAAAAATAACCTTCAGTTCTTGGTGGAACCTGAGGAATGAAAATTGGGCCTAACAGACCTAGAATAAAGGGAGGAGTTCAGGAAGCTCCAGAATCATCCGCAAGATGCCCTGGGCCGGCAGACCATCTGGAGTGCTGGCTGACCCAAGTCTCCCAGTTGCAACCAATAGCCCTCCAGTTCCCCTCACCCAAAGCCACATAAATGACTTCGCTGCTGATGAGGGAGACAGATTTGAGTGTCCTCCTACCTCCTTGTCAGATGACCCACAATAAAGTTCTTCCTTTTGGCAAAAAGGTAGTCACATGGTACTGGGTTCTATGCATGTCATGCAGCAGATTCTTGCTCAGTTATAGGAACCTATTCTGTTCAGTTTTTTTTTTTTTTTGTCTTAGGAGACATCAATTTTTAAATTATGGGGTGAAGAATGAATTTCCAGCATTCCTTCTGTACCCCTTCATATCTCTCCTTGTCCTTCCACACTCTGTTCCAGCAACACCAATCCTCAGATGCATCTATTGCCACACCTCCAGGCCCCTGCATAGATGGCACTCTTAACTGAGTCTGTCTTTTCCCCACTACTTTCTCCTCTGTGAACTTCTCAGACCCCCTTCTTCAAGGAAGAATAAATCCCATAATTCTTCACACTCACCCCCTATAGGGCCACTTACAGGATATTACACTTACTCGTGTCCAAGCCCCTCTCCTTCACTCTAAGCTTCTGGGGGCAAGAACTATGGGCTACTTACCTCTGTACTGGCTCCGGGAAGGCTGCCAGCACAGGGGTGCTCTGGAACTGTGTACTGGTGGGGCCACGCTGAGAGCTGAGCTCACACAGAACCCACCCAGGATAGGCTTCTGCCTGCTTTGATACTGTGCCCCGGATTTCCCAAACAAAAGAAATGAGGATTGAATCTGAGAGATTATTTCAATGTTTATTTAAGGACATGCTTTTTTACCTCAGGGAAAAAAAATACAAAATTCTTTTTGTAAAATTCATTCAAATAAATTATCGAAGTCCCATGTACTACAAAAGACACCTGTAATTCCGGCTACTCCGGAGGCTGAGGCAGAAGGAGTTGGAAACCAATTTATTGAGACCCTATCTCTAAATAAAATAAAAAGGAACAGGGGTATAGCACGGAGGTAGAGCATTCCTGGGTTCAATCCCCAGTATTGGAAAACTTTTTTGAAAAAAACTTTTCCAAATGGAATAGATAATGGCCATGTTGCCCAAGCTGGTCTTAAACTCCTGGACTCAAGCAATCCTCCTGCCTCAGCCTCCCAAGTAGTTAGGACTATAGGAATCTGCCATCACAGTTGGTCTTTTCTTTCTCTTCTTCTTCTTTTTTTTTTTTTGTTTGTTTTGTTTGAGATGGGGTCCTGCTATGTTACCCATGCTGGTTTCGAACTCCTAGTGTATTAGTTAGCTTCTTGTCTCTGGAACAAAATATCTGAGATAATCAACTTTTTAAAAAATATTTTATTTTATTTGTTTATTATTTTTTTTAATGTGGTGCTGAGAATCAAACCTAGGGCCTCGCACGTGCTAGGCAAGAGCTCTACCGCTGAGCCCCAGCCCCAACCTGATAATCAACTTTTTTTTTTTTTTTAATTTTTATTGTTGGTTGTTCAAAACATTACATAGTTCTTGCTATATCATATTTCACACTTTGATTCAAGTGGGATATGAACTCCCATTTTTACCCCATATACAGATTGCAGAATCACATCAGTTGCACATCTATTGATTTACATATTGCCATACTAGTGTCTGTTGTATTCTGCTGCCTTTCCTATCCTCTACTATCCCCCCTCCCCCCCTCCCCTCCCCTCTTCTCTCTCTACCCCCTCTACTGTAATTCATTTCTCCCCCTTATATTTTTCCCCCTTTCCCCTCACTTCCTCTTGTATGTAATTTTGTATACCCCTGAGGGTCTCCTTCCATTTACATGCAATTTCCCTTCTCTCTCCCTTTCCCTCCCACCTCTCATTGATAATCAACTTTTAAGGAGGAAAGGTTTATTTTTGCTCACGGTTTCAGTCCTAGGTCACTTGGACCTGTTGCTGTGGTAGCACAACCCATCATGGCAGAAGCACATGAAGGAGGATATCTGTTCACCTCCAGGCAGCCAGGAAGCAAGGAGGAAGAGGAAGAGACCGGCATCCTGATATCCCCATCAAGGGCATCAAGTGACTTAACTTTCTTCTAATAGGCTGTACTTCCTAAAAGGATCCACCACTTCCCAATAGTGCCACCAGCTGGGGGCCAATCCTTCAACCCACAGGTCTTTGGAGGACATTCCAGGTCCAAACTACAGTACCTGGGTTCAGGTGATTCTCCAGCCTCTGCTACCTGAGGATTACAAGTGCTTACCACTGTGCCCAGCCTGATGGGTTGATTTTTAAAAGCTTTTTCTTTTATTCCTTTTTATAATTTTATTTTTAGATTTAGAGAAAAGTTGGGCAGAAGGTACAGAGAATTCCAATATATCCTTCTTTTATTTATACAAATATCAGCAAATAAAATATATTTTTGGTTTCTTTCCTTTCTTACACAATCAGCATACCATATGCACCATATGATCAGATCTTGATTTTTTTCTACTTAATTTATCCTGAAGCTCTTTTGAAACAATACTTGGAAAGTATCTATGATCTTTTGTTTTATTTTTTTATTATTATTTTAAAGAGAGAGAGAGAGAGAATTTTATTTATTTATTTTTTTTTTTAGTTTTCGGCGGACACAAAATCTTTGTATGTGGTGCTGAGGATCGAACCCAGGCCGCATGCATGCCAGGCAAGCATGCTACCGCTTGAGCCACATCCCCAGCCCCTCTTTTGTTTTAATTATTGAACCATACTTTATCCTCTGAAGATGGTCATTCAGTTTATTTTTAAAAAACAAAAGATTGACCAGGCATGGTACTTCATGCCTGTAATCTCAGTGGCTTAGGAGGCTGAGGCAGGAGGATCATAAGTTCAAGGCCAGCCTCAGCAATTTAGCTGAGGCCCTAAGCAACTTAGCAAGACCCTATCTCAAAATAAAAAAGTAAAAAGGGTTGGGGATGTGACTCAGCGGTTAGGTGCCTCTAGGTTGAATCCCTGGTAACAAAAATAAAATGAAAAACAAAAGATTGGAAACAATGTAGTGATAAAAAACCTCATATGACATTAGGTACATATATTGACTTATCATAGGACATGTCCCTAGAAGTGGGATTGCTGGGCCAAGGGGGAGAGATGTCTGTGGTTTGGATAGACAAAGCCAGATTGCCTCTCAGAGGACTGGACCACCGTGTATGCCACCCGCCACAAGTGACAACTGAAGCCTCTTTCTGCTTTAACAGTTCTGATTCTGTCTCCTGTCAGTCCCAGCCCAGGGGAGAACTTTGTGGGGAACTTTTCTGAGACATGGGCTCCTAGAATGGCCACAGCTGTGCCACACGCAAGACAGTCCCCACTAGATACCAATCGCTTTCTGGCAGAACTTCTAGGTTATTCTGCACAGATGGTTTCTGAATTGTAGGAAATCAAAAAGCTTCCAAAGAGTCACATTTTCCTAGAAACCTACTCTCCTGCTGGGGTGACCGAGCCCCACAATCTGTGCTTGCCTGGCACCTGAAAGCCAAGCTCAGATTGGCTCTGTGGTCCAGTGTGGTTGTCACTTGTCTATTTACATCTCAAACGATGGAGGTGGGGGGTGTAGCTCAGTGGTAGAGCACTTGCCTAGCAAGCCCAAGGTCTGGGCTCAATCCCAGCACCACCAAATGTGTATACATGTATTTTTTCAAACAATTTAAATAGGATAATATTTAAAATCCATTTCCTCAGACCCACTAACCACATTTAAAGTGCTCAATAGCCACAGGTCACTAGTGGATACCATCTTGGACAGGGCAGATAGAAAGCATTTTTGTAGAACATTCTACTGGATTATACTGCTCCAAAACAGTGACCCTTTGTGTGCGGCTATTAAAAATGAAAAGAGGGTTGGCATTTAGCTCAGTGGTAGAGCATGTGCTCGGCATATGCAAAACCCTAGATTCAACCCCAAGCACCATAAAAAAAAAAAAAAAAAGTACAGAAGAATGACACCTAAATGCCATCAGTGATCCTGGACTGGATCCTGGTCCAGAGAAAAGACATGAATGGCTCAACCAGCAAAATTTGGATCAGGTCTGATATTAGCAAATAGCATTGCACAGTGTTAATTTCCTGGTTTAAAAGAGTATACTGTAGTTACGTAAGACGTTAATATTTGGGAAAGCTGCTTGAAGGGTATTTGGAAATTCTTCATACTATTTCTGCAACTTTTTTGTAAGTCTGAAATGATTTCAAAATTTAAAAAGTTTTTTAAAAAATAAAAATTATAAAATAAGGGCTGGGGTTGTGGCTCAGCATAGAGCACTCGCCTAGCACATGCGAGGCGCTGGGTTCGATCCTCAGCACCACATAAAAATAAATAAATAAAGGTATTGTGTCCAACTACAACTAAAACATATTTTAAAAATACTTTAAAAAATTATACAATAAGAGGGGGAAATGAGCATGCACTTGTAAGGAGCCTCTGCCATAGACATGCCAGGCCACGCTGGGACTCACTAAGTTGCTAGCTGTAAAGAACAGCAGCCACAGGCATGCTTAGTCACAACTGGACACAGTTGATAAGGACCATCATCTAGAGACAGGCAGAACAACACTGGAGCATGATAACAATGAGCACCAACTTGGAACTGCACATAAACTGCTTGTCCTGCCACATCAGAGAGCTTTGCTCTGAGGAATCAGTGAGACTGGCCACCTTGCTGTCCATCCATCCCCAGATCGAATCCACCATTCCCTGATGTCCAACTGGGAGAGAACCACTGGACAATAACAACATCTGCTCTTGTTAAGAGAAGTTGTGTGGCATCAGAGGTACTTTGGGACCCGAGGTTGCCTTAGTATTGTATGATGTGCTTGTAGTGTTTAATTAGTGTGCATTAGATGCAGTTAGGGTGCTCCAGCACAACCAACACTTTTTGCGTTAATTGTTTGTTTGATGATTGGTGGGATCGAATATATGCTTGCATTTAAAAACAATCCACCTCCAAATAATTATTAATAGCGCCACTCACAACAGCACCCCTCCTGTCCAAATATACAAATAAATTTGTAACTACAGGTAGGTGTGGGACAAGCGTGCCATTCTTAAAAACCAGTGAACAAACCAGGAGTGGACAAACACACACCTGTAATCCTAGCTGCTGAGGCTAAAGCAGAAGGATCACAACTTTGAGGTCAGCTTCAGCAATTTAGTGACACCTTGTCTCAAAATAAAAAAAATAAAAAGCTGTTGGGGATGTAGCTCAGTGGTAGAGAGCCCCTGGGTTCTATCTCAGTACAGCAAAACACAAGCACACACTAACAGTGAACAAATTAAGAAGAGCTCATTTTGAAAGAGACAGATGGAGCCCTTTCCCCGGGTTGGGTGGGAGGCCTACTGGGTTTGACAACAGAACTCTGGGCAAGTAGCTACTCCTCCCTGGGCCTCAGTGTTCTATCTGTAAAGATGTCCCTTGAATAGCAGGGAAGAGACTGTGAGTGTCCAAGAAAATGGAGATGAAAATGAGCAAAGAGCCAAAGGACCTGGGACGGGATCATCTGCAAAACCTAGAACAGGCCTCTGGACCAGTCCTCCCCAAAAGGATTATAAGCATTTGCCTGCTGGTGTCTGCTTCACTACACACTTCAGTAGAAACAGTTGTGGGTCTGTTAACAGTGGTCATTTGAAAAGCACTTAAGGGTTGGTCATCTTCTGTTCAGGTGGCCCCTGATTACATGGCTGTGCACCTCCTGGGGGCCTTCGGCTCAGCATTTGCTTTCTTCCTAATACTCTCTGCAAAACACAAGAATCTTATGGCTTCAGTTCTACCCTCCAGGGCAGGTTTTATATTTTAATTTCCTGCCAGACTTGGTGCTAAGAAAAGGTACAACAACTTTATATGAGAATATTTTGGAAAAAGATAAAAGCCATCCCTAATTCCTCCACCCCCAAATAATTCTCTGTTTTCCCACCTTGCCTATGGCAGCCACGGGACATCCAGCACCCTAGGGACATTACAGTATTTAAAACTTTTTTGTCGTGAGCTGATTTTGTTTTTTAATGAGGAATTAGTGCCAGACCTTTTATCCTCCTGGCCTGAAGGTCCCACGGGACTCTCTGAGTCCCAAATCAGGATTTTGGGATTGGCATGATTAAGTAGGTTGTGATGACTTCAGAAGTTTTATTTTCCAGATCTGACTGGTTCAACTCATATTAAGCCAGTTGGGTTCTCAAGTCTTATTTTGTGAAAAAGAAGTCTGAAGGCTGTTCTAGACTTATTCCAAACTAGGGGCGAAATTCAAGGCATGGAGGGTTGGCAAGGGAGAGATTATAGGGGGTTGTGAAAATCAGAAGGTTCGTTTAGGCCTTCCACTCTCACTACAGGGATGGAGAAACCAGGGCCAGGGGGCACTGTGATTTGCCCAAGGCTTCTCCTGGGTTTGAGGAGGAAGGAGGGCTAGGACTAGGAATCTGGAAGATTCAGTTAGCATCACAACTTTCTGGTCTGAGCAGCCCCTTGGGGCTGGGCCACATTCCAGCTAGGGGCACACAGCTTGTGAGTCCAACTCTTACCAGCCAGGTCTCTCCTGCCAATGGCTACCAGGCCCTCGAACAGCGCTTTACTGGGATTCTCACCAGCCATGACCACGCCATGCAGCCAGATGAGCAGCATCCTGTGGCCATGCTCCTGATAGCTCCTGGTGCCTGAGGATGACAAGGAAAGAGAGAGGAGCCAACCATGTCTATGTGGCCTTCTGTAGCCTCCTGAGCATGCCCAGCTACAAAAAAGGCCAAGGACCACCTCAGGCCTCTCTAGCAGGCTCAGCCCAGAGGTGGCTGGGGGTGGGGAGGAGCAGCATTTCAGATGGGGTGTCAGAGTTTGTATCTCAGAGACCTAGAACATCCCTAGTCCCAGGCTTTCTCCTGAGCATCCGCTACACAACCTGTCAGTGTCACTCTGAAGAAAGAAAGAAATGGCATATGTCCCTACCATAGCAGGATGCACACAATTATGTGCCTCATCTCTTCGACTGGTCACAATCTGTGCCTTGCATGCTAGTGGCCCTGTTTTCCAGATGAGAAGAGGGCTTACTGAGAGGCAGAGCTGGCCATGTTCTTTTCCCTACACCAGACGTTCTCAGCCTTAGCTGCACCTTGGAAAGATCTGGAAAGCATGGGAAAATATTGGCACCAGGGGCTCACCTCACCCCAATGCAGATATGCCCGAGTCTGGGTATGGCTTAGGCCTTGAGCAGTTTCAAAGCTTCTCAGGTGATCCCAGCATACAACCAGGTTTGGGAAGTAACTGTCCACACTATCCTGTATCCAGTGTTGGGGGTTAATGTGTTTTAAACCCTGTAAGTCAGCTCTTTCTGCAGACAGATGCTTGGCCACATCATCAGATCCAGATTAGTTGGTTCACTGTATCCTGTGACTTTTTGTGTTCTTCTGTGGGTCCTCAGCACACACTTCCTCATGGTGCTTGCCCTTGATGTGACTGGTGGGAAAACTCAACTGGTCAACCCACTTATCTCAACACAATTAAATAGTATTTGCCCCAACTCCCACAATTTACAAATCTCCTTTATAATACATGAGAATTCCTATCTGTAATAGAGTTTACGTTTGGACTCTCAGCTTAGGTTGATTCTGAAGACTGGGAAGTCCTCGGGTCACAGGAGGGAGAGGAGGGCATACACCCCGTGCAAGGGGCCAGAGTTGGGAAGGGGCATGTGGGTTGCACAGCCTTTTTCCTCAGGAGCACAGAACAACTCAAGTGCCCCTCACCCCTCGGTGCCCTGGTTGCTGGGAGGGGGGCAGGCTGGTACCTGTCCACTGTTGCTCGATGGCATAGATGTGTGCCTCGGTGAACTCCCAGGAACATGCCAGCTTCTTCCACTCCTGGGGCCGCAGATACCTGGAGGCCAGTCGCCACAGCACAGAGCGGAACTGCTGTGTTTCTTGCCGATGGTCCTGCTTAAAGGACAAGCTCTTCCCCGAGGAGTCACTGGGGTCCCTGCATGAAAGGTGGTCCTGTGGGAAGATCCCAAAAGTGAAGAAGCCATGGGAGGGGGTTTCCGTGCCAAGCTCCCTCTCGTGGTTTGAATAGGAGTAATACAGGGCTGCAGCCCCAGTTACCCTACGACTACCTCTGCTGGGGAGCCTGGAACCGGAGTCAGTGGGGCCTGAGGCTCAATGTCCACGGGGGTCCTGACTCCATGCCATGCTTTGGAACCCAAGGTGCTCACACACTCCTTCCACCCAGAATTCTGTTTCTCTCCTCCCTGACCGTCAACCCCACTGCCATATTCAAAAGAGCACTCCTGTGCCACCTCCTCCGGGAGGCCTTCCCAAATTCCTCTGGTCAGAAGCCTTTCTCTCTCAGTGCTTTTTGTTTGATTTGGTTTTTGATTTGTTTGTGTTTTGGGCCCTGTGCATGCTAAACAAGCCTTCTACCACTGATCCACAGTCCCAGTCCCTTTGGGGTTCTTACAGCATGTTGTCAACAGAATGACTCAGAAGCTATGGCCAAAACCAGGCAGGCCAAACATCAGGCTTACCAAATCCCAGCAGATAGTGAAGGCTGGGGTTACAGGGTCCTTCCTAGGCAAAGTGGGTAATAACATCAGGGGTTACAGAAGAATTCAGAAATAGCATAAATTAAACTCACAAAAACCCAAGGCCCCCCTAAAGGTAATGGATGTTGAGTTCTGGTTGTTTCAAAGTTCAAGGTGAAAAAAATATCCTGGCATTTGCAGCTCCAGATTTTGCATCCTGGTCAACCCTCTGTGGCCACTCACCTGGGAGGTGATGACACAGGAGCCTGGTTCTCACCAGGGTGTTAAAAAATTGTTTCTTAGGGGCTAGGGTTGTAGCTCAGTGGTAGAGCACTTGCCTAGCATGTGTGAGGCTCTGGATTTGAGTCTCAGGACCACATATAAATAAATAAAATAAACATACATCAACAACTAAAAAAGAATTGTTTCTTAGGGCTTGGCATGGTGGTGCATGCCTGACAACCCAGTGGCTTGGGAGGCTGAGGCAGGAGAATCACAAGCTCAAGGCCAGCTTGGACAACTTAGTGAGACTCTGTCTCAAAATAAAATAAAAAAGGACGGATAGTGTGCTCAGTGGTAAAGCAATTGTCTAGCAAGCACTTGCCCTGGGTTCAATCTCTAGTACTTTGAAAAAAGTTCACATTAATTTCAAAAACTAAAGCAAATGCAAAAGTTTTCTATGTATGAAGACATCCCCAAGGACACCCAAAAAACTCCCCATTCCCTATTACTATTTGCTGATTGGAACAGCCCATACATGACCTTACATTGTGTTCCTCTGCTTCCCCCGTCTATGGAGGATATCACCAATCATTTCCAGCACACTTTCCCTCTAGGTTCAGAAAGTCACCTAAACGAAATATCCTGCAATTTCAATCACCCGGAGATGTCAGTGAGATGGAACCAACTTGCCATCTCCTTATTCACCCATGCAATTCAGTCACGTGCATTCACCAGGAGCTACTGCAGTGTCTAGCCGCAAGAACACAGGTGTGGACCTCAGTCTCAGTTTGCCTGGGTGCAAAGCAGGGATTCTCACCCACTTGGAGACAGGGACCCCAGAACTGGCCAGGACCTGAACTCAAAGCCAGCTCTACCCAGAGCTGAGGCTGTTCTCTTCCCAACATAAGGAACCAGTGGAACATGGGGCCCCCATACCTTCTCCAACCTGTAGAAACGGTCTGCTTTTATGATCATGTCCACCAGGTTGACGTGGTTGCTGCGGGCGGCCACTGCCAGGGCGGTTTTTCCTTGCTGCAAGCAAGAGGCAGAAGGAAAGCCCGAGTTTCCACAGGAGGGGTGCAGCATGGCCTCTGCCACTGACTGTAAATAGCCTGTGAGCTCATGTTAACCCCAACCCCATTTTTTTTAGTTGTAGATGGACACAATACCTTTATTTTATTTGTTTATTTTTTTTTAATGTGGTGTCGGGGATTGTACCCATTACCTCATGCATGCTAGGCAAGCATTCTACCACTGAGCCACAACCCCGACCTCCCCAGCCCTATTTTTCAGATGAAGAAATCAGAGCCCCGAGAAGACAGTGTGGGCTCATTGGTTCATGTTTGTTCACCCTCCTGCTGGTGCCAGCTCCTGTGCCCCAGGCCTTCCAGTCACCTCAGGGACCCACAGTGGGATGGGAAATTGCTCTTGGCATCTGGCCAGCTTCCCTGGGGGCCCAACTCAAAGCAGGGAGCCGTTTCCCAGGCCTAACCTGATCCTGGTTCCCAACTCTGACCCCCCACCCAGGCTGACCTTGCTGAGTGAGGTGTGCAAGTGCCCTCCCCTCATGCACCTGTGATCTCCAGCCTCATCCCAAGCCTTCAGCTCCTCAGAGACTTCCAATCACTGGAGGAGGTAGCCACCCACAGGCACAGTGTGCCAGGAAGTGTCCCCAAAGCCTGGTGCACATGCAGAGAGTGTTGGGTGGTGATACAGTACTCTTGCTACTCCCCACAACCCCTCAAGGTGATTGGGGGAGTTCACCATCTCATGGGGGCCAAGAGACAGAGCCTGGGTGGAGGCTGAGGGACCTCAGAGGAGGGAGGGCAGGGAGTGGGAGGGCAGGAATGCTTTCTCAAGGAGGCTGCTTTTGAGCAGGGGAGAGGACTGAAGGAAACAGACATTTGCAGCAGGGTCTCCAGCAAAGAAGGAGCCAGGATGGCTCGAGAGGGAGGCCGGCTCTGAGCAGAGGTACCTTATCTCTCAGGGTTAAGTCGACCCCAGCAACGAGGAGCATCTCTGCTATGTCCTGCCAGGCGTGCTCAGCGGCCAGGTGGAGGGGCGTCTGCTGCCTCTGGAGAAGTCAAGGGGACAGATGAGCAGAAAAGCAAGTGTGATGGCGTGCGGCTCAGTGCCAGGGCAGGACCAGGGTGGGACAGGCCCAAATGGGCCTTAACAAAGTTATGCTGTGGGGCGGGGGGGTGGGGGTGAGCTGTGTTTAATCATAAACATAACACTCCATTATGAGCCTGGTGAATTTCTAGTCCTTTTATATATTTGAGATCATCTTGTACATACACTCTGAATCTTATTTCTCCACCTACCATAATGCTTGCCATGTATTATAAACTCTAATAAACACCATTTTTACTAAACTCTGTAATGGCCTATTTATGCCTGTACCATAATTTACCTAATCATTTCTCTATTATTAAATATTTGGGTCATTTTTAAGTTGAGAATTAATAGTGAATAATGTTTTAGGTTGATTTTGGAGCGGGGGTGTGTGTGTGCAGAGATCAAGCCCAGAGCCTTCCTTGCACACGCTGAGGTACATCCCTATCCTTACAATAAAAGCCTCTGTGCATGAGCTTTTAATATATTTCTTGAGGCTCCATTCCCTGAAGGGCAAATGCAGATCTTTGCAAAGGTATATGACATAGTCTACCAAACTGCTTCCCATTCTCCAATGGTTGTGTGGGCTGGCACTGACTGTGATATGGTTGTGGGGATGGTTGTGGGGACAGGGATTTAAAAGGGCTCCTTATAGATCATAACTTCAGGACTCAGGACTCTTGTTATATAAGAATGCCCCTTCACCTATCCCCTGAGAATTTTCTCTAGGGAAAAGAAATCAATGAAAGTTGAATATGAGATGTTTACTGCAGCATTGTGTGTGTGTGTGTGTGTGTGTGTGTGTGTTTGTGTGTGTATGTACATATATATATATATTACCTAATATTATATACAATATTATGTATGTTATATAATAGATAATATTATATGTACTACATATATAACATATACATATTATATGCATGTGTGTATGTATGTATGTGTATATATATATATATAAAGTCTATCTCATAATAAAAACTGGAAAACATCCAAAATGTTCAAAATAGAGAAATGGTTAATAAAATGATATGCTTTTAACAGATATTCAAACAACATTTTTAAAAAAATGGTACTGGGAATTTAATCCAGGGGCACTTTATCACTGAGCAATATATATTCCCTTTTTATTTTCTTATTTTGAGACAGGGTCTTGCTAAGTTGTTTAGGGCCTTTCTAAGTTGTTGAGGCTGGCCTCAAACTTGTGATCCTTCTGCCTGAGTCTCCCAGGTTGGTGAGATTACAGGCATGTGCCACCACAACTCAGCATCAAACAACATTTTTAAAAGCTAAAAAGAGTAACAACTAAGGTTATCATTACATATAATTATAATGTACCAATAAAAATTATGGGAAAATAAAATAAACTAGAAATAAAAGCTAAAAAGCAAATTTCTTTACTCCGGGCCACTCTGGGAGCCATGGCCCAGCCCTGCCAGCCTTAGAGAGCACCCAGAGGCTCCCTGGGCCTGGATGTTTCTGTAGACACTTACATTGTCGATGGCATCCAGGTTACTGCGGGCCTCGATGAGGAGCTGGACCAGGGCAGGGAAGTTGTGCCTCACAGCCAGGTGCACAGGAGAAGTACCCTGCTGTGGGAGGAGACACATGGATCAATGGATGTGTCCCTCCCAGGACCTGCCCAGCTGCAGATTGGGGCTGGGAGTCAGGAGCAGGGAGGGGTAGAGTGCTTTTGGGTCTAGCCCTTTTGGCATCTTAAACTACATTGGTGGTCTGAGGCAGTCACAGACCACCTGAATTCCTGAAGCCATTTGTAATACTGGTCCTCAAAGTGAGTGAGGGTCTACACATCCAAGATTGAGACTACTATGCCATCTTGGAGGTGTGCTCACTGGGTGACACTGGACAAGCCATTTCCTGTCCTCTGCTATCTTCATCTGGTAAGTGATCTTTGTTAAGGCCTCTTCTGGCAACACCACCTTCAGATTCTCTATTAATCCACATGTCTCGGAAGCACACATTCTTAATAGTTCTTCACCTTCAAATGGAAACACTGAGCTTCAGAAAACTTAAGCAACTTTCCCAAGGACACACAGCACGGGCCAGCATGTAGGCAAGTGCCTGATAACCATTTATGTATGAAATGAATGAATAAAAGAATCAGACAGGAACATAAAAGAGACTTCATTCCAAGCCCAGTGCTCATCCAAGTCCTCTTTTGAGGCTGAGGAATATCATCCCCAGTGGTCCCCTTTAGTCCCCTGACTAAATAACACAATGGAGACACTACCCCAGCATCTAGGAGTAGTGTCTAGGCAATGGAGTAACGCACATATTGTAGAAGAGCGTGAAGCCCGTGAAGATGATGGTATAGATCTATACTTATTGTGGAAATTTATGTTCATCTGTTCAGCATAAAAAGGTTATAGAACATATAAATATATATATTTTACAGAATGCCCACTATTGTCATTACTAGTTTAGGCCAAGGTTAGGGGAAGGTTTTTTTCAGTATTTAGAAAACAAGATTTTCACAATACCATCATTTGTAATAAACAAAGTGATTATCTATCTAGACAGGTTAAGATAGTTGCCCCTACTCTGCCATAGTAGAATTAATTTTAAAAAGTCATCTAGAACTCAGGAGCATGGCACACACCTGTAATCCCAGCGGCTTGGGAGACTGAGGCAGGAGGATTGCAAGTTCAAAGCCAGTCTCAGCAACTCAGTGAGGCCCTGTCTCTAAAGGACTGAGGACATGGCTCAGTGGTTAAGCACCCCTGGGTTCCATCCCAAGTATCCCCCAAAATAATAATAATAATAATAGTATAGAAGAGAAGAATATCCAAGTGAATAGCATTCCTATATTAAAGCCCATGAGAAATGACACAAATTTAAAAAGCTACCCTGTTCACAATGATGGGCAAACAATATGAAATGTCTATGAAGGGTATAACTGGAAATGATCAAGACTCATGTAAGCCAGAAGTTACATAAAATCACTGAAGGATGTGAAAGACATAAAGAAATAGCAAGACATCATATTCCAAGTGAAAAAGTTAAATATTATAAAGATGACCACTGTGTCATTATTTTCAGGTTTAATGTAATCCCAAACCCCGAATGTCAAGTGCCATGAAAAGAAAGTTTTAAAACCCAGGTAAAGTTACTCTGAAACTTCAACCTGTCTCCTGAAATCATTTGCAGATGAATGTGGTATCAAAACCAGGCCAAAAGAAGTCCTGTGAGAGGGCACGAGCCCAGACCGGACAGTGGCCGAAGGGCAGGAGCCACCATGGTGGCTTCCCAGGAGGTGGCAGGCTAGAGATACCAAAACAAAATATGCTGGATATGCCTGGTCTTCCAGGAAACGGGTCTGAGCCATGTGGTGGGGAAGGAGAATGGTAAGAAAATAAGTACAGCTTTTTCACTATTTTACATTTTGTCAATAAAATCCAAAAGAACCAAAAAGGACAAAAGGTCTTCCCAACCCATCACCCTTCTGCCCCATCCTCCCTACCCACCAACCCCACTGATAATCAGTTACTGCTTTTCTCAAGCAGGGGGCACTACTGGGGATTGAACCCAGGGGTGCTTAACCTCTGAGCCTCATCCCCAGCCCTCTTTATTTTTTATTTTGAGACAGGGCCTTGCTAAGTTGCTGAAGCTGACTTTGATCTCATGGTCCTCCTTCCTCAGCCTTCCAAGTCGCTGGGGTTACAGGCATGTACCACCATGCCCAGCTCCAATTACTGCTTTTATCTGACTAATTCCAGAGATTTTTTAAGTATATATACAAGCAAAGCCTTTTCTAATTTAAATTTAAAGTTTGAAATTATCACAGATTCATATGCAATTAGAAAACAATACAGAGATATCTGGTGTGTGCTGTAGTCGTTTCCCCAATGCTACTGTAAATATCCCAAGGAGAGTATTGACAAGATCAGAAAATCCACTGATATTTAAACTGTTCCAGTTTCACTTGCATTTGTTGTGTGTTTACTTCCATGCAATTTTATCACCTGTGTAGGTTTCTATATCTGCCGCACAGTCAAGACACAGAACAGTTCATCACAAGGAGCCCTTATGTTGTCCTTGTATGACCCTTCTCCCTCCTCTATCTAGAAGCTCACCCCTATCCCTAACCCCCAGCAACAAAATCTGTTTATTTCTATTTTTTTTCACTTCAAGAATGTCAAATACGTGGGCTGGGCATAGTGATACACACCTGTAGCCCCTGCAAATCAGGAGGCCGAGGCAGGAGGATCAGAAGCTCAAGGCCAGCTTCAGAACTTAGTGAGACCCTAGCAACTTCATGAAAAAGAAAGAAAAGAAAAGAAAGAAAGGAAGGAAGGAAGGAAGGAACAAAGAAGGGCCGGCGATGTAGCTCAGTGGTAGAAAGTCCCAGGGTTCAATCACCAGTAGCACATACACCAAAAAAAAAAAAAAAAAAAAAAAAAAAAAGTTGTAAAAGTAGAATCAGACAGACATGAACTTTGAGACTGTCTTTTTTCACCCAACATAATTCCCTTGAGATCTATCCAAGTTGTTGCACATGTCAATAGTTTCTTCCTTTGCATTGCTGAATTGTATTCCTTACATGCTGGGGTTTGAATGTGGCCCCCAGAGTTCACGTGTTGGAAACTCAATCCCCAGTGCAACAGTGTTGGGAGGTGGGACCTTCAAGAGGTGATTAAGACACGAAGGCTCTGCCCTCCTGAATGGAAAATGCCATTATCTTGGGCCAGGTGCAGTGGCACATGCCTGTGATCCCAGCAACTAGGGAGGTTGAGGCAGGAGGATTCCAAGTTCAAAGCCAGCCTCAGTAACTTAGCAAGGCCCTATGCAATTCAGCGAGACCCTGTCTCTATAAATAAAATATTTAAAAGGGACTGGGGATGTAGCTAAGTGGTTAAGCACCCTGAATTCAATCCCAGGTACCAAAAGGAAAAAGAAAGAAAATGCTGTTATTTTCAGAAGTGGGTTTCAAAATTAAAAATAAAAAGTGGTGGGGATGCAGCTCAGTGTTAGAGCACCCCTGAGTTCCACCCCTAAGACCAGGGGAAAGAAAGACTCAGTGCATAAATGAGCAGAAAAGAGAAGCAGACAATTCAGCTGGGACAAAGAGCAAGCTTGATTTCAGTCCCGTTCCAGATAGAACATTATTTGACTTTCCTAAGTGCTGCCAGCTCCCCTGGTCCCAGCACCCCCCACTCTCAATGGCTGAAGTGCCCCTTTCTCCCTGCTGTGCTTAATCAGGGTGGTCATGGGAGACTTTGCAATGGGGACCCCTTCCGTTGAGGCCCCCACACTTACATGATCAGCCACATTGGTGCAGCCTCCTGCATGAATGAGGGCCCGGCACATGTCCTCAGAGCCACCAAGAGCTGCGTAGTGGAGGCAGCTCAGCCTTTTCTAGAGGGAAGGAGGCATCAGTGCAGTGTAACAGGTCCTCCCAACGTGGGGTTGACACAGCACTCTGGGATCCATCTGCATCTCACACCTGTGGGGGCTGAGGGCAGACATCAGGAGACGTCGCTACCTGGGTGAGGGCGTTCACGTCGCTCCCGGCCCTGAGGAGCAGCTGCACACAGTCAGGGTGCACTCCTTCAGCAGCCGCATGCAGAGCCGTCAGACCTTCCTGAAACACACAAGATGGGTGAGGATGGTGGGGAGGCTGAGGCCAGACCCCAAGGTGACAACCCTGTGCCATGGGTGCTCCACCACCCACTACTGAGGACGAGAGTCTTGGTCATTTGTGGCATCTGAGCCTGCACCTGATATTCTCACTGTGTGAAGCATGGATGGGGCACCTCAGTTCTCTGCTCCACATCTCTCTTCAGGTTCTCTCACCCTTCAAGCCATTGCAGCCCCAGCTTCATCTATTTCCTCCCACTCGAGCCAGGATGTCCTCCCTGACCATCGTAACCAACGTCCCCCCTGTGGAACACACCCAAGTAGGAAGTCATGGTAGCCCATCATGCCTTGCTTCCACCCAGCCTGGGTTCTGGCTGTGGTTTATCTTTTCATAATTGGCGTTTTTCTGAGAACCTATGCTCAGCTTCCAGGCTTCAGGGCCTCAACCAGGGGGAAATAGCCTGCTCCACAGGCTGAGGTTCCTCAAAGGTAGGAAGCCAGTGAGTATCCCACATCTCTGCATCCCCCAGATGGTGACTCACCACATTCTGCTCCTCCAGGTCCAGCCCGATGTCCACAAGGCGCTGCAACACAGTCACGTGGCCCTGGCTAGCAGCCAGGTGAAGGGCTGTGTTCCCCTCCTGTAGGGAGAAGAGCACCGGATGTCCACAAGCTGCTGCAATACAGCCACGTGGCCCTGGCTAGCAGCCAGGTGAAGGGCTGTGTTCCCCTCCTGTAGGGAGAAGAGCACCAGAGAGGCCTGCAGACATGGAGCCCTGGAGCCACACAGAGACTCACAGGATCCCAGCAGCGCCGCCCCTCATTTTACAGACACGTTAGCTAAGGTCCAGAAGTGACATGTCTAGGATCACAGGACAAGTATGTAACAAAGTACAGCCTATACTCTGGACCAATGCCACACTGTTCCCAAGAAATGTGTCAAAAACTACAACCAGGGCACCTTCAAGGGCAAGTCCTTATACTTCAAGGCAGACACATTGCTTTCAAAATAAGTTGAGCATAGTGGGGCACACCTATAATTCCAGCTACTTGGGAGCTTAAGGAAGGAGGATTGCAAGTTCAAAGTCAGCCTCAGCAACTTAGCAAGGCCCAAAACAAGTTGGTGAGACCCTGTCTCAAAATAAAACATTAAAAGAAAATAGCTGGGGATTTGGTTTAGTAGCATCCCTGGGTTCAATTCCTGATACCAAAAATAAAATAAATAAAAATTTAAAAGGCTAGAGATATAGCTCCGTAGTAGAGAACTCCTAGGCTCAATTCCCAGCAATGATATAATTAATTAATTAATTAAAATCAACCCTACTTCACCCATACCCACCTAAAGCCAGTCGCCCCAGGTACCCAAGCCTATGTTCAGAGACACATAGGAAGCAGGTAAACCATGAGGGGCCCACATATACCCCCAATTATCAGGTGCAGAGATGATTGTGGGGCTTTCTTCTTCCTTCTGGATTATAAACACCCACGTGCTGCTCTCCAAAGCTACAAGTACATTCAGGGACTGCCTCACAGGGAGTTTTTCCACTTTCCTGGGGCAGAGCAGGGGACTGGGCAGGAGCTGGGCAGAAGGTGGCCTTAGCCTTGGGCCTGATGCCCTCTTCCCCCACCTGGGGGATACCCAGCCTCTTTGCCTCTGTGTGGCCTCATCAGCAACATCTGGCCACTCCAAGTGGCCTGCAGCACCTCTGGGCCCTCACTTCAGCAGGTGTGGCTGACCTGTGCTGTCCTTGACTCTGAGATCCGTTTTCCTCAGCAGACCACAGGGTCCTAAACTTTGAAAAGCACCCCTCCCCAAATGAGAAAATGAAAACACTTCTAATCTGAAAAACCGAAACTTAACTGGGGTATGCAATTCTAGAAGCTGCTTTCTAGAATTTCTGATTCTGGATGCATTCGCCATAGATTTTTTTTTTAATTTTTAATTTGTAGATGGACATAATATCTTTCTTTAAATTTATTTTTATGTGGTGCTGAGGATCGAGCCCAGTGCATCATGCATGCTAGGCAAGCACTCTACCACTGAGCTACAACCCCAGCCCTCATAGTAGATTTTTCTCCTCTGAGTTTGATGCTTCTGTTTTCCTGGGGCTCTGAGGTTTTGCCTCCAAGGTGAGCCTGTCCTGCAGGGGGCTGTCCTTTCCTTTATCCCTCTGTGTTCCCAGTTCCTACCACAGAGCAGGACCTGCTCAGCCTGTCTTTTCAGAATAAAGGAAACCAGTGTAATCTGAGTCTCTTATCCTCAAAAACTAAACGTGGACAGGTCCAGTGCAGACTCCAAGGGTTTGATGCCTTAGGAGGCAGCCTGGTGAGTGAGAGGAACATAGGGTATATCAAGATGCTGTTTTCAAAGCCCACACTACCTTTATCTTGCTGTGGGACCTTGGCTACGGCATCTCCCCCTCTGGGCCTCAGGTTCCACAGCTGTAAAAGCAAGAAAGCTGCACTGACCCTTAATGAAGACCCCTTCCAGTGCCAAGATCCTGTGGTGTGTTTGTCTGTGAGCTCTCTGTTGCTACTTACAAACAGAACTCCCTTAAATCCTGGCCAAGCACACCAATCAGAATACCCATGTATTATTAATCAGAAGATTAATAATGGAGCTCCTCCCTTTGTTGAAAGCATCGTTTAGAATTTTGCCCAATGACTCACTATGGTCACTAAGGGTAGTCTCCCCTTCTCAGCTTGGTGAAATCCTGCTAGTAAGCTCTGCACCCTGAGTGAACTGCTCCCATTCTATGTTGCCACAACCATGGCAGAGCATAAATGCAGATGCGTGGCTACCACCCCCATCTCCTCCCACATCCCAACAGTAGACACCCCACCCCAGTGGAATAACAATCCTGCTCAACACCCTCCAGACAGCACCACCAACCAATCAGATTTGCCATTCTGATTCTCTGACAGAATAACAGCCCCTTCCTAGGACTATGGTGTGGATTTCCTCCAATAAAAAACCTCATGTTGGCCATATTTGTGCCCCAGCCCATAGCACAGGGTGGACCCACAGTTTGTGCACTGAAGTGCCTGCTGGGTAAACATCAGACACACTCTGATCTGTCTCTGGATACTGCCCCCCAGCACAGCTGGAGTCAGAAGTAGGCACAGAAAGCGGGGCACGGTAGCACACGCCTGTAATCTCAGTGGCTCAGGAGGCTGAGCCAGCCTCAGTAAAAGTGAGATGTTAAGCAACTCAGTGAGACCCTGTCTCTGTATGAAATACAAAATAGGGCTGGGGATGAGGCTCAGTAGTTGAGTATCCCTGTTCAATCCCCAGTACCAGAAGAAGAAGAGGAGGAGGAGGAGGAGGAGGAGGAGGAGGAGGAAGAGGAGGACGACAACGACGACAACATAGGTGAGGTACCAGAGCCAGGAAGGTGGCAGGAGGTTTTTGCATCCTGGTCAAAGCCCAGACTTCACAGTCACAGTACCTTGTCTTTGACACTGTGGTCACAGCCAGAGCCCACGAGGAAGTCCAGAGCATCCAGCTGCCCGTGCTCAGCAGCCCTATGAAACGCCGTCCTTCCCAGCTGGCCAGGACAAGAGAGAGAGTGACCTTCCTCACCCTGTCAGTGGGCATGCCCACTCTGCCCACTGGCCTCTGCTTCCAAACCTCTCTGGGCTTGCAGTGGTCTCTCCTGTCCAGATGTTCTTCCCCTTACTGTCCCTTGCCCCACACACCCTGCATGGAAAAGCCTGGACCTCACTTCCCAACAAGGGCCACTTGGGGGGAGGGTCTCCCACTGCAATCCTTTGGTGGCTCCCTGCTGCCTACTAAATGAAGAACAGATTCCTGAGACTGGGGTGGATATCTCCACAAGGGGTTCCCCATCCCTCCCATCTCATCCCAACCCACCTTCCTTCCCAAAATTCCAGTCCATCTGAACTCTGGGGCTCCCCACCCCTTCCAATCTTACCCCAAATCCAACTCCTTCAATGCCACCCTCTCCAGGACACAGCAGCAGGGCTCCCTTATGTGCCCTGTCTAGTCCTTATCAGGGCCTTTCTGAGGCAACTGCTCATGTTCTGCTTCTATCCCACCCATTTGTGCCCTGAGGTCTCCCCCAGACCAGTACTCCAGGTGGGACACAGTCACCCACAGATCAAAGGATGCACTCTAGAGTGCAGTAAGCCTCTAGGGCACAAGTGGCTCCAGGAGCCCCAGTCCATTGGGGGGAGGAGTGGCCTTGCCGTTCTCACCTTGTCCGCGTGGTCCAGGGCCACGTCCTCCAGGTCCTCCATTATGAACGCCAGCACAGGCACATGGCCTTTTTGGGCTGCACAGTGCAGCAGAGTCAGGCCGTCCTGGAAACAAGCCCAGGGTGGGCCCTGCAGTCTGAAAAGGGAGGCCTTTGGCATACCTGCCTGTCTCCCAGAACCCAGCTTTCCCATGGAAGCCACATGGTAAATCAGGAATGGCCCCAGGCTGACCCACTGGGGCAGCCACTCAGCCTCAGCTGGGCTGGTAGGAATAAGGATGCCAGAGGTCAAACTCCAGCGTCACACCCATCAGCTCTGTGGTCTTGGGCCAGTTGCTTCTTTCTCTCTGAGCCTCCATTTGTGCACAAGTCAATTAGGATGATTGGGTTAGAGCACTACTCGGCATTGCCTACAGTAAAAAGTATTTTATAACTGAAAAATGATTTTTAAATGTAAGGTAAGGTCATACAACACTCACTGTTCCCAAAACATCCCCCACAGAATAGTTGAGAATGTTCTAGACCTTTGTCTCTCTTCATAGAGTTACAAATGAAGAAGCAAGTGACTAAGGGCTCCCTGTATTCAGGTAACTAGGAGCTGACCTCTGGTGTGCAGGAACTAGAGGAAGTGGCCTGGTTACTGGGAGGGAAGAGGCAGGAAGGTCTCTTGAGTTCAAAAGCAACATTTAAATGAGAGAGATTGCAAATTCTATGCTCTTGATCCAGAGCTCCTACCCCTGGCTGTACCAAAGCCAGATTATTTGGAACCTTGTTTATCAAATAGTAGATTGCAGTCCATCAATGGGTCATAAAAATCAAGAGAACAATCGTCTACATCTTGATGGCGTCAAATCTCAGTGAGTATACTTTTTTATTTGTGTATTTCATTGTATATAAAGAAACTGAATTCCAATGATATGCTTGCTGAAGTATTTAGAGGGAAGTGCATTGAATTTACTTTGAAACGTATCCAAAACACATAAAGAACTCTAAAAATTCACCCATGAGGAATTAAACAATCCAATTAAAAATAATTTGGCTGTGGAAGTGCCTGAGTGCTGAGTCCCCACACTTACAAGGTGGGATGACTGCTGGAGCCCAGGAGTTCAACACCAGCCTGAGCAATACAGAAATCTCATTTCTCTCTCACACACACGCAAATACCTGTGGCACACACCTGTAATCCATCTATGTAGGCAGCTACAGCAAGAGGATCTCAGATTCGAGGCCAGCCTGGGCAATTTAGGGAGACTTTGCCTCAAAATCAAATTTAAAAACAAGGCCGACGTGGTGGTACACACTTGTAATCCCAGTGACTCAGGAGGCTGAGGCAGGAGGATCTAGAGTTCAAAGCCAGCCTCAGCAACTTGGCAAGGTCCTAAGCAACTCAGAGAGACCCTGTCTTAAAATGAAAAATAAAAAGGGCTGGAGATCTGGCTTATAGGTTAAGTGTCCCTGGGTTCCCTGGTACCAAAAAATAAAGTGGGTGGAATGGGCTAGGGGCATAGGTTAGTGTTAGAGCATTTGCTTGACTTGAGGGAGGCCTTGGGCTTAATCTCCAGCACTAAAAAAAAAAAAAAAAAAAAGGCATATAAAGGATCAGAAACTGGCAAATTTACATTTGAAAAATTACCTGACATTATTAGTCATTATTAGAATGCAAATTAAAACCACAAAAAAGATCCTAACAATAGAGCATGAAAAGGGAAAAATGCTGACTTTACAGTAGAGAAACCTACCAGATGCCACCTTCACCAGAGGATCAAGGTCAACATCCCTAGTGATAAGTAATGTTGGTATCACAAAGCCCCTAGTAAGACAAGACGAGAAGGGCATTGCTCTGTGGCCTTTAGCCCAAATTTATAAGTGAAGACTGATGATGAGGAAAACATCAGATAAACCCAAATTGAAAGGTTTATCTTTCAAAACACTTGACAAAAAAAAAATAAACAAAAAATAAACAAAAAAAGGTTTATCTACAAAACACTTGACAAAAAAAAAAAAAAAAACTGAGAAGTTGCCACAAAATTGGAAGACACTAAACAGGTAAGATGACTAAATGCATTATAGGATGTTAATAAAAAGCAGGTGAAATGTTAATATAACCTATACTACTTTAAAATGTAGAATTGTGCTACCCTTCTCATCAAGAAGGAGAATCCAAGTCAGTATTTTCCTTCCCTTGGACCTAGGCTGGTCCTGATGGGCTCTGGCCCACAGGCAATGGTAGAAGTGATATCATGTGGCTTTTCGGCCTTGGTCTAAAGAGACCTTGCCTCTTCTGCTCTTGCTATTTTTCTGCCCCAAGGCAGCCATACAGGAAGTCCAGGCTGGGCAAGGTGAGGATCAGTGACCACCTGGAGAAACTGGGTCACTACTCTGAACACCCCAACCTTCCTCACAGAGGCCCCGACATGTGGGTGAGATCCTCCAGAGCCAGCCAGCCTCAACCACCTGCCCGCTGCCTGCAACCTCATGGGGGAGCCCAGGCAAAGCCAGAACTTTCCAGCCAGCCTCAGAATAAGCAGTCATTATTGCTTTAAGACATTATGTTTTAAATAGATTTGTTGCCAAAACCAGAACATAAAATAGAGGGGATCTGCTTGACTAGAAGAACCCATTACTCAGAACCCCATCCTCCATATACACCAAGACACCCCCCATTCTAGAATACTGAGGCTCGTTTACAACTCCAGCAAATCTATCAGGACAGCCACTGGACTCCCCAGGGCTACTGAGCTCCTCTGAGGCCATGCTGGGCCAGGCAGGCAGGACTAGACAGGAGGACTCTGAGCTCGAATGTAGGTATCTTCCCAGGGCGCTCTTCTGAAGCTCCTCACTCCCACACTCCAGCTCCGATCCTGTGACCCAGGAATATCCTTCCCAGAAGTTGTCAGTTGTGCCCACTGCCACTGGCAAGATCCCGACAACAGCCTGAGCCAGATTTCTTATGTGCCATGGCCCTTTTTGGCACTTGGTGAAGCCTATGAATTTTCTTAGCATGATGTTTTCTTAAATACATAAATCATTTGGGAAAAAAAGTTCAATCAAATACACAGGTTTACAATGATATATTAGTTTCCTATTGCTGCTATAACAAATTACTATAAACTTAGTGGATTAAAATAGCACAAGTTTATTCTCTTATAGTTTTGAGATCAAAAGTCTAAAATTGGTTGGCAGGACCACATTTCCTCTGGAAGTTCTGGGGAGAATCTGTTTCCTGGCCCTTTCTAGCTCCTACAGGCTACCTAAATCCCTTAGGTCATGACCTGCATCACCCCAATCTCAGCTTCCTTCATCATACCCTCCCCTGACTCCCTGCTTCCTCCCTCCTTCCACTACAAGGACCCCTGTGAATGCATTAGACCCCTGTGGATAATCCAAGATAATCTCCCTAACTCAAGGTCTTTACTTTAATCGGATTTGCAAAATTCTTTTTGTCGTGTTAGGCTCTGGGGTTCACAGGTTTTAGGGATTAAGATATGGACATCTTTGTAGGGGGGCATTATTCTGCCTGTCATAAGAGAAAACCAATTTCACTGAAATATAGTTATCAAAATATTAAGAACGAGTTTTCAATCTAGTAACATTTATGCTTCTTTACTGATACATTAAACAATACCATTAGTAAAGAGTCTGATTACCACCATAATTTTAAAGTAATGATGAATGTAAGGAGTATTTTTTAAAATTTTTTTTAGTTGTATATGGACACAATACCTTTATTTTATTCATCTTTATGGGGTGCTGAGGATCAAACCCAGGGCCTCACACATGCGAGACGAATGTTCTACTGCTGAGCCTCACCCCAGCCCAGGAGAATTTTAATATAACTGCAAAGACTTTAATTAATATGAAAACAACTATTTTCTATCATTGAAAGAAATTTTAGATTTTCAAGTAGACATTAATGAAAATAAATATGCACTTTTTGGATCCAACTTTATAGGTCCTCTGAAATCTCTCCAAGGACCCATGTTTGAGAATTACCAGCCAAAGGCATTTGGAATAAGAAGATATTTGCATTTCCTGAAGGGCCAGCAGCACTCTAAAAGGTAAGAGGCCAGGGGAGGGTTCCACGAACTCTGACCTGCTGGGGCCCTCCTCCCTGAAGCCACACACACACCAGTGAGCCATGAGGGCTGCCGGGTTCCCTAGGGTGCCAGCACCCAGTCTTGTATGTCATATGCCGCACTGTGCTGGCTTCTCCCACAGTTCCAAGGTGTAAGAGCATCCCCGGGGGCTGGGGATGTGGCTCAAGTAATAGCGCACTCGCCTGGCATATGTGAGGCTCTGGGTTCAATCTTCAGCACCACATAAAAATAAAATAAAGATATTGTGTCCACCTAAAGCTAAAAAATAAATATTAAAAAGGAAAGAGAGAGAGAGAGAGAGAGAGAGACAGAGAGAGAGAGAGAGAGAGAGAGCGCATCCCCATTCCTAAGAGGAAAGCTGAGGCTCAGGAGGATAAAGTAACTCACTCGAGGTCCCGAGGTTGGTAAATGGAGTCCTTCCATCCCACCACTGAGCACAAGGGAGGAGGGTAGAGGTGAACCCACCTCCCTTTTCTTTCATCCTCCTAAATTACTCTCAGGGGTGTTTGTTGATTTCTCTCCTATAAATAAGGAGGCCAACCAGAGGGCTGGGGATTGTCCCAGCATTACAAAGTAGTAAGAGGTGTGGGGACCAAAAGAAAAAGCCTGTCACTTTCCCTGCTGTTGCTGCTGCTGCTGAAAACACTGGAAGCTCCTCCAGACCTTTCTCCCAAGCCCCAAGGGAAGCAGCCAGCTTGGAATGAGCTCAGCACAGCTGGGGGGGGGGCGGGGGGGCGGGGGGGTCTCAGAGAATGGAGCAAGTTGGGAGGGGCAGAGGCAAGAAGGGACAGAGTCGGGAGCAGATCTGTGTGTCTGGGGTCAGGGGGAGCCAACCTCAGAGGGCAGGGGCTGCGGGCTGGGTCTTACCTTGTTCTCACAGTGGATCTTGGCCCCAGAGTTGACCAGGATCTGGAGGATTCGCAAGTGACCAAACCAGGCAGACAGGAGAAGCGCGTTCATCCCAAACTGGGAGAAAGGACAGAGAGGTAGGGAGAATGAGGAGGTGTGGCCATGCCACCTGGGGCCCTGCATCTACATGGCCAACCATAAGGACTGTAAGTGCCACTCAGTTACAGAGAGCACCAAACTTTAGGAACTTAAAAACCAGGAAGTTTTTTGGGATTATTTTGCTAGATCAAATCTAAAAATGAAACAGCTGCCATCTACTCTCATCATTGTTCTATAAGGAAGAACCATTTTTTTTTAAATGTGAA
The DNA here is from genome assembly GCF_048772815.1 of Callospermophilus lateralis. Classification (NCBI taxonomy): domain Eukaryota; kingdom Metazoa; phylum Chordata; class Mammalia; order Rodentia; family Sciuridae; genus Callospermophilus; species Callospermophilus lateralis. The sequence goes on along the minus strand of NC_135307.1, from coordinate 108,736,751 downwards.
AGGAGCCAACCTCAGAATATATTCATTATAATCCAGAGTCATGAAAAGCACACGATTTTGTCCTTATTGTCTGACCTGATGGCTGGTGAAGACCTCACCCGGGACTGAGCCTGAGAATCACTGTTGAAATCTCCCTAGAACATCCCCCAGGTGATGGCTTTGTGTGCAGCATTACCTGCCTCACAAGACAGCCACACAAGGTCAGACACCGCTGTCAGACACTCCTACCCCTGTCCTGCAGTTGGCACTCTGGCCCCTTTCACCCCGTGGTCCCTCTAAGCAGCTGGAAATAGGTTGATCACCCATTTGAGGGCTGCTTTAACTCCACTTCTGAGTGCTCCAGGGTCATCTCCAGGGACCTCAGCCATGTTAGGGGCCCTGCATGGTGAGGGCAGTCTTGACCACATCACTTCTGGGTCTTCTCTTGGAAATGGGGCCAGGGTTGTGGGGAGGGGAGATGTTGCTGCCACACCCCAACCTCAGCTAGTAATCAAGTCCCCCTCATGGTGGGACCTGGGACCAGAGAGAAGCCAGAAAGGAAAGAAGTATTTCCAGATGCCCAACTACCTGTGAGGCTGAGACAGGAGGACTGCAAGCTCAAGGCCAGCCTCAGCAAGTTAGCAAGAACCTGTCTCAAAATAAAAATAAAAAGGGCTGGGGAACGTAACTCAGTGGTAGAGTACGTGCCTAGCATGCACAAGGCTCTGGGTTTGCTCTCTAGCACTGAAAAAACAAAAACAAAAAACAGTGTTTCCATGGACAACTAAATCTCTGCAGGCAAATTTATGATCTTTTTAGAAAATTTAAATTTAAATTAATTCTCTCTCTTCACACCCGATCCACCACCACCACCAATACAAGGGATTGAACCCAGGGCTTTGCACAGCTCGCTACCACTGAGTTACACCCCCAAGCCTAAATTTAGGTTCTTAAATGTATTCTTAGGAAATGTCATTATCAGATTCAGCTGGATCCTCAAACCTGTAGAGCTAATTTTGCAGATGTTAGCCTTCAGTGCTTTCTTTTTCTCAACAATGGTGCTTCCTGTTCATTTTCTCAGTAAGACCATTAGTCTCTATGCGAGTCATTGGTTAGTGTTAGCCAGGGCAGGGCTGTGTCCTGCCATGACAGACCTTCTTCCTGGTGACTTTTATTGGCCTTTACCAACACCCAATTATCTGTTCTATAGCCCACAGCTCTCCCTGTCCTCATGGTATCATAAGGGACTGAGAAAGGCACTTAGAACTGAAAGGCCCTGGACAATGGAGAGCTCTTTATCACTGTGCAAGGGAAAAATAGAATCGATGTGGTTTCACTAGGCCCTGAAGCTGGCTCCTCACCGAGCACCTGCATATCAGTGACAATCTCAGCAACTACAACTGGCTTACACAGACCCAGAGAGATCCTGGGATCTCTGCCCTAGCCTGAGACAGACAAGCACACACAGACACGCCTCCGAGAGGGACCCCTACCGCGTCCTCATCGTCCACAGCAGCCTTGTGTTCCAGGAGCAGCCGCACAGCCTGCTCATGCCCTGCACCCGCAGCCCAGTGCAGGGCCACCCTGCCCACCTGCAGGAGGGAGAGGAAACTTATCACTGTCGCCCTCCACACCTGCCCCACCAGGAAAACTGGTGTGCAGGCTGAAAGGGCCTTTTGCTGGCTCTGGTGACCATCTGGCTGAGGACCCAGCCCCACTTTAGCCCCACTGTCCCTGACACAGCAGAAGGCAAAATAAACACAATGACTGCGTGCTTCTGTCCCCACCTAAAAGTCTCCACAGCTCCTCACTGCTCTTGGGACAGACTCCTAACCCTAGGGCCTACAGGATTGTGCGTGGCCTGGCAATGTACATCACTGCTTCCTCAAAAATGCCAAACAACTTCCCACAGCTAGACCTTTGTTCCTGCTTGAATTATTCCCCAAATCCCCAAGGCCTCCATCCTGAGTGCCTGGGGTTCTTCCCTCAGAATAGGGCTGAAAGGGCCTAACTGCCCACCTCATTCCAGACTACCCTGCAGGTTCATCATGGGCTGTGGCCTCAGCACATCTGAGCTGGCTGAGGGTGGCCAGTTTCCCACCCAGAGTCTGCTCCTGCCTTTTGCAGCACTGTCCCCTCAGCTTATGAAGGGACAATGAAAGGAAACACTGTGTGATCTCAGACAAGTCACATCTCCTCCCTGGGGGACAGGCTGTTCCTTCCTTCCTTCTTCCCATGCTCTTCCCTCTGCCCCTCCTCACCCGGCTCCTGGAAGCTTGCCCTGACCCCTCTAGGTGGGCAAACCCCCTCTGACCCTTCTCCCAGTGCCCTCAGGACAGCTTTTCACAGTGGGAAAGGACTTCAAGATGCTTTGCTTAGTGTCTGTCCTCTCCACCAGCCCATTGGCTCCACCAGGGCAAGAACCATGTCTGTCATGGGTTCTACTCTGTTCATAGCACCTAGCACAGGGCTGAGCAGAGTACGCCTTAATAAATAACTTAGTGAATGAATGAATGAGCCAATGAGTGTGCAAAAGAATGAATGAATGAATGAATGAATGTGGTGCTGGCATCCTATCATCCTACAAGGTCATGCTTCCTTGCAGGTTGAGACCAAGGTTTCAGTCGCCAACAACATGCTGTATGACCTAAAGTGACCTGTAGCCCGCTGCACTGCTTTGGACTATACACAGGGCTAGTACTTCCTGGCCTCCTTATCATTCCCAGGGGGCAGTGATAAGTGAAGACCACTAGGAAGGAAGAAGACAAGTGCTCTGAAAACCAAGATATAATAGACACATTCCAGAACTTCTGTTACCATTATGTGCCCCAGGCTGCACCTGTCATGTCACCCCATATAATGTGACCTCTTTCTGCAATCAGGAATCCTGCATCTACTCTTCCTAGCCAGGACCTGGCATCTTCTCCAAGAAGTTCCTGACAGTCAGAATTTCCAAGGCAGGGAGGTGTCTGTCCCTCATGTCCCCTGTTAGGGTCTGTAAACAAGTCAAGATGGCACCTGGCATTTTGCCAGAGGGAGTGGTTTGTGAAGTAACGCCAGCAAGCCATTAAGTGTGGAGATTCCTTATTGGTTGACTGCTGTATCTAGTTTATGTTAATTAAGATAAGCTGTGTGGAATGTATATATACCCCTCCGGTCCTACAATAAACGGCTCCCACTCCTGCTGTATCAATGTACACAAATTACTCGTCAACCCCCAGTTATTTTGCTGCAGCCGGACTGCGGCAGTCCCCCACAGAAAGAATGGCTTCTCCCTCTTGTCCCCTTCACCAGCAAGGCTATGTCTCCCCAACTCCTGCATGCAGCATTCCCTTGGGCTTCTGTCCCTTCCAGAACCTGCACTTTGCTGCCCATGGGCCAGCCCCTGACTGTTGACCTTCAGCCCCCTGCCCTTCTGTGGCTCTAGCCTTTGTCCTAGGTGTGTCTTTCTGATGGGTAACCAGGATTCAGAGTCGGAGCTCTGGAATTGCCTAACAGCATCCTGACCTTAATCCCTACCACTCCAGAGTCTCAGAGACCTGGAGAGGATGTAGACCCGTACCTCCCGCCAAATTAGCACATGCAAAGCGTCTGTCTCCAGCTCAATGTACTGTCCCCCTGTGTGATGCTGTCACCTTGTGGGAGCCCATTACTTACGTGATTTCTGGCCCGGATGTTAACCCTCCTCCCCATCAGCTCCTTCATCCTCCCAATGTGGTTCTTTCGGGCGGCCTCATGGAGCTGCCTCTCCAGGGGAAGCACTGAGGGGAGAAAGTGATGTGGGTTGAGCAGAAGGGTCTCCCATATTTTTTAAGGGCTGCTCTTGGCCAGGTACAGTGGCATATGCCTGTAATCCCAGTGACTCAAGAGGCTGAGGCAAGAGGATTGCAAGTTCAAAGCCAGCCCCAGCAACTTAGTGAGGCCCTAAGCAACTCAGTGTCTCAAAATGAAAAATAAAAAAGGTCGGGGATGTGGCTCAGTGGTAAAGTGCTCCTTGGTTCTCCCAGTACCGAGAAAGGGGGGCGGGGGAAGAGCTTCTCTTGGGGAAGGGGAATGGAATTCATTCCCAGTGGAGTCAGTAGCTCCAGTCTGCATAGCTCAATCTGGTGCAGAAGGCAGCCAGGATTCCCTGTGTCAGCCTCAGGTGAGGATGGAGGCTCATTGCTCCACTTCTACACCTTCACCTCCTGGTTCCACCCCTCATCCCCAGATCCCAGTCCTTCCACCTCTGCAATCTGAGGCCCACCCTGCTTTGCCTCCCCTGTGGTTTATTTTCTCCACTGTCACCCTGGTAGCTACATCCTTATATCAAAGTCTCAGACTGCTGGGAACTCAGAGCTGCCCCTGCCAACCTGTCACAAGCATTGGGGGGATCAGTGCCACATGGCAAGTTAGCATCTGAGTTTGGAGAACACAAGACTGGTGACATGGTCTGGGGCTCACCCCACCTAACCCCCAGTACTGCGGTCATCCTGACTGCTCTCAATTGTGAGACTCTGGTCTCCTTGGCTAGACCAGAAGCTTTTGGGGACCCTGGCCACTTCTGCTCATCCTGATCCACCCACAGCTCTCAGCAGACCCCAAGCTGGACCCAGGAGAAATCTACAAAGCTCTGCTTCTATGAGTGTCACTATTAATCCCCAGACTAATGAATGCCTGACCCTACTCTAGAAGGGCTCAGATCCACCATAACAGAGGACAAATATTTTCTAGACCTTTGCACAGTCACTCCAGGGCAAGTAATTTTGTGTTTATGTTGTTGCCAAACCCATATCCCACGTGTTTGGTCCAGTGTGAATGTTTGGATCCAGCCCTGGGGCATCCAGGGACAGGTGGTCATTCTCCTGACAGGGAAGGTTAGGATGCACTGAAGTGACAGGTCCACCATGCAGTTTGCTTTTCCACAGCCTTCCAGATGTTGAAGAAAGTCACGGGTTCTCTAGGTCCTCATGGCGATAACTTGTGAGTGCCATAGTTTCTGCCTTAGTACCATTACATGGCCCTGGATTCAACTCTGGAGGAACCATTTCTAGCTGTTGTGACTTACGTTACTTAATCACCTAGTGCCTCAGTTTCCTCATTTGCAAAATGGGGACATGAACTCTCCCCTGCAAAGTTCATATAATGATTAAAAATATATCTTGGGCTGGGGTTGTAGCTCAGCAGTAGCACACTTGCCTGGCATGTGTAAGGCACTGGGTTCAATTCTCAGCACCACATTCAAATAAATAAAGATATTGTGTATCCATCTCCAACTGAAAAAAATATATATCTTTACCATCTTTACCACTATGTGCCCAAACCACCACCACCATCATCATTACCACTATTCCTCCAAGGCAAAGAGTCAGGGAATATTTTCTGTTGACCAAAGACCTGGAGATGCCTCCTTCATTTAGGGGCCCCTGAGTCAGTGAAGCCCAACCAAGGAAAGGACTCCCTATTTACCTCCTGGCATCATTTCTTTCCATATGTTATTTTACATATTTATATCATCTATTTGCTCCTTTGTGTGTGTGTGTGTGTGTGTGTGTGTGTGTGCGCGCGCGCGAGCACATGTATTAGGGATTGAATCCTGGGCGCTTTACCACTACATATCTATCTAGCTCTTTTTTACTTACTTTTAAAAATTTTTTTTTTTTGTTTGTTTTAGGAGGACACAATATCTTTATTTTTCATTTTTATGTGGTGCTGAGGATCAAACCCAGTGCCTCATGCATGCTAGGCGAGCGCTCTACCGCTGAACCACACCCCAGCCCCTTTTACTTACTTTTTAAAAAATTTATATTTTCAGTTGTAGGTCAACACAATACCTTTCTTTTATCCATTTATTTTTATGTGGTGCTGAGGATTGAACCCAGTGCCTTACATGTGTTAGCAAGTGCTCCACCACTGAGCCACAACCCATCCCTCTTTTTTTTTAATATTTATTTATTTATTTATTTTTTTAGATGTAGATGGACACAAAACAATGCTTTATTTTTATGTGGTGCTGAGGATCGAACCCAGGTCCCACCCACACTAGACAAGCCCTCTACCGCTGAGCCACAATCCCAGCACCCCATCCCTCTTTTTTATTTTTATTTTTTTATTTTAAGACAGGGTCTCACTAAGTCACCAGGCCAGCTTATTCCTTTTAACATAAGCCCATGACAAGAGAGATTTTTGTCTGATTTGTTGATATCTATAGTTCCAAATTTGTGCCCTGGCACAAATCTCTTAAATAAATGTGTGAGACACAATTCATTCAGTTTCCTGGGGTTGGAAGGTTGGCCTTTAGACTGTAATATGTGCCCCAACTGAAATTCACTAGTCCTCTAGAAAAGTGAAATATAAGCTCAGGTTAACAGCAGAATAGAAGCTCCGAGGGAAATGCAGCTTCATCCCAATACTTCAGAGGAGGGTATTTGAGAGAAATGCCACCTTCCAAGTGTGGTCTCCACTGATGGCTCCACTTTTCCCTGTCCCAAAGGGTCTGCCTTCCCTGCCTTCCCTGAAAAGGTGAGGAGACCTTCTCAACATAGCATAACAGGCTTTAAAAGAATCTTTCTCAGATCCTAAGAATCTTTAACACATGCTGTCCTGCACTTAACTTTTCTTTCTTTCTTTTTTTTTTGGGGGGGGGTGCGGGTACTGGAGTGGAACCCAGGAGCACTCTATCACTGAGCCACATCCCCAGCTCTTTTAATTTTTTTTTATTTTGAGACAGGGTCTTACTAAGTTGCTGAGGCTGGCTTTGAACTTGCAATCCTCCTGCCTCAGCCTCCCAAGAAACTAGGATTACCGGTTTGCATCACCATGCCCGGCTGCACTTTTCTTTCCTCAACTTTTTGCCTGAAAACCACCATGATCCAGGTTCAGAGGAGCTGGCATTTCAGGTGTGAGCCAGCTGAGGGTGGGTTCCAGGCCCTACTATGCCACTTTCCAGCAGCACAATCCTGGGCTAGTCAAGTCCCTTTACAGGTCTCAGTTTCCTCAGTTGTAAAATTGGGGGACAGAAGAATCTATTCAGGTTCTTTCCAGTTTCTACACCCACTATGCTAGCTGAAGCTCAGGGGAGTGGCCTGGTTTGTATTGACAAATAACCAAGAGTCCCAATGGGGAACAAGCAGACACTCCATACAGTGACCAGAGAAGCTCAATTGACAATGAAAGCAAGTTCTGTCTATCTCTTCCATTCACCTCGCCTCATGTACCCTCCTTCCAGTCACAGCAAATGCACACTGTGCTCTCTGATCACTGAGCCTTTCCCCATGCTCTGTCCTGCACCCAGAATCCCTCCCACATACTCCATTGCTACCCATGCTTTGAATGTGAAGCTCACTTGAGTTGAGGCCAGCTCCAGTGAGCTCTGCCCCAAGCAGAACCCCCTGAATTAACACTTTGAAGGAGCCCACCACTCCCAACACCATCCCTCAGCTGTGTGGATAGTTTGCTCCATCATATGGAACACCAGTGAGCTGTACTATGGGGATTTAACGAGGAGCCCTTGAGTTCAGGTATCAGGGCTCAGCCAAGGGCTGCAGGATTGAGGCTTCACAGTGCAGATACTGGCATAATCCTCTCCCCTCTCCCAGGCAGTGCAGCCAAAGCTACCCCCAGGTGAGCTGGTGCCTCAGGAATATTACTACCCGACCTAGGAGTCCTGGCACTGGGCACACTTCTGGAGGAAGTCTCTGGAGCTGGCCCCAGCTCCTCTCCTCTGGGTTTCAGCTTCCCCATTTGATATGGTCTCCATTCCCCATCCAACCCCAACATTCTGAGAAAGCTGGGATCGCCAGCATTTCTACCAATTAATGGCCATGTGACCTTGCACAACTTATTTAATGGCCCTGTGCCTCAGCTATCTCATCTGCAAAATGGAGATAACAATAGGTCCTACCTGTGCGGCTGCAGTGAAGATTAAACGTCAAGGCCCGGCACACAAAGCCAGTTCTCTCTCAGTAAAGGATCTCTATTACCTTTATTCTGTCTAGCTAATGTCTCCTTGGCCGCAGCGTCTAACTGGCCAGATGGGTGGCGCCCCCAAGTCCCAGAGGTGCTGCCAATGCCCCCTTGGCCAGCTGTGCATTCTGCTTGGAGCCATAAAGAAGTCCAAGGCGGAGGTGGCCAGGCAGACCGCGCCAACCTCTCCCTAGGCTGCCCTACGCGAATGCGCGGGTCCTGTCGGCAGAGGCCCGCCGGAGTCACCCCTCCCGCGGCGCATCCGACTCACAGCCGTGGGTCTCCCACGCCAGCTCCTCCTCCATCCCGCCGCCCCGCAGCCCTGTGCGCGGGTGCCCGGGCACGAGGCGCGCGTTCGCCGGCGCAGAGCCTGGGAGCACCCAGGGCGGATGCAGATCCCGGGATGGGAGCGGCACCTCCTGATCCTGCGCCCCTGCTACTGCTGTTGGCTGCTGCTGCTGCTGCTGCAGGCGTCTGGTTACTCCCACTCCTGCTTCCTCAGTCTGCCCACCGCCCGGCGCCCTTCCTACCCGAATCAAGCCGGACAGGGCACGCTGGACTCCTCAACAGTCCACCTGGGCGTGTCTGCCCGTGAGAGTTCGCCCCTCTCAAGGCCTCTGGCGGGCATCTCCCACCCTGGACTCAGGCGCCTTTGTCTGATCGCCCCCAGGATTAGAAAGTCAGACCCCTAAAGACTGGAGCAGGCATTTAAGGAACAGAAACCCCAACAAAGCCTGTGAGTCTGTGAAAACATGATCAGATTCATTTGTGATCAGAAAAATACAGGTTACAATGACAATGAGGTGTAACACCAATCTACTGGTAAAAATGAGAAAGCTGGATGATGCCAAATGTCAGTGGGAATGTGGAGCTTTCCCAGCTGTCGCACTGCTGGTGGACTAGCCCGAGGCTGTCATTCTGGAACAAAGTCTGGCAGTAATGAGGGAAATTCACAGTGAACTATTACTATGACCCTAAAATCTAATTCTTACATACAGAGCCCCAAAATTCCCTTTCAAGCCCCTAAACGGACACGTTTAGTTGCTGGATCGCCAGGAGTTGGAGGCAGCCTAAATTGCTCGACATTGGGAGAGTGGATGGGTAAAAAGTGGCACTATGCAGCCTTAGAAGCAAGGGGCCAGGGCCTGCCTGTAATCTCAGCAACTAAGGAGACTGAGGCAGGGGATAGCAAGTTCCAAGCCAGCCTTGGTAACTTGGGGAAACCTGTCTCAAATTTTTAAAAATGAAAAGGGCCAGAGATGTAGTTCAATGGGATTACACTCCTGGATGCAATCCCTAGTACTCCTGCACCCCCCACCCAAAAGCAGCAAGGGACCAGGTGTGTTCATGGCAACATGGATGTAAACACCCACTGCTGGATGGAAAAATACCTGTAACACAATAGTAATAAAAATATTAAAAGTTTTAGCTGGGTGTGGTGGCCCACACCTGTCATCTCAGTGACCTGGAAGTCTGAGACAGGGGGATCACAGGTTTGAGGCCAGCCTTGGCAATTTAGATAGGCTCTAAGCAACTTTGTGAGACCTTACCTCAAAATTAAAAAATTAAAAGGGCTGGGGATGTAACTCAGGGGTAAAGCACCCCTGGGTTCAATCCCAGAAACCAAAAAATATATATATTAAAATATCTAAAGAGTCAGGCACAGTGGTGCATGCATGTAATCTCAACTATTTGGGAGGCTGAGGCAGGAGGATCACAAGTTTGAGGCCAGCTTCATCAATTTAGTGAGACCCTCAGCAATTTAGGGAGACCCTGTCTCAAAATAAAAAATAAAAGAGCTGGGTATGTAGCTTAGTGGTAGATTGCCCTGAGTTCAATCCCCAGAACCAAAAAAAAAAAAGTACATGCCAAAAAAATAAATTTTCAAAGACATACACAAACAAAAAGATACACATTAAACACATCAGAAGAGATTATATTTCAGACCAGTGGGGTGCCAGCTGCCATCCTTGATGTCTGTGCCCCTACATCTGTAGAGAAAAGAGGCTGCAGCTTTATCACCCTCCTGCAACCACCGCTACCTGGGTACTATCCATAGTCCTCCTAGCTTTCTCTGTGGAACCTGGAGATGAGACCCAAGAGAATGTAAATGAGCATTGGAAAGACCTACAGGGAATGAGGCCTCTCACCAGGCACAGGCCTGCTCATTCTCCCCAGAGCAGCTGCCCTGGCCCAGGCTGAACCACACACACCTATTACTTCTAGATCAGCCTAGAAGGCCCTGTAGGCTTTCTCTAGTAGGCTTCCTCAGCTCTGCTCTCAGGGCTCCTGTTCTGTAGCTTGGTAATGATGTATATCATTTCAAAGATGTTGGGGTTCGGGGGCACTGGGGATTGAACCCAGGGCTTCACCTTCTGGGCAAGCACTCTACCACTTAGCTATACACCAAGCACTTTTTTTTTTTCTTTTTGATACAGGATATCACTAAGCTGCCCAGGCTGACCTCGAACTTTCAATTTTCTTGCCGCAGCTTCCGAGTAGCTGGGATTATGGGCTTGCATTTACCCTCTGACCCAACAATCTCACTTCTAAGTACAGGTGTCAGAGACACCCTGGTAAACACATCAAATACTACAAGCACATTGCTATTTGTTGTAACTCTACTGTAGTGACAACAGACCGGAAACAGGGCAAATGTCCATCCACAAAGAGACAGGTTGAATAAGCCACACAATGGAGAGTTCTGAGGCTATAAAAAGGATAGAGGATGATCCTGACTATTGCTGGAGATCTCTGCAGTGGGTTGTATGAATAAATATCCAGAACAGGCAAATCCAAAAAAGTCAATGAATGGTTGCCTAGCCATTCTAGGGGTGGGAGTGGGATGGGAAGACTACCTGAGGGGGTGGCTAATGGTTACATAACTCCACAATACTAAAAATCACTGAATTGCACACTTATGTGGGTGAGTTGTATGACATGTGAATTATGTCAGTAAAGCCACTACCAAAAAAAATTCACAAAGCAAAAAGATTGTGTGTGGTATGCTACTGTAAAGAAAGGCAGAATATAGGATTGATTCAAACAGTATAAAAGCAAGCCACAAAAACAGTTATATGTCAATCAAGGGAGAAAATGACTTTGAGATTGTGGGTTTGGGATTTGTCATAGCAATTGTGAATGAAGCTGGGAAGAGAGTGATTAAAGGAATTGGGGATCAGAGGAGTAGCCAGTCTTTCTGAGAAACCAAGTATGTACAGCTGCTGAAATGGACCCACAGGGAGGCTCACGGGAGCCTTGGGGATTGTTTCCATCACAGAGCCAATGTCTCCAGATCAGTCAGCATCTGTGGTGGCCTGGGGCCACTGCTGGTCAGCAGCCTCCTCAACTGGGAATAAAAATTGGATATGGAATGAAAGGGAATAAGAGCAAGATGGAAGCCACTAGTCATCTCTCCACCCATCACCACAGCCTTCCGAGACTCCTTTGAAACGGGTAGATAAGCTGTCATGTAAAACAAAACTAACATTTAAAAGCATCTGAAAAGTAAAACAAAACATATAAACAATGTTTGTTGAGTTAATAGCATAACTACACAGTGAAGTGACTTTAAAACAATATTGTGACTTGATGCTCCTAGTAGGATGTAGCCAAATGATAAGAAAATTTGTTATTTATTTATTTATTTTGCAGTGCTAGGGATTGAACCCAGGGCCTCACACATGCTAAGCAAGCGCTCTACCACTGACCCACATCCCTAATCCCAAGAAAAACTTTTAAAAATATTTTCTAAAATTATCTTGTTGATTATTACATCATAATTGTTATTCTGAGGCTGTTTGGAGCATGAATGAGAATTCTGTTGAAGTCACCAGAAAGTGGGATTTCCAACATAGGAGAAAGAAAACATAGATGTCATTTGATGATGTTCCATCAAATCCCATTGTCTTGTCTTGAAGTTTGAGTTGATACTTACAATGTGTATTATGGTTTGGACATTAGGTGCCCCCACCCCACCCAAAGCTCATGTGTGAGACAATGCAAGAAAGTTTAAGATGTGGAATGATTGGGTTATATTAGTCTTAACCTAAGCAGTGCATTGATTCCCCTGATGGGATTAACTGGGTGGTGACTATAGGCAGGTAGTGGCTGGAGGAGGTGGGTCATTGGGGATGTGACTTTGGGGTATATATTTTATCCCTGGCCTGCAAAGTCTCTCTCTGCTTCTTGATGGCCATGTCCTGAGCTGCTTTCCTCCTCCACATGCTTCCACCATAATGTTCTGCTCATCTTAGGCATACAGCAATTTATGGACTGAGACCTCTGAAATAGGAGCCCCAAATAAACTCTTCCCCCTTAAACATTGTTCTTGTCAGGTCTTTTGGTCCAGTACCAAAAAAAGCTGACTAAAAGAATGTTTTATCAAAAAACAAAAAATGGACAAACATATCCTAGCTTGATCTGATGAATGGCCCTAGAAATAAGACCAACCCAACAGCAATGACCAGTAAGGAAAAGCAATGCCTGGATTTCCATCTCTAAATACCACTTCCATTAAAAGGACTCAGGCCTCCCTGGAAACATGGATGCTTCTAGGGCTGGTGCCAGGAATATAGTGGCTGGTGCCAGGAACTTACCAGATCAAGCTGGAGTGTTTTGGCATGTCAACAGTAGGTTAAAGCAAAAGGTAACACAATCTGAGTACCAATAAGGAAAATAACATCAGTGGATAAAACATAGATCCTACTTTACAATGATAATAAAACAAAATACCACAGTGATCACTTCATTCAATGCTTGGAAGTCATCTCATGATTTGGAAAATTGGTAAATAAAAGGAAAAACTACAAAAGGAAGGAATGCTTTCCAACAGGAACTGTACCTTAATCAAATAGTTGATGAGAGGGAGTTTCACGTTTGATAAGTATGCCAGTCAAGAAACAGAGAAAGTACAACAGAAGTAGAACACCATCAATTTTTAAAAGCCAGCTTAATAAATGTATAGAGAATATCATTAATGGCTGCTGAATGTCATACAAAGGGGGACAAGATTCTGTGCACCTCGTGATGGAAATACATACCACTTCTAAGAAAGAAGCCTTGCCAAGACTCTCTTTTTATCAGTCTGCCAATTTATAGAAAATACAGGAGTCAGGAGAACATGATAGATGACATCATGGGGAAGGGATTGGCAAAGCCTAGATTTCAAGAATCTCTACAGGACAAATGGTCCAGTATCTTCAACAAATGAATTATGTGTGTGTGTCTGTGTGTCTGTGTGTGTGTCTGTGTGTGTGTGTCTGTGTATGTGTGTCTGTGTGTATATAAGAGAGAGAGAGAGAGAGGAAGAGAGAAAAAATTTTTTAATTCTTTTTTTTTAGTTGTAGATAGACATGATACCTTTATTTTATTTACATATTTTTATGTGGCGCTGAGAATCAAACCCAGCGCCTTCACATATGCTATGCGAGAGCTCTACCACTAAGTCACAACCCCAGCCCTGGAGAGGAAATTTATAGATTAAGGGAATCAAGAGACAATTAGAGGACCTTAAATGAAATGAATAAGCCAAGCACAGAACCACAAATATTGCACATTCTTACTTATATGTGGAAGCAAAAAAGTTGATCTCAAAGAAGTAGAGGATGAACCAGGCAGGGTGGTACACACCTGCAAACCCAGTTACTCCAGAGGCTGAAGATTCGAAGCCAGGGGCTGGGGATGTGGCTCAAGTGGTAGGGCACTCACCTAGCATGCATGAGGCACTGGATTCTCAGCGCCACATAAAAGTAAAATAAAGATATTAAAAAAAAAAAAAAGATTCGAAGCCAGCCTCAGTAACTTAAGAAGACCTTCAGCAAATTAGCTCAAAATAAAAAGGACTTGTAGCTCGGGGTAAAGCACCTGTGATTGAACCGGTGGGTTCAACCTCTGATATTAAAAAAAAAAAACAAAAGGAAGAGGAGAAGGAAGAGAAAAATAGAGTAGTGATTACCAGAAGCTGGGAAGATGTAAGAGAGAGGGATGACTAACAAGTACAGGAATGCAGTTGGATAGAAGGAATAACTATGTTTGAGAATAACTCATTGAATATTTTGAAATAGCTAGCAGAGAGAATTTGAATGGTTCAAACACAAATAATAAATGTCTGAGGTGATGCATATGTCAATGACCCTGATCTGATTATTATATATTATATTAATGTGTTGAAATATTACAATGTATCTCAAAAAATCCATACACTTACAATGTGTCAATTAAATTCCCATGTAATTTTGCTAGCTATTGCCAAATTTCTCTCCATAGGATCCATTCTATTTTGCATTCCCATCACCAGCACATGAGAGTGCCTCTTTCCCCCAGCCTTTCTAACAGAACATATTACAGTCAAGCTTGGATTACTGCCAATAAGATAGGTAACTCATAATTTTAATTTGCATTTCTATCATTACAAGCAGTTGTTTATTTTTTTGGGTGTTTAAAAGTCACTTTCAGTTTTTTAATGAAAACAATGTGTTCTTATCTTTAGTTCATTTTCTTTATACTTATTAATCCTTAATTTTTTTTTTTTTTTTTTTTTTTTTTTTTTTTTGTACTGGGGATTGATCCCAGGGGCACCCTACCAGTGAATTACATCCCCAGCCCATTTTTTTATTTTGTGAAGGTTTTGCTAAATCGCCCAGGCTGGCCTTGAATTTTTAGTCATCTGCCTTAGCCCCTCAAGTAGCTGGAATTAGAGGCCTGCACCACTGGGCTTGGCTATGCTCACTAGCCTTTTTCAAACAAAAGAGCACACACACACACACACACACATATGAAATATTGGCTAGTCTTATGCCAACACTTGGGAGCCAGAAATTGCATGGGTCTCCTTTCTGCTTAGAGTCTTCAGTATAAGGTGAGGCCTAGAGTGCTAGGGGAGGGAGGGGCGGCAGAAGGTCCTGACTGAGAGGCACTGGGTGCAGCCAATGGGAGAAGCAGCTGAGTTGAGAAGGCTGTGTGGTTGTGGTGGGAGGGAGAAAGCCCCTGTGGTGAGTGACTTCTTACTTTCTGCCTCTGCTCTTATTTCTAGCCCAGGGCTAGGAAATCTGAGCTCCAGTCCAGGTCTGCATTGCTCAGAGGGATGACTCTGGAGAAGTCTCTCCTAGCCTAAGAAAATAGGATCCCAAGGTCAAGGCCAGCCCCAGCAACTTAGCCAGACCCTATCTCAAAATAAAAAACTTAAAGTGTTGGGGATGTAGCTCAATGGTAAAGTGCTCTGGGTTCAATCTCAGTACTGGGGCAGGAAGGGGAGGTTATATGTGATAAATAATGTCAAAGGAAGAAACTATTAACTAAAAGGAGGTAGGACCAAATATTTTTCTAGTCCTTGGGCACTTCCTTCACTCAAAGACCTCAGAAATTGGACTTACCCACATCTCCTATGGCTTGTGTATCCATGTCTTCCTAAGTCTAGTTCTAGCTCTGCTGATCTCTACCTATGTGATCCTCAATTTCCTCATCAGTAAATGATACTCCTCCAACCACTCCACCCCACCCCCACCCCCATGGTGTGAGGTAAGAACTCAGGGCCTCAAGCATGCTAGGCAAATGAGCTATACTTCCAGCCCAGATGATTGATACCTTTTGTATGTTTGGGGATTGGGGGCACTTAACCACTGAGCCACATCCCAACCCTTTTTTCACTTTCTATTTCATTTTTTAATTTAGAGACAGGATCTCACTAGTTGCTTATGGCCTTGCTAAATTGCTGAGGCTGTCTTTGAACTTGTGATCCTCCTGCCTCAGCCTCCCAAGCTACTAGAATTACAGCCATGAGCCACCACACCTGGCTCCAGATGATACTTTTTTAATAGGGTTGTTTTAAAATGCCTAGAGCAATCCCAGCACATAGTGGGTGTCCCAGTATAGTGGTGGTGACTACCTTCTTGCTTTCCATCTGCCATCTGTGCTATCCCACTTCATCATCTTTGACAACCCTGTGGAGCAAATGCTACTATATCGAAGCTCCTTTTTATAGAGGAAACAAGTGAGGCTCAGAGAGATTAATAGTTTGCTTGGGGACAAGCAGTGGAGAGCTTAGAGCAGCCTCTAAGTGTGACTCTTTCCAAAAGCGAACTCAGTCGACCCCATGACGCTGCACCCAGTGCTCAGGTGCTGAGACGGGGTGAAGACGCAGGTCCGCTGGGGCACCCCACCTCTAGGAGACGACTCTGTCGCCAAAAAGGTAGGGGGAAGGCTCAGAAAACAGCTCAATCATGGACCCGACGCAGAGGACCAGACCACGAGGCTTCCAACAAGAGCGTCCAGCTTCTCTGCGCTGAACCTCCCCCCGCCCACCCACTCCCGGAACTCCGCGGCGGCGGGCGGAGGCGCAGGACCCCGCTGCAGTTCCTGTTGTTAACGAGAGGGGGAGCCAGAACCAGGGAAGAGCCGCTGTCTGACAATACCGTAATTTCCATAGTTGTGTGCACTCATGATCTGTCCCCAGGACTAGCACGATGGTGACTCGGGCCAGAGCCGCGCAAAAAGGAAGAGGCTAGAGATACAGGATGTTGTCTATCCTGAGCCACATGGGCTGGATCCGCCGTGAAAGGCTTCTCCTGGAGTCCACTTGCTCCGAGTCTCCCCCAACAGGCGCCTCCCCGCCGTGCTTCCTGCTGCGCTATTTTCTGAGGTTTTCCGGAAAATTGCCTGTGAGGGTACCGAACACCAGGCCAAGGACTCAAGACTTTGGGGACAGGATAAGGTAGAGGCCTGGCGACGAGATTTAAGTTAATGTGGGATTAACTGCCCGTCTGATTCCCACTACCCTTTCTAACACCTTCTCCAAGGATCTTCCCCGGGAGCCTCAGGACTTTCTAACTAGGGATAAGAGAATGAGAATTTGTAAACTGCTGTGAGTCCCTGCCAAAGGACAGTGTATTTTAAAAACCTTTAGGAAAAGGGAACCGCTGAATTCTGAAACTAACAGGTGGGAGAGAGGTGTTTGCCTGGAGAAAAGATGGGCTGACTTGGGCTCCTGGGTTGAGGAGTGAGGCAGCTTCTGTGATCTGGGTCCCAGAGCAGGGGCAGGGTCCTGCAATTTGGTAACTCTGCCCTAACAGCCCAGTGCACCTGGACACAAGGTTCTTGTTCCCAGGCCTCTGGAAAATGGAGCACATCCAGACATAGTAGTGCAGTGTAATCCCAGCTCTGTGGGAGGGTGAAGCAGGAAGATTACAAATTTGAGACCAACCTGGGCAATTTAGTGAGACTCTGTCTCAAAATGAAAAATAGAAAGAGCTGGCGAATGTAGCTCAGTGAGAAGGCACCCCTGGGTTCAATCCCCAGTACCCCCTTCCACACACACACATAAAGTGGGTACTGCCATATGCAGTGTCCTTGGGTAGTGCCCAAAGCCCAGGGTTCTGCTTGTGAGACAAAAGGATGGTCATAGGGGGAAGCAAGGCAAAGAGAAAGGAAAAGGGGAGCTAAGAACTGAGAGGCTGAGCCAGTTAGTCAAGATGTGGGACACCTGTAATCCTAGTTACTATAGAGATTAAATCATAGAAAAAAAATCACAAATTTAGGCCACCTTGGGCAATTTAAGTGAGACTCTTTCTCAAAATAAAAATTTTACAGAAGGTCTTGGAGCTTTGCCCAGTGGCTGTATCATAATCAATGAAGTTTATCTGAAGCACAGTTATTGCTAATTAAAATCTTTTCCCAATATCCCAGTGTGAACAACTTGCAATATAGTCAGCATTGGCATTTTTTGACAGTCTCTATGGCGACTTAAAAAAAAAAAAAAAAATCTCAGGATGTAGCTCAGTGATAGAGGCTTATCTAGCATGTGCAAGGAGGACCTGGGTTCAATCTCTAGGAGGAGAAAGAAACAAACAAAAAGCTCCGAGGCTGGAGTTGGGCAAGACCTTCACCCTGCAGGTCTCAGTTTGCTCATCTGGAATGTGGAGATATTACCTAATGCAAAAGGCTACCGTGAGAATTCAACAAATTGGTGTTCCAGAAAGTGCTCTATAACCAGTACAAATCCTAGGCAGGAAACCTCCATGGAAACTCCCAGGTTGCTCCAAATCCAGGAGCAGCTCTTGCCTGGGCGCTCCCAGTCTTTGATGCCTGGCCTGCTAGAGGGAACTCTTTTGCAGATCTCTTTCCTGTTCCCCCAACTCCCCCAGAGCACCTACCCACAATGGAATCCTTGCCAGACTGTGACCTTCTCAAGGCGGAGATGGGTGACTGATTCATCCCTGCATTCATTCAAAAATACCCCCTGATAAGACTTGGCAAAATGTTACTAAAGTTTATCTAAGAAAAAAAAAAAAAGCCTGTAAAAACAGACAGCAAAGTTATGAAAACAAACAGCAGTGGAAGTGGAGATGGGAACTGATACTGAAACAATTTGACAGCAGTTATCAGAATTTTTTTTAATGTACATCCCCTTTATGCTGACAACTCCATCTCTTAGAATATGTACTACAAAAAGATAGCAGTAGTGAACAAGATAAATGTGCGAGATGTCTACTGAGATAGATATATATATATATATATATATATATATATATTTTTTTTTTTTTTTTTTTTTTTTTTGAACTGTAGGAAAGACCTGGAAACAACCCAATGGCCCATCAATAGGGGATGGTGAAATAAATTGTGATACAGCCATATAAAGCAATGCTGAGCAGTTGTTAAAAACAAAGGAGTGAGTGCTGAGGTAGGAAGAATCACTAAGAAATAGCAAGAATCAGAATAGGAAGTACAGTAGGAGTCCATGTCTTTAAAAATGTTCTCCTACTGCTGCCTTGGAGCCTTCATTTATCAGATTTCCTTTCCCAGTCCCAGAATGACAATCTGGTAGATACTTTTGTTTTACTTTATTTTTTGCAGACCTAAGGATTGCATGCCAGGCAAGTGGGTCTACCACTGAGCTACATCCCAGCCTTTTTAAAATTTTATTTTGAGACAGGGTCTCACTAAATTACAAAGGCTTGCCTTGAACTTGGGATCCTCCTGCTGGAATTACAGGCCTGTGCTGCCACTCCCAGCCAGTCTATGCCCTTAACTACTCTGTGTTACCTTAGGCTCACAGGACCTTGAGTGGGACTTGTCTTGGGATTTCAGCAGGCGCGCTACATGTTATTAACTAAATATACCGAATTAATATAATCAGTACCCTGCTGATAAACATGTGGATTATTTCTAGTTTCATCCTGTTGTGTGTGAGCAGAGCTGTGTTGCACTTTTTTAGTATGGAAGTTTTTGTGCACCGTGCAAGTATTTCCAAAGGTTAGATTTGTAGAAGTCTCAATTCTTTAGTCAAAGGGTAAATTTAAATGTGGATACTATTCCAAATACTTTTATTTTCACTTTGACTAAAGAATTGGTTCCAGTCTGGCAGTTGA
Organism: Callospermophilus lateralis; assembly: GCF_048772815.1. NCBI lineage: Eukaryota > Metazoa > Chordata > Mammalia > Rodentia > Sciuridae > Callospermophilus > Callospermophilus lateralis. The sequence continues at coordinate 108,717,465 of NC_135307.1, read as the reverse complement.
AATGGTATTTCTTTGTTATTTTGTTGTTAGACTTTTTTTTAGACACTGAAAATTAAATTCAGGGCCTCATGCATGCTAGCTAAGCATTCTGCCATTGAGCTACATCCTCAGCATTTGCTTTATGTTTCTTTAATGATGAGTGAAAGTGAGCATCTTTTCATGTATTTACTGTTTAAAATTTTTCTCTTCTTATGAATTTTCTGCTAATATTCTTGGACTGCATTTGAATTTGGTTGCCCTTTTTTCAAATATTACTTAAAGAGTACCCCTTTATCTGATAAAGTTTTTTGTAGTGGTCATATATGTATGGTATTTATTTATTAATTTATTTAGGGGGATGTACTGGGGATTGATCCTAAAGGGGTTTTAAAACTGAGCTACATAGCCAGCCCTCTTATTTTTTTATTTTATTTTATTTTTTTGAGACAAGGTTTCACTAAGTTGCCCAGGCTGGCCTCAAACTTTCAAACCTCCTGCCTCAGCCTCCTGAGTTGCTAGGATTATTACAGGAATATCACTACACCCAGTTCTGACTTTGTTCTTTGACAACCTTTTTGATTCAGGTTTTTCATTTTTACATGTTCAAACTATCAGTCTTATACTCTACGGCTTCTGTATTTTGGAAGATATGTCCCTTTCCTCTTTCAGAATTTTCATGCTAGTCTCAAATGTTCATTTTTCCAGATGAATGTTCATTTTTCCAAGGCTTCTTCCCCAAATCCTATCTGTGTTTGGATCAGAATCACTCTCAGTATATAGATCCAGTAGAGAAAATGCCCAGCCTATGACTGAAGAGGTTATAGGGAATCTTTTTTCCCAGAGGACATAGAGGCTTAGTGAGGGTTGGCCAGGCCCTCCCAAGGAGGCTCCAGGGTGCTAGCACCTAAGAATGCACCCCTGGCATTCCAGAGAGCTAGAACACAGCTCCTAGCCTCCCGCTGCAGGACTCCCTCATGTAAGCAGTCCTTGAAGGCCCAGGAGAGGAGCCAGATGTGCCCTCAAAGAGCTGATTCATGAGTAGATTTCCCAGAGCCACACCTTGTTGCAGAGACCAAACACAGTGACGCCTTTGAGGAAAATCCTACTGGTCTCAAAGTCACAGCGTTGGGGAGAGGCAGGGACCTGCTGCAGAACCACAGGAACAGGAGGCTGCTGTGGGCACAGCCCTGCAGGCCCACCTTCCTGCCCAGCCCAAGCACTGAGGGCCCCTTTCCAATTCTGGAGCCCCCGACTGCAGCATCGGCCCTGCTTCCCCAGGCAGGGGCTCACGTGGGCCCCAAAGGCTTTCCCAAGATACCAGGAAGACCGAGTGGGCATTCACTTTTCCAGCCATTATTTATTGAGTACTTACTGTATGCTAGTCAGTGTTCTAAGCACAAAGGATTGCAGCAGAGAATTAAAAAGAACAAACTTCCTGCCCTCCTGGAGCTTACAGACATAAGCTATAAAAATTATCAAAATAAATATGTAGATATATTGGGAGACAAGTGCTATGGGGAAAAATAGGGCCAGGAGGGAGAATTGGGAGTTGGGGTAGGAAGTGGTCTCATTCCCCAGGGTGACCATGCTAGGGGACTTCCACTTGGCCTCAGACCCCTAGGGAAAGCTGGCCTGAAGGCTGGTATCTTGGCCTTGGCTGGGTTCAGCCAAAAGGGAGGGCTGAGCTAGGGGTGGGGTTCATCCCTGTCGCCTCCCTACAGAGTCGTGGCTCCTGACAGGTGCTCCGCTCCCACCATTCTCTCCTTCCTAATTGCAGCAGCTACATCTAGCCAAATTTGGGAATAGCAAAGCCTACCGTAGCTCAGGGCTCAGGCACTGCACTGTCCCTTGGGGTTTCCTTAGCCATATTTCACATCTGTAAGTCATCCTTGAATAAACTTAATTTGAGTGCTGTGCTCTGTTGAATGCTGAGAAGCACAGTGACATTTGAGCAGGCTGCAAGGCAGTAGGGTCATAGCTATGGGCAGAATGTTCTAGGCAGAGGAAACTGCCAGCACAAAGGCTGGAGGTGGGGTTGTGACTGACCTGTTGGAAGAAAAACAAGGAAACCAAAGGAAAGCAGGCGCACTGACAAATGCCTGTAATCCCAGTGGCTCCAGAGGCTGAGGCAGGAGGATCACAAGTTCAAAGTCAGCCTCAGCAATTTAGTGAGACCCCGTCTTGAAATAAAAAATAAAAATGGGCTAGGGATGTGGTTCAGTGGTTAAGTGCTCGTGGGTTCAGTCCCTGGTACAAAGGACTGTGTAGGTAGCTCAGCTGCAGAGCTCTTGTCTAGCAAGGGCAAGGCCCCAGGTTCAATCCCAGCCTCCCTGCCTCCCCACACACACAAAAAGAAAGCTGAGCTGGTGCAAACAGAGGGATGGAGTGGGAAATAGCAGCAAAGAGGAGAGCGTTTGGAGGTGGGGACTCAGCATTTTTCAGAGTGAGGAGGACTAAAGAACTTTGAACTAAGTGGTGACATGACCTTTAACAGTGTCACTCTGGCTGCTGGGTTGAGAACAGACCATGGGGACAAGGGTAGAAACAGGAAAGCTGGTGAAGGGGGTGCTGCATCATCCCAGGAAAGATGGGAAAGGCTCAGAGGCTGTGGGAAGGATGAGAAGAGGCTGGTGTAGAGATGGAACCAGCAGGATTTGCTGTAGAGTGTAGGAGGAAGGTGACGAGGGTGGCTTCATTGTTCATGGTCTGTTGTATTTAGCAAGGCTTTTGTGCTTTGGGTGGAATCCCTATATCCACCCAGCCTGACCCTTATTCCCTGTCCTTCGGTGTATATGGGGGTCTGGGGAGGTGCACATGTGCAGTTCCCAAGGCTGTACACTGCAGACCCATCTCCTCTGGCAGAACTAGGGGTCTGCTAGTGTCTGCCAGGAGGGGTCCTCATTTGAGTCATAGACCCCTTTGCCTGCAGCTGGCTGCTTTCTGGTCCCTGGACTGGGGTGGAAGAGAGGACACAGCCCCTGAGGCACTGGGAACGGAAGTGATACCTGATCCTCAGAGGCAGCCAGCAGGCTGACTGTTCCTGTATCAGTGTCCTGCTTTCAGGGCACTCCCAGACCCCTGCCCTTCAGCTGGAGCTGAGGGTCAGCCAGCCCTGAATGGGACGGGCTTCCTCTTCCACCACTTGCTTGGCTGGTTTCCCTGTAGGCTCCAGGCCTGTGTGGGGGCAGACCAGGCCTTGAGTGAAGAACCTGCTCAGGGGTGGCCCAGCCTCTCCTTGGAGCCCTTGGCAGCCCTTTTCCCTCCGGTTGGACATGGTCTTTCAGAATCCTGGGTTGGGAGGCCTCCTCCCGTGGCATCCTGTGTGGGGCCCTCTAGCTGGATTCCCGTTGCCTGAGACCCTGAACTCAGGCCACAAGGCCTTCCGGGCTGGCGAGGCCTGGCCTCCATTGATAACAGTGCTCTGCTGAGCCCTTTCCCATACAGAGGACTGTATTGAAAGTGGCTCTGGGTGGAAGCTGTGCCACTCACCTGCAGGTGATGTTAGCCAGTCACTTCCCTTCTCAAGGCAGAACGTCCTCACCTGACCTTGTGTCCCTAGCATGTTGGAGTTCTAAGTACTTTCTGCATAAATAACTGGAAGTGATAAGCTTTATTCGGTGCCTACCCCAGAGTACATGCTGAGCTGTTTAACTCATTCCCGTCTACAGGTGAAACCGAGACTCAGAGAGAAATATCACTTGTCCCAGGCCACAGGGTTGGGAAATGGTAGAGCCTGGTTCCCTGCGCCCCGACCTGGCCATCCCCCCTGTGCCATTCTTCCTGGCCCTTTCCACCCTCACAGGTGAAGGCCTCCTGTCGCCATGGATGACATGGTGAATTAAATGTAGTCTTCTGCCTTGAAGGGCGGCCAGTCTGGAGCTAGGAGCCACAGCACCGGGATAGGCACGCCCCCTACATAGAAGACCCAGGAAGCATCCAGGGAGGGCTGGCATCTGGGTTTACAACTAGTCCATTGGATAGAAATGTCACCGAAATGGTAACTTAAACAAGTTTCAAACATTCTGTTTCATATCAGTGGGAGCTGGGTGCGGTGGCGCATGCCTGTAATCCCAGTGGCTCTGGAGGCTGAGACGGGAGGATCGTGAGTTCAAAGCCAGCCTCAGCAAAAGCAAGGTGCTGAGCAACTCAGTGAGACCCAGTCTCTAAATAAAATACAAAATAGGGCTGGGGATGTGGCTTGGTGGTCAAGTACCCCTGAGTTCAATTCCTAGTATCAAAAAGAGAGAGAGAGAGAGAGAACGAATCAGCGGGGCTGGGGCTAGAGCTCAGTGGTGGAGCACTTGCCTCCCATGTACGAGGCACTGGGTTTGATCCTCAGCACCACATAAAATCGAATTAATAAGTAAAGGTATTGTGTCCATCTACAACCAAAAATATATTTTAAAAAAAGAGAGAGTATGTATCAATGCCCCAAAGAATTCAACATTGTGACACCTAAATGACATCAGGTCACAAAAATTCACGTTCCTCCACATATCCAAAGTGTAACTTGGGGAAATAGGGACCTCACAGATGCCAGCTGTCCCCATCCTTGTGGGTGTATGCATGTCTACACAGACTCTTGAGCCACCAAGGCAGAGAGTCACCCTCTCTCAGGCCAGAGGGAGCTAGGCAGCCTGAGCAAGTGAGCCTTCCTTCCCTTTCCAAACCCCAGAGCTGGGCTTTGCGAGGGCTGGAGGGGCCTGAGAATCCTAGAAACAGACCCGTCTCACACACCTCTTGTCAGCAGGAAGGGCAAACTGGTCCAGGCAGCACCCAGGTTGCAGCAGGGCGCTTGAGATCAGGCTGCTGCCCTCAGGTGCAAGGACCCTGCCCCCAGCCTTGCTGCAGGTCTGCCTTCCACAGCACCCCTGCCTCCACTTTTGGTTTCGGTTTATGTGTGCAGAAATAATCCTACCCTTTCCTTCCCTCTCTAACTGCCCTCCTCCTCCCTTCCCTCTCTTATGCCTTGTCCCTGGCTCTGTAGGAAAGAAGGAGGAGAAGGAAGGGATAGAGAAGTGGACAGAGTTGACACAACCTGCCCTCTGTGCAGTTGTGTGTATTGTGCACTGCACAATTCTAGTCCCCTCATCATCACCGAAATCACCAAAATTTGCATGATTATTAACACACTTTTCAGGCAGATGGAGTAAAATATCCTGAGAAGGACCATTTTTTCCTAAGTAGAATGAAGCACTCCGAGCTGGATGAAAGGTTTGAGTTTCAGCTCTGGCCTCCTAGAAATCCCAAGCTAGTCCCTGTCCCACAGACTGCTCATCCCCCAATCCTATGTTCCAACCCACAAGGTTAGAGTCCCACTGAGAGACTCTGTCTCAAAAGAGACTGACCAATCACTTCTAGCACCATTTGTAAGACCCCAAGCAAATCTCTTCTTCTCAGTCCTCAGTTTCCCCCATCTGTAACATGTAGAGTAGACGAGATGATCTCTGAGGATCTCTGTGCTGGGATGCCTGGGAGGCAGCCCTCAGGGTCCCCTTTACCTGGAAGAAAGGAAGTTATTGTTTGCTATCCCCAATAACCAATAAAAGCAGGACTCAGAGAGGATTATTTTGCTGAAGGATGTTGGTAAGGACCCCGCAAGGTGCTCCAGAGGGCTCTGTGACCCGGGGCAGTTCCCTAAACCTCAGTTCCATCCCTATGAAGTGGGGTGAGAATATTCACCTTGCAGGGACGGATTGCAAAGGTACTGGCATAGAGGAGGCCCTCCAAGAAGGTAGAGAAGAAGGCTGGGAGAGGTATAACACACCTGTAATCCTAGCAATTTGGGAGGCTGAGTCGGGAGGATTGCAAGTTCAAAGCCAGCCTCAGCAACTTAGCAAAGCCCTAAAGCAACTTAGTGAGACCCTGTCTCAAAATAAAAAATTAAAAGGGCTGGGGATGTGGCTCAGTGGTTAAGCATCCCTGAGTTCAATCCCCAACAACAACAAAAAAACATTAAGAAGGCCCTAACGACCTGCGCAGGCGGTTGGCTGGTGCTGACCAAGGCTGGGCTTGCAGAAAGCTCAGAGAGGCTCGGCCTCCAGCACAGGAAACATACCTGGTTTCCTTTGGGCCTGAGATGCCACCCTTCCACCTCTCTTCCCCATCCTTCCTGCCCCTTGGGCCGCCCTCCCCTCTCTGCATGACCTGGGGGATGGCCTGCTTGCACCCATCCAGAGGCACACTCCTCTGGGCCTGGCATGCAGGACCTCCTAACCCCAGCCCGGCCCCCGTTCCTCCCCGACCACACCTCGCACAAGCCAGGTGCCGCACAACTCCATGCCTTTGCCCCTGCCAGAGCCTTCTATGTCACATGCCCTTCCTTTTGTCCGCTCCTCAAGAGAGCCAAATCCTGTGCATTGTTTAGGGCCTGGCTCTGATTTCTGGGAAGGCTGCCCCTGTCCTTCCAGTATAGAGAAGAATCACTCTCCCTGTTGGCTTTTTTGACCCTGGGACTCCATCACGACTCTTCGCAGAGCCCCAGCACCTTGTCAATAACCTGGAGACAAACCATCTCTGTCTTGCAGGGTGATGGACAGATGATTTCAAAAAAAAAAAAAAAAAAAAAAAGTAAAGCCTCCAAACATCAGCACCCCAAAATTCCAGCCAGCCAACCCTGTGCAGAGTGGGGAGTAGGGGTGTCAGGCAGCATTTCTGCCTGTTCCAGTTCTCAGAGGGCCAGCTCGCTGCTCATTAGAAGATCAATCATGATAAGCAAATTTCGGGGCCCAAGGACAGATCTGGTCCTTCCTGGCGCAGATTGTCCACCCATTCCTCAGGCAGAGGCCAGGAGCCACTTCTGGGGGTGAGCCTGATTTCTACCCACGGCCTCGGCCTCGCGCAGCAGCAGCAGCAGCAGCAGCAGCAGTAGCAGCAGCAGCAGCAGCAGCCCGCTGATGACTCAGGTCGCTCCCCACCCTTCCCCTGCAGGAAGAGGCCCTGTCATAATCGCAGTTGTTCTACATAAAAATAGCTTTGGTTCACAGATATGTGAGCGCAGCCCTTTTCACTGAGGGAAGAGGAAGGCTGTTTCCCTGCCTGTCTCCCCTTGGCCCCTCAGCCCCTCTTCAAAATCTGATCTTCTGGGTGGGTCCTAACACTGCTCAGGCATGACTTCCTCCCTGGGGTGGGCGCTGAGGGCTTTTTGCCGCTTTGCAATCTGCTTCACACGTTCCGTTTGTCCCTTGCATCAGACATGTGAAGTAGCTGAGGTTATTGAATCCATTTTGCAGATGGAGAAACTCAGGCCAAGCGAGAAGAGGCGACTTACCTACGGTCACAGTGAGCTGGTGTTGGAGCGGAGCTGCGGGCCCCTTGCTCCTCCTCCTCTTTCTGGTATCAGCACTTGCCTCCTCCTTGGAAAATGCCATGGCCACAGCCTGGGCAGCAAAGAAGAAGGAGAGGAGAGGAAGGCTGGGCAGAGCTCAGACCCTGGGCAGGGCGAGATACTCACAGGCCAGCGTTTGTCGAGCTCCTAGTGTGCGCCAGGTACCATGACAGGCCCTCGGGACACGGAGAGAACAAAACACAGGCCCACCCCCAGCCCTTATGAGCACACAGGTAATAGGAAACATTTATTGAGTATCTTCCTTATCCTAGATGTTTTGCTAAGCATACTTACATGGATTATATCATTTATCAACAACATCTCCATAAGTAGACATTCGTCCTTCATGTTGCCCACCCAAAGTCTGGAACTTCCTCCTCTGTGTGGGGAATTCTCCACTCATGAGGAAGAACCCAGCTTCCACTACTTAGACTAACTATGCCAGGACCAGCCATCTTCCTGCCTCCCTTGCAGCTAAGGCTAGGCACTGATCAGGCATGGCCAGTCGCCCCACCACTCCAGACTCCATGTTGGAGCCCTGATCATAGGGGTCACAGTCAGTAGAGGCGGGAACAACAGGCACCTGTGACCTCCAGAGGCAGCAGGGTCCCTCATTCGCTGCTGGTGCATACTGCATCTGTGCTCACTGGTGGCAGCCTGTGCTGTCCCCCAGCTCCGTAGCTAGTGGAGAAAGATCAAGTCCTGCCTTGGCCGCAAGAGGGAGGGTGGATGGGCAGATGCTGGGAATGGCAGGGAATCGGAGCTGGGGTTGAGATTTCCTCTGGGGCCTTCCAGCCTAAGCCCACTGAGCCCAGTGGCCTAGGCTGGGGTAGAGTGGGCACTGGCAGTCTCAGAGGCCCTGCCTACTGGCTGCATAAGCATCCCTACCCGAAACCTGAATCCCTCAAGGGCCCTGCGCACTCTCCACCATCTCTTTGCTCCACCTCCCCTCCTTCACACAACTGCAGGCCTGCTTCTAGCCCCATGGCCTCCACCCGGACACAAGGACACCTGTGATGGCTCTTCCTTGAATTACTCACTGCCGTCCTTCATCCTGGAGTCAAAGTGGCCTCTGGAACTCAGAACTGATGGAGTCATACCCCTCCATCAGCACCTTCCAGGACACCCTGACATCTAAGGCTCTGCCATCCCCTCTGGCCTGCACACCATCCCTGTAGACCTTCCAGAGCTCTGGTCACCCACTGTTCTATCCGCCTTGCCTGCCTTCTTTCACCCTTTCTTGTGTTGTCTTTGCTCATGCTGTTCCCTCTATCCTCCTTGTTCCCAATACTCTTTCCTGTCTAGTAAAATCTCATTCATTCTATGTGTGTATGATACTGGCAGGGATGAACCCAAGGGTTCTACCACTGAGCCACATCCCCAGCCCTTTTTATTTTTTATTGAGCCAGAGTCTTGCTAATTGCTGAGGCAGGCCTCAAACTTCTGCCTTAGCCTCCTGAGTCACTGGGACTTTAGTAGGCACGTACCACCATACCCAGTGTCTGGCTCCATTCACTCCCCCCTCCTTAGGTACTGGAGATTGAACCTAAGGGTATTTACCACTAAGCTACATCCCCAGCCCTTTCTATTTTTTATTTTGAGACCAGTTGCCTAAGTTGCTGAGAATGGCCTCGAAATTGAGATCCTCCTACCTCAGCCTCAGGAGTTGCTGAGATTACAGTTGTACTTCATTCACTCTTGAAGCAGATTCATATGCCAACTCATTCATGAGGTTTCTTTCACTCCCACTGAGGCTCCCAGGAATTGTGTTTCCTATATTTTGCCTGTGAGAGAGGTCCTGTGGCATTTTGTATGCGTGTGAGGTACTGCTGCTCACATCATCTAGTTTGGCATCAAGAAAGGTATGCCTGTGGGACCAGGACCTGGGGCTCCAGGTCAAATAGACTTCAGTTCAAGATCAGGTTTGGCCATTTGCCTGCTGAGCTTTGTGGGCAGGTCAGTGAATCCCTCCAAGGTCCATTTCTTCAGCTGCCAAGTGGGACGTTAATCTCACTTGCCACCCTGTTGTGACAATAGAATGAAGTGCCTGTGGGGAGGAACCTGGTACAATGCCTGGTACAGGGTGGTATACAAGTGTCAATTTTCCTTCTGTGCCACCCTGAGTGGCCCTCTCCAGGCCCCAATGACAAAAGAGTGACTTCCCTGTCAGTCTGCCCTGCTTGAACATGAGCAGCCTTTCCAGACCCAAGACTGATGAGCCTTGGCCAGCCTGGGGTCTGGGAGTTTTTGCTGCCTAATTGAACCCCTGGGGCATGGCCATCCAGGAGACATCTGTCCAGTCTTGTGGTCTTAGCTTCTCCCCTTCAATTCACCCTCAACTATGAAATGTCAGGCAAGTCAGAAGACACAGGTAAGAGCTGACCAGGCATCTCCTGGCCCAGGGAGAGTGCACAGGTGTGTTCCCATTCATGTGCAGGTGACTCTGTGGGTATGTATGTGGCTGTGCATAAACTTGGTGTGTGTGTGTGTGCAGGACTGCTGTGGTTGTCAACTCAGAATGAAAAACCCACACTTCCTGTTAAGAATCAGTTAGAGCATTTTTTAATATTAGTCCCAGATCTCCTAGTCCATGGGGCTGAAGAGAGGGGGACACAGAACAGGGAAGATGTCTCCCCTGAGCAGTGATGGGAGGGGACTTCAAGGTCTTTCCCTCTGGGCTACCAAGTCACTGCAAAGCCTAAACAGTCACCTTACCTCTCTGGGACTCCATTTCCCTTTTTGCAAAAGCAGGAGAGGAGGGCTGGGGCTGTAGCTCAGTGGCAGAGTGCTTGTCTTGCACATATGAGGCACTGAGTTCAATCCTCAGCACCACATAAAAATAAACAAGTAAAATAAAGACATGTTGACCATCTACAACTACAAACAAACAAACAAACAAACAAAAAGCAGGAGGGGAGATTAGAACAGATTCTCTGTCTCTATCTCTCTTACACACACACACACACACACACACACACACACACACAGATTAGTATCCAGGGTGCACCCTCCAACAGGAGACAACAAATGAATCACCCAACCAGACCGTCCTTGGAAATGCCTAGCCCCTTCCTCGCAATCATGTGGAGAAGGGGACATGGAGGGAGTTTCCAACGGAGAAAGGCGTAGTGCCAACCAGTCTCCACCCTCATCAGCAACTTCCTCTCCGCCCCCATCCCTCCTTTCCAGTTCCCACATCCTCAACCAGAAGAGAAACAGAAATTAATTGCTCAATAGGAAAAGGCAAGAGCCCCTCCCCTCCCATCCATCTCTACTAGGGAGGCTGAAGCATGAGGATTGCAAGTTTGAAATCAACCTCTGCAATTTAGTGAGACCCTGTCTTAAAATAAAAAATAAAAACGGCTGGAGATGTAGTTCAGTGGTAGAGCACTCCTGCGTTCAATCTCCAGTACTGGAAAAAAAAAAAAGTAGGAAGAGGGCCGAATTCATGAAACTTCCCTTCATTTTACAGGTAAAAAACAACCCATGCTCAGAGAGGGGCAGTGACTTGTTGGAAGACACCCAGTGAGACAGGTCAGTGCCAGGATTGAACCCAGGGTCTCTGGTCAGTTCCATGCCCACGGAGGATACTACACAAGAACAGGAGCTGAAATTGCAGTGGGGACCTTAGGGTGAACACCAGGAGGCACTTTCTCTTGGACTCTGCAGGCCCCAGGACAGATAGCCAAGGAGCGCTCCCTCCTCCCTGCCGTGCCTCTTGAGTAGCATACTGTGGAATGCAGTAGCTCCCTGAGGTTAGGAAGAGGCCAAGTTATTCTGCAGGGATCGGAGACAGGGTCCATGAGCAAGGGGAAAGCCACCATGGCCAGGATGCACGCTCAGCATCACTTTATTCCCACACAGCTCTAGGAGAGAGGATCCCGTTTAATAGATGAGGAACCGGAAGCCCAGAGAGGTCACACAACTAAAAAATAGAGGAACCTATGTGGTATGACCCCCCAAAATCTTTGTCTCTCCCCTAGTTTCCCAAAACATAGACCACAAGATGAATTTAAAAACATGGTCCAGCTAGGTGTGGTGGCATACACCTGTAATTTCAGCAACTCCAGAAGCTAAAGCAGGAGGATCAAGTTCAAGGCCAGCCTCAGCAACTTAATGAGACCCTGTCTCAAATTTTAAAATTAAAAAAATGGCTAGAGATGTAGCTCAGTGGTAGAGAGTCCCTGGGTTCAATCCCCAGTACTGAAAAAACAAACAGAAAAAAAATAAATCAGGCTGGGGCTGGGGCTCAGTGGTAGAGCGCTTGCCTCACATGGGTGAGGCATTGGGTTCAATCCTCAGCACTGCATAAAAACAGATAAATAAATATATTTAAAATAAATAAATAGAAACACGGTCCACCAGGTGTGTTTATAGGTGAACAACAAACACACTGATCCAAATGTAAATCAGGAAAAATCAATCATCTCATCAAACTCATGATTTCACAGATCGCATAGCTCAGAACTAGGCTAAATTTTAAAGGGAATTGATGTAGAGGAAAATATTAAATGGGTAATCATTCAGGGAGCAAAATTCCAGAAAGTGCCATATGACTGGCTAAAGCTTCCAAAATGGTGCTTGAAACCCTCCTGGTCAAAGGCAGTACATACGAGCCTCTGTTTGGCCACCATGGTTGGCAAACACGGGTCAGTCCTGAGTGTGACCCCTCCTGTCTAGCCCTTCTGACCGTGTGTGGAGGGGGCAGGTCATCCCTGGTAACCTCAGCCTTGGGAAGAGGGGAGAAAGAGAGCCAGAGCCCAGCTGCTGGGTTTTGGAATGGAAGGGAGCAGAAGCATGAAGGGTGAGTCTGTGGGGCCTCAGAAGTGTGAGGCACTGTCCCCAGACACCTGGAGTCAGCTCTGAAGAGAGCAGAAGTGTCCACTTGGCCTGCCCTGCAAGGGTGCCCCTTCCTCTCTCAGTTTTAGCTCCTCGTTTTGAGTCCGGTTCCTATTCCCCGTCAGTCAGTTTCAGCCTTGCTCACTGTCTGAGGAGCCATGGGCAGGAGGGAGGCTCTGGGCCTCCCTGAGGAGGCGGCTAACTCCTGGGCCCTCCCTCATGGGCCGCCCAGTCTGATGAAAGGAGCAGTTCCACACAGCCAAGCATGGAGCCTGGATGCTGGCTGCCTCCAGGCCCAAGGGACTGAGAGAGCATGCAGAACCCAGCCAGGTCCTGGCCTACTGACCGGGCAGCCTGGGTCAGCCCCAGAGGGACAGGCGATTGGGAGGTCAAGCATTCTCACTCCAAGGCTTGACACTGGGCAAGCTTCCAGGGCAGCATCTTCCCTGTCAGTAGGAAGCTCTGTAGTGGAGGGCCACCTTCCTTCAGCCCCCTTATGACACTAGCTCTCGGGGCTGCCCAGCCTGTCATAATTAATCTTGGCCTATTCACTCAATCAGTAGGATTTGAGTCCTGAAAGATCACAATCATATTCATCAATAAGCATTTGAGGGATTTCCCACAAAGTTCTGAGTCGAATGCTCTTGTGTAGGATTTTATTTGATCTTCACAACACTCGGGTATGTCTGTTATTCCCTCTTAACAGATGATAAGTTCAGTATTAAAGAAGGGAACCATCTTGCCTGAGCCAGACACAGGCACAGAAGGGCAGGACCTGCTCCCGGACTGTCTGGCTGAACTGTGCTACTTCTCCCATCCCCGGGAAGTGAGAGATCACCATTGGAAAAGAGGGTCGGTCCTTCACCCAAAACTTGAACTCCAATGGAACACAAAGCCCAAGGACAAGCTTTCTCAGTTGTCCATGCTTAAGTGTGAGTGAGTTAACAATCACTGGACCTCAAACCGTGAAATTTTCCACATTCAACACATCATTTAGTCCACGCCAACAAGAGCATAAATCATTATCCCCATCTTATAGCTGATGAGACTGAGACTGAGCAAGTGCCACCAGCCACTACCCCCGCCCCCGCCCCTCTCTGACCACCTTTCTCCCAGAGCACACCTGGATAGCAGGGAAGCAGACTCAGGGCAGGTGGGGAGAAGTAGCTGCCGGAGAGAACAGACCATGGATGTTCCCTGGGTGTCCTGCTGTCCAACCTCATGTCTTTGAGGGGTCCCTGGAGCTGCATGCAGGAATGTAAGGGCTGCACTGAAGCAACACAGTTGTCCCGTGTCCTCTCCCCCACAACCCTCCACCACCAGCCTCTCTTCTGCTGAAAAGATGGCAGTTTGTTTTCACTGCTCTTCTTAGCACATTGTTTAATTATGGTGATTATACATGTGTATGAAGAAAAACATGCGGAGGACTGGAGGTGGTTTTTAAGTGAAGTTAAGCAATGTCAATGCCTGCAGGAAAGGAAGCTCTATAATAGATTCTTAGCCTTTGACTGCGGAGTTGGGTGTTGCTCAGGAAGCAGTGATGTGAGAAGTAGGATTTCACCTGATTAGTGACCTAACCAGATCAGCATTCGACTTTCTGATGTGACTAGAAAATGCCCTTTAAGGGCTGGGGTCCATGTGGCTCAGAGGAAGAGCGTTTGCCTAGCAGATGTGAGGCCCTGGGTTTGATCCTCAGCACCACATAAAAATAAATAGATAAAATAAAGGTATTGTGTCCAAATACAACATATATATTTTAAAAAAAAGAAAAATGGCCTTTAAAAAATAGGATTCAATTAAATGTGAGTATCTCTCAGAATTCTGCAGAGAAGGTCTAGATCAGTAGTTCTTTTTTCTTTTCTTTTTTTTTCTTTTGAGGGAGCAGGTACCAGAAATTGAACCCAGGGCACTCAACCACTGAGCCACATTCCCAGTCCTTTTTGGTGTTTTTATTTAGAGACAGGGTTTCACTGAGTTGCTTAGGGCCTCACTTAGTTGCTGAGGCTGACTCTGAACTCAAGATCCTCCTGCCTCAGCCTCCCATGCCGCTGGGATTACAGGCATGTGCCACTGTGCCCGGTATCATGTCAGTAGTCTTAACCTTCCTATGTGTCCCTGGGCCCCTCTGTCATCTAGTGAAGCCTGTGGATCCCTTCTCAGAAAAATGTTCTGAAGTGTGCAAAATAAAAATAAAATAAGTGTCTCAGTGTGGGAAGCCGTTCTCACACATGATTGGGTGCCTCCCTGACCGGGTGTGAGGCGCTCAAGCCAGCTGCGTCAGAGCTTTTCCCCACCCTTTTTAGGTGTGAAAGCTTGTCCATGTGGAGGTATCACTGACCTTTGACCCTGAAACCAATCACTGACCCTGACCTTGGAATGCTGTCCCCCTCAACCTTCATTGGATGGAATTTTCCCCTGAATTTTTTGTTCCCCAATAAAAGCCCACTCCCTGGCGTGCTCTTCCTCTCTCCTGCTGGTCTCTTGTGTAAACCTCGCTACCACATCAGGTGGCTCGAGGCAGGAGCCGGGAAGGGCCGTCTCTTAGCTGGGCAAGAAAAAGGTAAATTGAGTTTATGTGTCTTTATTTTGATCTCGTTAGTTAACTTCTATGTTTAGAACCTCTAGTATGAAGCTAACATGTTGGTCGTGCAGCAGATCTCAGTCTGTTTTTTGTTTTGTTTTGTTTCTGCTAAAACAGAATTCTATAACCTGGGAAAACTATCTGGCTCACAGTTCTGAAGGCTGGGAAGTCCAAGACGGACAGGCAACATCTGGCGAGGACCACAACATGGCAGAAGTATCACATGATGATCTCTCAGGAGAGAGATTCAGAAAGAGACAGACAGAAAGGGCCCTATTCTCCCCATCCCATAACTAATCTACTCCTATAATAATGGCCTTGATCCATTCGTGGGGTGGTACCCAAAGACTTTCTCTTACCTTTTAAAGATCCCACCTCTAAATACAGTCACAGTGGCAATTAAATTTCAATGTTAGTTTTCAGGGGGATATTCAAATCATAGCAACAGGCTTATAAAGAAAATCAATTATATCAAAATATAGTCATCAGACATTTTGTTTTTTATACTGGAAATTGACCCAGCGGGCTCTCTCTCACTAAACCACATCCTTATCCCATTTTGGTTTTTACTCTTTACTTTGTCAACAGGGTCTTGCTAGGTTGCTAAGGTCTCTAAGTTGCCCAGACTAACCTTGAACTTGTGACCCTCATGCCTCAGCCTCTGGAGTCTCAGGATAACAGGCATTTTCCACCCACCCAGCCAAACAAATCATTAATTTTTTTTTTTTTAATGTAAACCAGGTGTGGTGGCACACACCTATAATCCCAGCAATTTAGGATTGCAAGTTCAAAGCCAGCCTGGGCACATTTGCCAGACTTTGGCTTAAAAATAAATAAAAAGGAAGGTGGTGCTTGCCTAATATTCATGAGGTCCTACATTCAATCCCCAGTACCACCAAAGAATAAAATAAAATAAAAAGGACTGGGGATGTGGCTCAATGATTGAGTGCCCTGGGTTCAAAGCTCCCCTGGGTTCAATCTCCAGTGCAAAATAATAATAATAATAAAATAATCTGTTATTATTTGTGTAGAAATAGGTAATAATTTATAATTAATACATGAAACATCAAGATCAAACAGAAGGTTTAATAACTGCTGTAATTTTGAAATAGTGACAAATAGAAACCATATTTTGAAATATCTGTGAAAGCTGTAATACAAATTAAAAATATCTATGATTCTTTTATGATACCATCTCAGGTTCTTGCTACTATGATTAATTGCCTATACTCATCATCAAAGAGAATGATGAAATTCAAGTAGAATTTAGTGAAACTAAATATACATTTTTTCTCTTCCAAATTTTTAGACTTTTCAAGTTCTACCCTTGGATCTTATGAGGTCCCTTAAACCCCAGATTAATAACTCCTGGTCTAGTTCTATCTTTTATTTTATAGCATATGTGTATAATTGTACCAAAAATAGATTTCAAAATCTAATTAACTATATAAATAAATAAAGTGCCCAGAGCAGGTACTAGGTCTCAGGAAATTGTGGCCAGTCTGCCTAAGGCCTGGGTTCCTGCTGTGGTTGTGCTGCTTGGCACTGAACCACCAAATGGCCTTTCCCCACCACCAATGGCCTTTGTACTCCTCTCACACTGAAGCCACTCAGTAGGAGAAAAATAATGTAATGTCTGAGGTTATTTTAACTGGCCCACGATCCAGGCAAGAAGGTGGCTTCACAGTTGAGTCCTGTGGAGGCCCAGCCTCCAGAACACCCGAAGGCCTTTGTCCCCTAGAGCCTTGAACTGCCTGCATCCCTGCATCCTGGGAATCCCCCCAGAAAGCCCTTGGCAACTGCTTCCTCTCTCTCTCTCTCTCTCTCTCTCTCTCTCTCTCTCTTAAATACTTTTAGTTGTAGATGGACACAAGACCTTTATTTTGTTTATTTAGTTATTTTTATGTGGTGGTGCTGGAGAACAAACCCAGTGCCTCGCACATGAAAAGCAAAGCATTCTACCACTGAGCCACAACCCCAGCCCCCCTGCTTTCCCTCTTGACTCATCCAAGGTCACATGAGAAGCACAGTTGTTAACCCCGTGACTAGGTCAGGGCTGACAGACTCACTAGAGACCCTGTGCGCCAGAGGCAGCAGAGCTGAGAGGTTCACAGAGCCCAGAGGGCAGACAGAGCCTAGAGGAGAGATCCCTCCAGCTCTTCCAGCTCTGGCTTCAGCTTCTGAACAGGCCCAACCAGAACTCAGCCTCTGACTCCTCAGAGCTCAGGCCACCCTTCCCCCTGCCAAGACCTTCAAGGCTCTGGGGACTCAGTCAAGCTCTGTCAGATGACCCAACTCCCCTGTTCCAGAAACTGTTCCCTTACCCCTTTCACTTTCCTACTAAACCTGCCAGTTTTGTGTCTCTTTGATCTCTGCTCCCCAAGGCAACCCCCAGTTATCAGAGGTGTATAGAATCGGGAGCAGAAAGACCTGTATTCAAATGGAAGGCCACTCCACCTCTGTGAGCCTCTCTGAGGAATGACCTCATCTATTTCATGGACATGCTGAAATTGCTGCCCTACCTCTCATAGCTGTTAAGAAGATCAAAAATATTTTTAACCACAATGAGATATTATCTCACCCAAGTTAGAATGGCTACCATCAAAAATAGAGGGCTGGGGATATGGCTCAGTTAGTAGATTGCTTGCCTCACATGCACAAGGCCCTGGGTTCAGTCTCCAGCACCATTTAGAGAGAGAGAGAGAGAGAGAGAGAGAGAAACAACAAATGCTGGCAGGGATGCGGTGAAAGAGGAACTCTCATATAGAGTGGGTGGGAATGGAAATCAAAACAGTCACTATGGAAAACAGCATGGAGGTTCCTCAAAGAATTAAATATAGGAACATCATATGATCTAGCAGTCCCACAACGGGGTATACATCCAGGAAAGGCAATCAGTCTGTCCAAGAGATATCTGCACTCCCTTGTTTACTGTAGCCCTATTCACAACAGCCAAGATGTGGAATCAACCTGCGTCTATTGACAGATGAGTGGATAAAGAAATGGAGAATATATACATGATGTAATGTTGTTAAAAGTGAATGAGGGGCTGGGGTTGTGGCTCAGCGGTAGAGTGCTCACCTAGCACGCATGAGGCACTGGGTTCAATCCTGAGCACTGCATAAATGTAAAATAAAGATATTGTGTCCACCTAAAACTAAAAAATAAATATTTTTAAAAAATTGAATGAAATCCTGTCACTTGTGGCTACATGGATGGAACTGGAGGACATCATTTAACGTGAAATAAGTCAGGCACAGAAAGACACCGCCATGTTCTCACCGAGATGAGGAAGTGAAGAATTGATTTCATAGTAGAATAGTGGTTTCCAGAGTCTGGGAGGAGGAGAGAGTGGAGAAAAGTTGATTAACAGATACAAAAGGACAGTTAAATAGGATTAAATTCTAGTGTTCCATAATAGCACAGTAGGGTGACCAAATTTAATAATTCATTATGTATTCAAAATAGCTAGAAGAAAGGATTTTGAATGTTTCTGACACAAAGAGATGATAAATTTTTGAGGTGGAAATGCTGTTTTTCCTGTTTAGATCGCTACACATTATATACATGTGTCAAAATATCACATTGTATCCCATGAATATGTACAATTATTATGTGTTAATTAGAAATTTTGAAACTTCTATTTTTCAATGTTGGGGATTCAACCCAGGGCCTTGAGCATACTACTTAAGTTCTCTACCACTGAGCTACATCCTCAGCTCCTTCTTATGTTTTATTCTGAGACAGGGGCTTGCTAAATTGCCTAGGTTGGGCTTGAACTTGTGGTCTTCCTGCCTCAGCCTCTCAAGTAGCTGGGATTACAGATGTGCCTGACCAGCAAACTTTTTTAGATAAGATATCATATTATAAACTTCAGAGCAGTTTCATAGCTATGACGTGGGGCTCGTGGCTGGGCTAATTGATGTGTTTCAATTCTCGGAGACTCTCGGGAGAAATGATACAAAGGAGTGGCTTTAGTGGTGGGATTTCAGGCAGGTGGGGGATCCATATAACAAGGTGGCTGGGCAGGAGGGTGCTCTGCCACATGTCCATTTCCACCACTTCCCTAACTCATGCCTCAAGACATGCCCTTGGAGGCAGAGTCTCATCGCAAATCTGGTTGAGAGTTTGAAATGACCCCCAGCCCCAGCACAGGAAATTGGCTTGGGGGAGCATCATGGCTGATGCAGTCTCAGCTCAAGGCTGATCTGCTTTAGATGTGATCCACCCATTTTGTCTTAGCAACACTGTGGAGCAAGAGGGCAATGTGGGATCAAACATGTTTCTGAGAAGGAAAGCAGCAGAGGTGAACCCCACTGCAAACCAAGCCTGTGGCTCCAGGAGGGGATTTTTCAAACCCTAGGGTGGCTTGGAGTGAAACCTGCTGTAGTCATGCAGGTGAGCCCCAGGGGGCCTGGAGTCCACACCCCGCTCTGCCCACACCAACCACACCCACATGTGTGCCCACGCAGACATCAGTGGTCCTCTCTGGGATTATGTTCCCAGTCTATAGTAGACCCACAATAATCCCAACTCAACAGGGTCTTATGGAGGATCTGTGGGTTCATGAGACACAAATGCCTGAAGTTGGGTTGGGGGATAGGTGTCAGCCCTGTGCTGCCTTCCTGTACTGGCACTTGTCTAGGCCTCTGTGTGGCTGACTGTTTTCTGCAAAGGAAAGCAGGGTCTTCCCCCTGCTCAGAGCACTGGCACCTGGGTTGTTCATCCTGTGCAATGGATGGAAGAAAAGCAGGCCATGCACCTCCAATGTTATTCCACAACTCACCTTACGATGGGGCTGGAAGCCCTAGAAGATCCTTTTCTCCCTGTGAGGCTGCAATCCAGTGTCTACATCTGTGTTGCTTTCACATATTCCACTTAGTTTTCCCCTTTGGCATCCCAGAGAACCAGGCCCTGTCAGCAGCTGCCCCAGTGTCTGGAAGGGTTTCATCAATGCCCTCTGTCTTTTGGGTCCAGAATGGTTTGAATCCCAGCTAGGAGCAGTGAAATGTGCCTGTGACCCAGCTACTCGGGAGGCTGAGGCATGAGGTGCTTGAGCCCAGGAGTTTGAGACCAACCTGGGCAACAGAGCAAGACCTCGTCTCAAAAAAAAAAAAAAAAAGAAAGAAAGAAAGAAAAAGAAAAGAAAAGAAATAGTTCAAATCCCTGCTCTTACCAGCTATAACTCCCTAGCTATAACCTTGGGCAAGTCACTAAGCCATTCTATGTCTCAGTTTCCTCATCTGTAAAACAAGCATATTAATTCAACCCAAAGCTGAATGGATGTATATTTAACTTCACAAGAAAATGCCAAATATAGCTGGATGCAGTGACACTCACCTGTAATCCCAGCAACTTGGGAGGCTGAGGCAGGAGAATTACAAGCCAGCCTCAGCAATTTAGCAAGGCCCTAAGCTACTTAGTGAGACCCTGCCTCAAAAGAGCTGAGGATGTGGCTCAGTGGTAAAGCACCTCTGGTTCGATCCCCAGTAAAAAAAAAAAATTAACTTTTTTTTTTTTTTCTTTTCTAAATTGTGTTTTGTGGTGCTAGGGATCAAACCCAGGCCCTCCCACATGCTAGGCAAATGTTCTACTGTTGAGCCATTCCCCCAACCCCTTGAATGTTTTGCTTTTAAGTTATTGTTCTATTTACAGTTAGTTTTGTGTGTAGTGTGAGGTAAGGATTTCTTTTTCTTTCCTTTTTTCAATACTGTGGATTGAACCCAGGAGTATAGAAACACTGAGCTACAATCCCAGACCTTTTTTTTTTTTTTTTTTTTAAAGAGAGAGAGACAGAGAGAAAGAATTTTTTAAATATTTATTTATTAGTTCTCGGCAGACACAACATCTTTGTTTGTATGTGGTGCTGAGGATCGAACCCAGGCCTCATGCATGCCAGGCAAGCGCACTACCACTTGAGCCACATCCCCAGCCCCTCCAGACCTTTTTTTGTTTTAAGAAGTTCTCACCAAGTTGCCCAGGCTAGCTTCAAACTTGTGATCTTTCTGCCTCTGCCTTCTCAATCACTGGGACTATAGGCATGCACCACCAATTTTGGTTGATAATCAAATTTTCTGTCTCTATTGTTGAACAGTCTGGAGTCAATTTTTTCCTTTTTCTTTTTAATCTTCTGGAGCCAATCTTAACTGGATATTTAAAGGGTAAGAAAGGAGGACCTGACTGAAGTTCTTTTTTTTTTTTTTTAATCATTTTAGTGACAAATGGAACACAGTTATTTATTTATTTTTCACACCATCTTTATTTGTTTATTTTTATATGGAGCTCACAAGTGTGAGGCAAATGCTCTACCCTGTGCCCCAGCCCCAGCCCCCAGCTGAAGTTTAATTGCCACATAGTTCTCTCTAAACCTGACCAATAACTTCCAGAGGACACTCACAGGCAAAGAGGATAGAAACAGAAGCAAACTCTGTATCCTACCCAGCTCAGCATTGACTATTTTATTAATAGACATAACATTGGAGGCTGAGGGAGAAAGATCACTGGAACCCAGCCTGGGCAACACAGAAAGACCTCATCTCAAAAGAAAAAAAAATAGCATGACCTATGTATATGGCAAATAATATGAATAATTCCAATAGTATTAAAAAGTATCGAATGAAAAGTTAAATTCTCCCACCTCCAGAACCATCATCCAAAGGTAACCACTCAAATAGTGATTGATTTTTAGCTCTGACATCAAATATATATTCCTGCCTATATTTCATCCATTATCATTTGATTTATCATTTCTAGAACAACTCTAATTATTCTCTGCTGGAAAAAGTTGTGTTCCTTAGATCCATCTCATCTCTCCTCTCTTGTCACCCTAGTCCCAATATTAGATCTTTTTTAAATTAATGCCAAATGTTCTGCCAAATCCTGAAGCTGCTGCCACAGCTTTATTTCAGGAAGTCCGTCTTGCAAGGTTGCCACCCATCCCCAGCAGCAGAGCATCAGACAGGACACTTCCATCAGCCCATTTCCTGATTCCAGACATCAACGCTGAGCTGGAGAGAAGGAAAACAGCCTTTTGGTGTCTTGTGTTCTCCCCAACAATGGTGCAAATGACAGGACTGGGCCTATTTCCTGAAAGGGAAGAGGGCGGGGAGAAGGATGTTGCCAGTGGATTCAGGGTCCCTGTGTGGTCTCCGTCCCTTCCCTTGTCTTTCCATCTATAAAATACAAGAGAAGTTCCTATCTTAGACTTTCTTTCTTTCTTTTTTTTTTTTTTTTTTTTTGTACTAGAGATTGAACCTGGGGGCCCTCTACCACCGAGCTACATTTCCAATCCTCTATATTTTTTATTTGAGATTTATTTTTACTTTGAGAGTTGCTGAGGTTGGCCTTGAATTTGTGTGCCACTGTATCTGGCTCTACCTTAGACTTTCATGTAAAGAATTTTAGAGAGGGGCTTCAGGGAGAGAACTTTCTGAAAACTACAGACAGGCTGTCCTGAGAGATAATGCAATAATATAATGGTAATGGGGGCTGCTCCTGAGGGCATTCTGTGGGCACCATTCTGGTGCTGTCCTATTTCGTCTTCAAATCTCTCAGGTGGGCATTTTTCTCCTCACATAACAAGAGGAAACAGGATTAGAGACATTAGGCAAATTGTCAAAGCTCATATACCGGAAGGCCTGTGCCATCAATCCAATCCAATCTGCCTCATGAAAGCACTTGAATGTCTGGAAACTGAAAAATTCAAAGATCCTTCTTGAGCTTCAGAACAGATGGGAAGCCAGGAGCTTAACCCTTCCTGAGCTCATGGAGATCCTGCCTTCTAGGGCCTGAGAAGAATTCTTTCAGCAGCTTACCTCCTTCTTTCCCTCCTTCCTCCCTCCCTCCCTTCTTTCCTTTCTTCCTTTCTTCCTGTACTGGGGATTGAACCCAGTACACTAGCCACTTAATTGCTAAGCCACATCCCCAGCCCTTTTTATTTTTTATTTTGAGAAAAGGTCTCAGCTAAGTTGCTCTGGGCCTCGCTAAATTGCTAAGGCTGGCCTCAAACTTGCAATACTCTTGCCTCAGCCTCCAGAGTCCCTGGGATTACAGGTATGTGCCACTGCTGCCGGCTCAGAGGCCTTGTCACAATTGGAGAAGAGCAGGGGGACTCTTTGGCCTGGGGAGACCTTTGCTTCCCTGTGGCAGGAACCCAGATGATGCAGAACATTCCTAGCTTGGGGTCATTTCTTTTCCCTTGCTCTCCTGGAGACAGAGCTGTCCACATATAACCCATCCCACAGACCAGCATTCTCTATACTACACCATGCCCTGGGGATATTGGGAACTCACAGGCCTCAGCCTCTGCGTGGCCTGGCACTGGCTGCAGCAGAGCAAAGCTGCTTCCCTTCAGACCCAAGGCCAAAGGCCTGGGAAGGAAACTAAGTGGAGTGAGATGAGGTGGGAGGCCCAGAACGCTGAGTTTGCTGGAAGGGTGCCTGGAGGGAGGGAGCCAGGAAGGGCCAGCCCAGATCTTTGGGTGAAGCCTGCCAGGTTGCACTGGCATCTCTGTGGATTCAGGGCCACAAGCACCTCACCTTGACCATCCAGCCCAGGCTTGCAGTCAGGAGGTTCCGGGGGTGGAGTCCTAACTGGGTTACACTGTGAGGGATGAACCTGAACCTGGCCCTGGCCCAGGCTATAGGATGTTTTTCTTCGAGAGCAGTCATGAGGGTAGCCAGCAAGCAAAGAAATGTCTATATTTTAGCTAAGCTTCTTTCTTGTGGCTCTAGCCTGGGACTCTGTCCTTCAGAGCCCAACATTAAGAAGTGATTTAAACAGAGACACAAACAAGGAAAAAAACAAAGCCTCTCTGCTTTTATATGAGGGCAGGAGTCCCCCACTCCTACACACACCCACCCCCTGCAGGCTGGAGCAAATCTAACAAACCCAGGCCTCAGCCTCCTGGGTCTCCTGGGTCTGAGCTGCTGTTGCGCTCTCTTGGCTAGTGGCCTGCCAGGGACAGCTGCCTTGCTTATCCACAGTGATGACTCCACAGTCTGTCTCAGCTCTGGCAAACGGACCATAAATTGTCCCATCTAGGTCAGGGGATCTCAACAGCAGCATTTCCAACATGTTGGGCCAGATGTTGTGTAGGGCTATCTTGTGCAGCACTTCTGGCCTCTACCCACTGAACGCCAGTAGCAACGCTCCCAGTTGTGACAAACTAAAATATCTTCAGACATTGATAAATTTCTCCCAAAGGGCAATATCACCCCTGGTTGAGAACCATTGCTCTGGATCCATTCTTTCATTCTTGAATAATAAGATTTTTGCTTTCAGGTGGTACACAATCAGGAAAAAAGACCAAGAAGCTGAGAGACTGCCCCTGCAGCTAGGTGTGGCCATGACTAAGACCTGGCCCATGAGATGCATGAAATATGGGCAAAAAATCACTTCCAGAAAGCATCTTCAGTGGAAAAGTGGACCCCTTCTCCTTCTCACTGCTTAGAATAAAGTGCAGTATCTGGAGCTGGGTTACCTCCACTGATAAGATGGCTGAACAGCAAGAGAGAAGGAGGCCAGGTCCCAGATAACCACTAAATTCGCACACAGAAGAAATGAACTTGTGTCAGAATTATCTTGACCTAACTTCCCCAGAGCCCAGGGTAGCCTCTGATGAATTCTCTTGACACCATGGCCTCTTGCCAGTCACAATCAAATCTAATCCTAAGTAACATATAAGTTATAACTTGACGATGCTAATGGTGTCAATCACCCACTTTCTAAAAACTAGGGACCATTGGAGTGGCCCAACCCAGTTCTGATACACTGAACCCCTCCACATGGTCATCATCCTTTCCTGTACTTCTCCTTCCCTATGGCTCCCCATCTCAGGAAAGGAACCCCCATACCTTCAGAACTGAGTCATCTCTGATGTCCTTGCTTCTCACTCCATTCCTCCCACATCCACAAAGCCCTCAATTCCCCATTCTGCCTCCTACAGAGTCTAGCCTCCACACCACCTGCAATGCCTCACTACCCCTTCACCTTGTCTCCTGTGAAACTGGTCTCCTTGCCTCCAGGTTCCACCTCATGGCCTGTGGCTCCCCTCCTTAAAACACTCCCAATGCCTCTCCTTGGTCTCTGGGGCAAAGTCCAAGCTTTCTGGGTGAACAGCATGACCTCCTGCCTTTTCCCACCTGTCCCTTAGTACCTCTCCCTGCAGGATACCTCAGGAAGGATTGACCACAGGTCTGGTAACACACTGTGATTCTCAGTTCCCTCTTTCTCAGGTGTCCTCCCCAACTCCTCGGTTTGGTAAACTTCTACTCTTCCACTAAGGCCAGTCAAAAGTCACCTAGGAGGCCATGCCTGATCCCCCCCACCCCCGCAAAAGCAGCCCATTGATCCCTGCTCTGCCCCACTGTGTTTACTGAGGTGGGGCATCTGTTTCCCACAATGGCAGCAAGCAAATAGAAAGGATCCTGTTTTATTGTACTTGGAGTCCATAGCACCTAATGTCATGTTGGCACCCAGTAGGTACTCAACACATAATATTATTACCCATTTACTAAGCCCTTACTATGTGACAGGCCCTGAGCTTTATCTAAATTACCTCATTATAGGGGCTTGGGATGTAGCTCAGTGGTACAGCACTTGCCCAGCCTGTGCAAGGCCCTGGGTTTGATCCCCAACACCTCGAAATGAAACAATTTATCTTATTTTGTTTTCAAAATTTCCTTCCCAGGAGGGATTATCTTTCCTGAGAGAAAAGAATGAGAATGAGAAGCGGGTTCAGATCACACAGCTTATGCACAGCATTGTCAGAGACCAATTCTCTCTGCCACATCTGGCTCTGCCTCAGGATCTGAGTCCACCTCATTGTCCACCCCAGCCATGGTTTCTAGGGAAGCATTGATCCCCAAAACTAACCAAACATGGTGTGGGAAAAGTCCTTTGTCTTTTTATTCAGCTAATAAGTTGTGATTTCTTTTCTTCTTCTTCTTTTTTTTTTTTTTTTTCTTGGTACTGGGGATTGAACTTAGGGGCTCAGAGGCACTTAACACTGAGCCACATCCCCAGCCCTTTTTTATATTTTTATATAAAATAAAGACAGGGTCTTGCTAAATTGCTGAAGCTGGCTTTGAACTCAGGATCCTCCTGTTTCAGTCTCCTGAGCCGCTGGGAGTACAGGAGTTAACTGCGCCCAGCAAAATGGAACTTTTAATATGAAAACAAGGAAAAACCATACATACACTTTAAAAAAAAAAACAGATGAGCATGTTCAGATCCTCCCACTGAGCTGTCACTTCCTCCTCTTTAAAATCAGCAGGTGAGACTAGACAGTGTCAAAGATCCTTATCAGTCCAGTATCCTGTGATTCCATGATTAGTTTTGCAGATGGATAGTGGGCTGGTGAATTCTGGGGGAAAGGGAAGTTCCCTAGGAACGTGGGCTATGGGAGGAAGAGGATAGGGTGATGCTGCAAACTGATCAGCATCCACCCCCTCCCCTTTATGACTTGACTTTGGAGGTCCAAAGGAAGAAAGAGAAGACTTGCCTAAGAACATCCTTACACTCCTCCCCAGACCTCTCTGATGGTCCTGATCAGTCTGAACATTGGCCGGACTAGAGCTTAGGGTTCAGACCTGTGAGTTTTCTGCTTCAAGTAGTGTTCTGTTCCCTTTCATCTTCCTCTCAGTTGGCCACCCCTTTGGCTTCTTGGGCTGCCTGAACCCTCTTCCCCACTCCTGCCAGTGGGGCTTTCTGGGAAAGCCCCACACTGTGCTACTGACACAGGAAGGGGACAGGGAGGCCCTGTGGGTGAGTTCCTGCGGAGGCTCAATCTCTCAGCTGTAGCCCTTGGAGCCTCAGTCACTTCCCTTCCCCCACCCTCCCAGCTGGGCGGCCAGAGGTTTCATCACAGCTAAATTGTTGTCCTTATAAGGAAGGCCTCTGAGCCGCTCCCCAGGGCCAGGCTGACTGGTGGGGAGCCAGGCTGGGCCTCGGGGCATCTCTAGATGCAAGGAAGTGGAGATGCCCCAAGCCCAAGTTCCTGGGCTGAGCCTTCACCTGTAGTCACAGACCCTCCAGAGTAATGACAGGAAGCACTCAGCTGTGGCTGTAGGCCAGGACTGCATAGGGTCCTAACACTAACTTTGGTCTCCTAAACAAGTTGCTTAAGCCTATTTCCTAAACTGTCAAATGGAGTGAACATTACATTTTCCTCATGAGACTTCTGTGGTGACAAGGAAAGATCAACAGCCCATGAGGCTGGAGTTGATTAAGCATTTCCTACGGGGCTGGGTCATGGGCTAAGTGTTCCACAGCAGCCTTGTGGAGGAGAGAGAATGCATCCATTTTACAGATAGGAAAACAGGCACAGTTAGTCTGAACTCACTCAAGTTGCTGTGTTTTTTGTTTTGTTTTTTCGTGTAACCAGAGAGTGAACATTCTAGGCAAGTTCTCTAGCACTGAGCTACATCCAGTCCCATTCTTGGGGTTTGAATTTAGGTGTGTCTGTCTTCAAATCTAAAGTATGTTTTTTCTACTTATACCCAGCTGTTTCAGTCAGAAATACTATTTCTTGAAAAAGATTATGTCTACAGGGAGGAATTTCTGCCATCACCTCTCTGCCCTTCTTGTTCCCTCACACAGCCTCCTGTCACAGAAACCTCCACTTGAGTTCATGTGGTCTTTCCTGAAAGCTCCATTTGTCTGGAACATGAGAGGCAGGTTAGGAGACGCAGGAAAATGAGATTTGGACGCACAAAATACAGTGGCTCCAGAGACGCAGGAAGCTTCCAGGACCCAGGCCCAGGTGGAGGGAACAAGAGGAGGCAAAAGGGAAGACCCTCACCAACCTCCCCCGATCCCTACCCCTCTGAAGGCAGCCACCTTGTGGTTTGCAAAATCCTGCAGTGTGACTATCCACAGGGACTCAGGCTAGAGGTATTGCAGTTTGTTCAAAAAGAAGCCTCCCCTTCTCTTCAGTCCTCAAGACCAGAGAGCCAGCTCTTGCCACAACCTTCCTCAGCCCTGTGGTTAGCCACCAACACCATGCCAGAATCTATTCCCTTGAAGGTGGCCCTCCAGAAGCAACTTAATTCTTGGGTCAGGGTTGAAGGGACACTCCCACCCATAGAGACTCATTTCAGATAAAGGGGCCTGAAAGTGGTTCTTCCGAGGTTCCCCAGCTTCTGCAGAACACATGTGGTATGGCTGTCACACATAAGATCAGTGACAGGGAAATTCACAAGGGACACAAGGGTCACAGCCACAGTTGATAGGTCCTGGGTCAGGTGCTTCCTGTTATGTTGGTCACAGGGACTGTGCAGTGGCCCTCACAGAGAAGGAAAGGAGCCAGCCTCTGGCAAGCACAGCAGTGCTTTCCCACATAGAAGACTGAAGAGTAGTTTAATCCTCTTTTGTGATTGGGAAAAATGAGGGCCCCCAAGACTGAAACTTACCCAAAGTCCTTGGGTGGGGTTTGAAAATCGGTAGTCTGACTGAAGAGTTCTGTAAATGGGCCCAGGGCTTGCTTCCCTGAGCACACTTGAGGTGCTGAGAAGTGTCAGGAGTCCCCAGGCATAAAGCAGAGACCAGGTTCACCCCTAATCAGGACAAGGCTCAGAAGTAAAACAGCTGGTGGCGTCACTTGAAATCTTTATAGGAAACACCTTTTTATAAGAATCAAAAATCAAAATTGGGGGAAATTGTGTTGGGGGGCCACATTTGTGCATAGTCTTAAGATGCCTTGCACAGATTGCTTAGTACTTGCAAAAGAATAAACATGAATCAGACAGTAGAAAAGCAGATACTTTGCTCAGGTGATAAAAATGAACAGCATCAAAGAGGGTCAAATGGATGTCATGCCACTAGATATGATTTCCTGAAAAGGAACCACTTACCTTCCATGCAGGTTTCTGGCCAAGAATCTATAGTCTCAACCTCAGACAAACCCCAAAGGAGGAATGGTCTATTAAAAGGGTTAGGAGGAAAGACTATTCTTACAAAATGTCAGTGTTGTGAAAGACAGACTATAAACGTTTCAGATTAAAGGAAACTAAAGAGAGTTGATAATTGGGTGTAATAGCTGACCAGGACAAGAGGAAAAATATGATAAGAATAATTGTGTCAAATGATAAAAAAAACTGGAATATAAAAAACAAACTATTACATTGGTGTTAAGTTTACTGACACTGGTAACTTTAGCATGATTACATGAGAGAATAAACTTACTTTTAGGAAACACACATTGAAGTATTTAGGAGTAAAGGACCATGATAACCAACTTTCCAATGATTCAGAGAAAAAAAAAAATGTGTACACATGGAAGAGAGAAAGTGCTGAGAAGATAAAATAATGGGTCAATCTGGGCAGAGTATGTGGGTGTTCACTGTACTAGTCTTATTCTTGCAACTTTTATTTCCAAATAATGTTTTTTTTAAATAAGAAAGCATTGCTCCTCACATTTAGACCCTGGCCCAGAGAAACACTGAGGGGGAGGGGTAGTTGGGTGGGGCCTGGCTGAATTTAGCAGGAGCCCAGCACTGGGAGAGGCAATACCTCCAGTCCAGCCTACAGGAAGTGGGCCCTGGAACTGTCAGGAACTATGATGCCAACTGCCACCTACCCTTTGCTCCCTCAAGGCCAGCCCTAGAGCTGGCTACCACACCAACAAACAGGCTTAGGACTGGTAAGTTTCATAAAAAGGGATTTATTGCCAAACTTCAAAAAAGGCGCTTCATAAGCAGAGGACACAGAATGCCTCCTCCCCAGGGAGAGGCAGAAAGGTGGCCAAAGCATGGGAATAGACCTACATGCCCTGCCACGCCAACAGAAAAAGAAACTGAGGCCCAATTCCTGGCAGTAGATGACTTGGCTAAAGTCCAGCCAGTCCTGGCTGCTGATGGGGGAGGCTGTTCCCTGAGGGAAGATGACAGGGGGTCATGTGATGGGCACCTGAAAACATTCTTGCTCTTATACAGAAGAGATGAAAGGAAAGGCATACTGTGGCATAGGAGCCTAAGGACTGTGATTTGTGAAGGATGATGAGGGCTCATGAACCGTGGCATTGCTGCTCACCTCTGCACCATCGGGGTACAGACCAAAGAGGAGACCTGCCTCTTCTGATCTCTGCCCACTGCCTTCAAGAACAAAGTGACAGTACAGTAATGAAGACATCAACCTGCACTGGCAGGTCTCAGTGGGCATGGCTGGTGGCTAAAGATGGGTGGAGCAGTGGGCAGAAAGGCCAGGGCATGCTGCTGTTGCCCTCTCTTCTCTTCTGTAAACAAAAGTGCACATGGAGAAACCTCCTGGGCAGGTCCTAGAGAAGTTGCCCCCATCCCCACCCCTAAGCTCCACCTTCAATCTAGTTGCTGCAGCAGGATGAAACTGGATGTGCTCCCAGATCCAGGCACAATTCGGGAGGGGACTTGGGAGGGGACCAGGAATGGGCCAGGAAGGGACAGAGGAGAAAATCCTCCTTCCATTACAAAGTTAGGAGGAGTGACCCACCAGGGGTCTGAGCTGAAGAGGGCTAGAGGGGAGAGGGAAGGGATGTCAGATTCAGCAGGCCCCATCAGTGTATGAGGAGATGATGGAGACACTGGGCCTGTTTGATTTGAGGAGGAACCACAGAGACCCAGATAAGTCCCATCTGGGGAGGCACAAAAGTTGGAGGGGAATTTGAGGGCTGATTTATGATAATCATATACAGGTTTTTTTTTAATGTTGAAACTGGGCCACTCAGGGGTTCACCTCTTCAGGAGTGTGCAAGGCTAGACACAGCTAGTCCAGAAGTAAAAAACAAGTTAGGAGACTCTCTGGTTCCTCTTCTTTCCTGAAATGCTCTAGACTTGTGCCTCCAATTGCAGCTCATCAAAGAGAAGGAGGCTGCAGAAAATGCCCTTGCTTTGCAGAAAAATTAAGAGGCCCAGAGAGGGGCCACACAGCAAATGCCTTCCTCAGGAGACGGAAGCATCTGCCTCAGGAGGCCCTAGCTGAGTCCCAGGTTTCACCCAGCTGAGGGATGATCCTATAGCCTACACCCAAGGCCTCTGAAGCCATTCAGAATAAGTGTGAAGGAGGCTGACTTGGAGGCTGTCTGGGAACACCTAGAGATGAGAGGAGGGACTACAGTGGGGCTCAGCTGTGTTCTATTCAGAAGTCAGGAATGTAAACTACTGGGGATGGGGAGCAGAGATGATGCCACCCCTAGAAACCCCAAGAACTGTGCCAAAGCCCTGGGGAAGTTTGGAACAATCACTCAGCACACAGGGCCTGAGTGTGAGCTCCTAGCACAGAGTCCCAGGTGAGGCCAAGCCAGAGAGACAGACAGTGGTGCTGGTTGGCACCTGGCACCACTGGCCAGGGCAGAGTGGGAAGGACACCAGGAGTTTCTTCAGGTCCTAACCAAACCCTGACATGCCCAATGGACCTCATTTCTCAACAAGGCTGGGTTTTAATGGGTGCAGCCAAGAGGACCTGCGCCTCTGGCCCAGCAGGCCTACGGTGCACTTCTCCTATAGAGGGTCACCAGTTCCTTCCGCTTCTCCTTTAGCCCAGGGGCTTCCTGACTTAGGTCTCCCAAATCTTTCATTTCCTGCAGGACCTGAGTGGCCTGCCTCAGCTGCTCCACAGCCTGGCTGAGCAATGTCTCAGCACTCACGGGGGGTGGCTCGCTGCCCAGCACCTTGTTCAATAGTTTCTCTGTCTGTTCTGAGGCTATCTTCACCTCCAGTTGGGCCCGATACAGCTGTTCCCTGGGCAGCCGTGGATGCCTGGAGCCTTCTCCAAGCAGGTCTCCAAGGGAGGAGCAGCGGGGATGGAATTGAGGTGGCAAGTCCCAGGGGGGCAGTGCTGTGGATGTCGTTGCATCCTCTTGGGCAGTTCCTGGAGCACCTGCACCTTGGGATGGCTTAGGCTCAGGACCATCATCCACACCATTCACTGAGAACTGTGCTGAGCCTGGGGCAGAGGACCCAGTGGTCCCAGAACTCTGGGCTGGCTCAGAAGTCTCCATCCCACTCAAACAGGCTTTCATTTTCTCCGATAAGATCTTGGGTGGGGGTGTAGGGGGCTTCCCACCCCTAGGGGAAGCCTCTGCAGTCTCAGAACAAGGTACCTTGGAGAGTTCAGCACTCTCCAGGACAGGGAGCTCCTTGAGGCTGGGGCTCTCCCAGCTCACCTTCAGTTTGTCAGGCAAGATGCTGTTGGGGGGCTCCTTAGAGCCACTGTCCTCCCCCAGCAGGATCTCCGAGTCCTCCTGGCTTTCAGGTTGGGCTTCAGAGCTGGCTGAGACTAGGGTTGGGGCTCTGTCCCCAGAAGGGGGCTCCACCTTATCACTAAGGCTGGTCTTCTCAAGTGCTGGGGAAGGCTTGGTAGGAGGCATAAGGGGCTGAGGTGTCTCCCGGGGCTGGATTGCACTGACATCATTGCTGGGGGCAAACACTGGTGGCCCACTGTCCGGAACATCGAGGTCCAGGCGCAAAAAACCGTCAGAAGCTGCGTTGGCTACCTGGTGGGGGGGATGGTATGTGGGTGTCAAACAGGCTGAATGGTCACTGAGTCAAATGTAAATTCCCCCAAGTCTCAAGCTCATTCACTTCTGCTTCCCTTTCTGGAGACCTGTGTCCTATCTGCCAGTTCCTCTCCAGCCCTTGCCTAACCAGCTGAACACCAGGGGAGAGCCACTGTACCAAATGAGCTTGTCTCCCCACCTGACTCTGGTGACCCAGGGGACACCCAGCAGCCCAAGTTATGGGGATCTTGTCACAGAGCTTCAGAGATCTTGGAGCAGAGGTGGCAGGAGGCTTCTCTTAAGGTTCCTCAGATGTTGGGGATGCTGGCAGGGACCCTCACACCCTTTTACATGCCCCATGTGATCTGGCCAATACCTGCTCTGAGTCATATGGAACTCCCACAGAAACATTCCTCCAGTGCGTGCGCACGCACACACACACACACACACCGTGCCTCCCTGAGCTCCTCTCAAAGGTCCCACCTCAGATCTTCCCCATGGGTGTTCCTGTTCTTTCGACGACCTCAGCTCCCCTTCTGCAGCTCCTCTCCTTCAGCTGACAGAAAATAATAGACTGCCTCCTCTCCACAGCAAACCTTCTGATGACCCTGTCCCTTTGTCCCTCTCATGGTCCCTGCCCCTCTCATGGTCCCTGCCTTGTGCGGTGTCCACAACATCTCTACCCTGACTCCTTCTCCTAGAAAACGTGCTGCAAACATTATCACTTGCCTTTTCCTTGTTAACTGTGGATGCCAACCTGGCTACTGTTCCCCAGGTCTGGCTGCCCCCTCTCTCCATGCTCTACCACTGATCTGCATCCCCAGCCCTTTGTGTTTTATTTTGAGAAGGGGTCTGCCCTTGAATTTGTGATCCTCCTGCCTTGGGGACTATGACTGTATATCACTGCACCCCCGTTTGGTCTCTCTTGCTTCCTCTTCCTTGGCTGATGCCTACTGCTCCTCTCCAGCCCCCAAATATCACATTTGCTGAGGTTCTTTCATAACCTCCAAAATCGGACACCCACATAAGCTGCACTGGTCTAAAAGGGGTGCCCCCTTACCCCTCACTCTTGCTCATACATTCTCACAAATTCCTTGTGCCCAGCACCTCCCTTTGCCCAGTCTTCAGGCCTTTGACACCACTGACCACCTTCCTGCTCTGTCCAATCCCAGCATTCAAGCAAGCCTCAGTAGCTCTTGCTTCCCAGTGTCTCCCACAAACCCTTCCCTTCTCATCCACACCTGAAGCCTAGGGGACCAGCTCCCCCACTTCTTTCTGTCCCTCAATCTAACCCACCAAGAGGGCCTCCAACTAAGCTTTGGATTGTGCCTTCCCATTCTGTTCCCAACTCTTGCACTCAAGGTCTCCACAAATTCCTCCCTAACCCCGTCTTCCCAGACCAGTCTCCCAAACCAGCAGAGCCATTGCACACCTTGAACTGCTCTGCCCCGTGCCTCAGCAATTACCATTCCCTTTGCCAGGAATCCCATCATTCCAAATCTGCCAACCAAAACCCGCACTGTCCTTCAAGGGTCAGCTCAAATGCCAGTGGCTCCTCCACAGTCCCTCCTGCCCACAACCTCACAGCATTCTCTGTACAAAATTAGACACAGCTCTGCTTGGGGGAGCCTATGGACAGGTCTATTTTCCAACTGGAAGCTGAATTTGAAGGGTCAGGGACTAGTCTCATGTGTCTCAGTTTCCCTCTGGCCAACTCTGGCTAACCTACTATGTAGCCCATAAATGAAAAAGACTATGGGTTTCGGAACATCTACTCCCTGAGCATAATAGCACAAGTGCCCTCTTCTGTACATCACTCAGCAAGCCCAACTCCAGGTGTCCTCAGGAAAGAGATTGCCCAAGCCTGGATGCCACTCTAAGGAGTTGAGCCCCAGGCCCAACTGACCTCCCACCAACCAAACCGCAGGCACAGCCTTACCTCCTTCAGGTGGATTCTTGTTGGTGGCCGACGCCGTTGGCCCCCCCGCACCCGGTCCCGTGTCACATGCTCCAGGACACAGGTCTTGTCCACCTTTACCTGGGAAGGAGAAGGAGGCAGGTCAGCCCCCACCAGGCCTTGGAGAGAGTAGTAAACACCCATTGTCCTGACTTAGGAGCAGGGTTTGCACCCTGCATCCTCACTCAACAGGGATAGCACCCCACCACAGCCCTGTGGTGTCTCCTGCTTCTGGACCTCTACTTCTCTCTAAGTCTACACTGCCACTAGCAGTACCTCTGTCAAGTCTGAGGCTCTCCTGTTCTCTGTAGCTACACTCTTTGCCTCAGTCTTCCTGCCCAAATATGAGTTCACAGTGCTTACCCTTTAGTCTATCATAAATATCTAAGCAACCCTGAGGCTGCTGCAGGGTTTACCTGGGGAGTGGGAAGTGGGGAGAAGCCAGACCACAATCCCCTGGTATCTGCCTTCTAGCAAAGGCCTTCTCTGACCCCTGCCTTTCTCCCAGGCCAGTGGGGACAGTCCAGGAAAGAGCAGAGTCTCTACCCCGTGGGCCTGAATGTCTGGAGAGCAGCATCTCCTTTCTGATGGTCAGGAAAGCGGGTCAAGAGTAGCTGGAAAACCAGAGTAAGATTCACATGGGAAATCTGGGCTTTGAACCCTGGAGTGGCCTGTCCTTGTGATGGAGTCGGGGCTTAAGCCTGTCTGGAGCGCCAATAGTCTGTGTCCTCAGTGGAGGACAAGACAGGGGTGAGTCCCAGGCCATGGCTCCTGTATCCTCCCCCAACACCCACAGTATGGCCCATCAACATTTTCCCTGAAAATAGGAATGCTTTCCCCAGGCAGTGAAGAACTAAGCGTGACACAGTAACACAGGAAAGAATGTAGCAGCCACAGCTGGGAGTTGGATCTGGATGTTAGGTGGGTCTTGCTTGGGAAGGTTTGTTTCCCTCAGGTCTCATCCTCTACAATCCAAGGTGTCACACAAGGTAGACCTCAAGGTCATGGCAGACCAAACAGCTAAGGATCCATGATGTCAAAAACAAAGACAAATCCTCTTTAGGAGATCCTGGCCTCATGGGACATACTGCCCTCCCTGAGCCTGATCAAACCACGGTTGCCAGAGTCACCACTACAGCACAGATGGATGAGGTCACTGCAGACAAATAGGGAGATTCAGGGCTGCAAACCAGCCTGTAAACCTTGCCCGACTTCATGGGCAAACTGAAAGGGAGCACTCAGGCTGAGCTCACCCCCAGCCCACCCTTGCCTGGGCCACCTGCTGTTTCCAGTTAAGGTCGGGCTGGAAAAAGCCCATGGCTGCAATCAATTAAATTCTACCATACCACTTCTGTGCCTTTTTTTTTTTTTTTAATGGGGATTAAACCTGGGCACTTTACTACTGAGCTATATCCTCAGCCTTTTTTATTCTCCCATCCCTTCTTATTCTGAGACAGTCTAGCTAAGTTGCTTAGGGCCTCACTAAATTGCTTAGGCTGATCTCAAATTTGTGATCCTCCTGCCTCAGCCTCCCAAGTCAATGGGATTACAGGTGTGAGCTACCACACCTGGCAACACACTTTTAATTTAAAATAAGTTACTTAATTATGCCTCAGTTTCATCTGTAAAATGGACAGCACCACCCACTTTGATGGACTGTTATGAAGGCTAAATGAAGTGTGCCCCAGGTGTCTCTAGCAGTGACGTAAATGAGGAGTAGTCTGGGACAAGATGGGCAGGGACCTCTCCCAGACCACACATGGTGGCCAGCCCAGAACCTGGCCACAGGACTGAATCGCACCTCATCAAAAGCCTTGTTCTTGCCTCGGCTGATCCCTTCATTGAGGGCTTTGATCCAGGATTCTTTCTCTTCCCCACTGGGTGCCTGGAATTTGATGTCACTGACCTGCAAGGGATGGATGGTAGATATTTTATAGAGTTCACATTTATGGTCACATTTTCATGCCAGTTTCCAAAATCAAACCAAAATGACCCCACAACAGGTCTGACATCAGCATTTGAAGGCAAGGGTAGGGAAAGAAGCAGAGAATGGGGCCCTCCCCTAGCCCATAGCTGCTGGAGACTTGGACTGGCATCAACCTTATCCTGTGGAAAGAGCTTGAATCTGGACTCCCCTAAGCCTGCTGCCTGATCTCTGGGCTTCAGTTCACTTTATGTTTGTTTGTTTTTGTTTTGTTTTGTTTTGTTGGTACTGGAAATTGAACTCAGGGGAACTCTGTCACTGTCCCAGCCTACACCCATGCCAGCTTGATTATAATGACAGAGGTGACAGGCATGAGGGGTGCCCATAATTAAGTATTACTGGAAACACAACCCCCCTCAAGCTCTGTAGAGAGCCCTACACCCAAACCTGGCCCCACCAAAAAATATGTCCCAACTCCTAAAGTCCCAGGGTCTCCTTTCTGGCCTTGAATCAGACCATAATCAGGTCATTGGGGGAGTCAACTCTAGCCCCCATCACACAGATGAAGAAACTGAGGCTCCACAGATGGGAGGGCACTTGACTAAAGCAGTCTAAAGTAATCCCTTCTAACTCCCAGCTTCCCACCCACATCAACCCCAATCCCTCCTCACTATAGGCAGGAGTTCTGGAGAGGCAGCTTGGAGTTCTGTCCCTACCAAACCTAATGGCCAGAGAGGAGATGAAAGGAAAGTATGAAGTTACCTCATGCAGTAGAGAGAGCAGTAGAGCTTCCCAGCTGGGTCTTAACCACTTACAGCTATCTGAACTTGGGCCTCAATTTTCTCATCTATAAAAGGGAATACTGCCGCGCGCAGTGGCACATGCCTGTAATCCCAGTGGCTTGGCAGGCTGAGGCGGGAGGATCACAAATTCAAAGCCAGCCTCAACAACAGCAAGGCACTAAACAACTCACCGAAACCCTGTTTCTAAATAAAATACAAAATAGGGCTGGGGATGTGGCTCAATAGTTGAGTGCCCCTTAGTTCAATCCCCAGTACCCCTCAAAAAAAAAAAGACAGAGAGAGAGAGAGAGAGAGAGAGAGAGAGAGAGAGAGAGAGAATACCACCATAATCTGCCTCAGGGAGCTAAGAAGATCATTTAAAAATATGTATGTAGGAAAATGCAAATTAAAACTACACTGAGACTTAATTTATCTGCAGTTCAGAATGGCAGCCTTCAAGAATACAAACAAATTAATGCTGAAGAGCTGAAGAGAATATGGAGAAAAACAAACATTTTTACACTTTTTTTATTGATTTTAAAAAAATATGGAACGCTTCATGAATTTGCAAGTCATCCTTGCACAGGGGCCATGCTAGTCTTCTCTGTATCGTTCCAATTTTAGTATATGTGCTGTTGAAGCGAGCACCATTTTTACACTGTTGGGGAGATTGTAAATTAGTACAACCACTATGGAAATCAGTATGGAGGTTCCTCAAAAGACTAGGCACAGAACCATCATATGACCCAGCTATACCACTCCTCAGCATTTATCCTAAGGAATTAAAGTCACCATGCCTCATTGACACATGCATACCCATGTTTATGGCAACACAATTTACAATTGACAAACTATGAAACCAGCCTAGGTGGATAAATCAGTGGATTGAATAGATAAAGAAAATATGGCATATATACACGATGCAGTTTTATTCAGCCATAAAGAATGAAATTATACATTTGCAGGAAAATGGATGAAACTTGAGAACTTTATGTGAAATAAGTCAAATTCAGAAAGTCAAAGGTCATATGTTTTCTCTCATATGTGGAAGCTAGAGGGGAAAAAAAGGGGGAAAAAGCAGGGTGGGGGAAATCTCATAAAATTTGAAGGGAGACCTTTAAAGTAGAGGAAGAGGACCAGGAAGAAGGGGGAGGGGAGGGAAAGGAGAAGTACTGGAAATGAAATTGACCACATTGCCAGGTGCAGTTTTGCATGCCTGTAATCCCAGCAACTGAAGAGGCTGAGGCAGGAGGACTGCAAGTCAGGACCAACTTCAGCAATTTAGCAAGAACCTATCTTAAAATAAAAAATAAGCTAGGTGTAGTGGCACACACCTGTAATTCCAGCAACTTGGAAAGCTGAGGCAGGAGGATCACAAGTTTAAAGAAAGCCTCAGCATGCAGGGCACAGTGGTGCACACCTGTAATCCCAGCAGCTTGGGATGCTGAGGCAGGAGGATGGAGAGTTCAAAGCCAGCCTTAGTAAAAGTGAGGCACTAAGCAACTCAGTGAGACCCTCTCTCTAAATAAAATACAAAATGGGGCTGGGGATGTGGCTCAGTGGTTGAGTGTCCCTGAGTTCCATCCCTGGTACCAAAAAAAAAAAAAAAAAAGAGAGACAGCCCCAGCAACTTAGTGAGGCCCTAAGCAATTTAGGGAGACCCTTTCTCAAAATTAAAAAAGGACTAAGGATGGAGTTCAGTGGTTAAGCACCCTTGGATTAATCCCTGGAACTAAAAAACATCATCATCATCATCATCATCATCATCATCAAAGTAAAAAATTTAAAGGATCAGGTATGTAGTTCAGTGATAAATATTCCTGGATTTAATCCCTAGCACAAAAAAAAAAAAAAGAAAAAGAAAAAAGTTGACTAAATTATGTTATGTACTTGTACAAATATGTTACAATGTAGCTCCATGGCTCAGTGTTTTAACATGTGTGAGGCCCTGGGTTCAATCCTTAGCACCATAAAAAATAAATAAATAAAAGATGTATCTAATTTATATACCCATGTTCACAGCAGCATTATTCACAATAGCTAAAACATGGAAACCATCCAAGTGTTCATCAGTGGATAGATGGATAAGCAAAATGTAGTGAATACATACAATAGAATATTATTCAGCCTTAAACAGGAAGGAAATTCTGACACATACTACATATAGATAAACCTGGAAAACATTATACTAAGTGAAATAAGCTATCACAAAAAGCCATAGACTATATGATTCTACCTATACAAGATATAAAAGTAGTCAAAAATCATAAAGAAAATAGAATATTGTTTACAAGAGCTGAGAGAAGAAGGAATGGAAGCTTAGTGGTTTTGGTTTTTGTTTTGATTTTTTATTTTGAGACAGGCCCTTGCTAAGTTACTTACACTGGCTTCAAATTTTTGATCCTCCTACCTCAGCCTTCCAAGTGTTGGGATTACAGGTGTGTGCCATTGTGTCTGGCTTCAGCTTAGTTTTATAAGATGAAAAAAGTTCTGGAGATGGATGATAATAACGGCTGTAGTATGTTGTAAATGTATTTAATGTCACTGAACTAACTATACTTTAAATGGTTAAGACAGTAAATTTTATGTTATATGTTTTGACCACAATTGTTTTAGAAGTTTTTTGTTGTTTTTTTTTAAGTTAAAAAAAAAAAAGATAAATCTCAAGTATTGAATCTGGGGCTGGGGTTGTGGCTCAGTGGTAGAACACTTGCGTAGCATGTGTGAGGCACTGGGTTCGATCCTCAGCACCATATAAAAATAAATAAATAAATAAAATAAAGGTCTACTGACAACTAAAAAAATTTTAAAATTAAAACAAATAAATAAATAAATACTGAATCTGGAGCTTTGCAGAGTGAAGAAATTCCCCAGTAATAGGAATTAACGGGTTGCCTTTCTTCTGGATAAATAGTCTCAATTTTGTCATCTAGAAAATGCGATCACATGTCCTACTACAAAGCAATGCTGAGGGTATTAAACATGATTAAAGCCAGGCCCTGGCACACAGTAGGTATTCAGAAAATAGTTACTGAATGAATGAGCCAATAAATGAACTGGCCCAAGGTTCCTTCCTTTGCCTTGTTTTTGGGCCACTGCCTACTCTGACCTCAAGATGCCCTAGTTCTTTGTTGGCAGTGGCCAATCTGCCCATCCCCCACCCTGGTGTTAGATAGCGCCTTCCCTCCTGCCACTCTCCCAGTTATGTAACACCACAGTACAGTCAGCCTGGCCCCCTCAGCATCCTCATTATATAACTTCCTCCTGGCCACTGAGCCTCCTCCTCATACAGGGCCTAGGTGCCCCCCCCCTCCACACCAGGCATAGCCAAATGCTCATTTGCATGACCAGGGTAAATTCAATCCTGGCAGCAAATCTGCAGTTAAGTCAGAAACCCCAGGGCACCTTGGCAACTGCCTCTCAGTTCAGCCATCAGAGATGCTGGGGCACAGGGAGAGACTGTGCTCCGTTCAGGGGCTACAAAGGCCACCTAATCCTGTGGTAGGAAAAGTGTCTAGGACTACCACCTCTGACCCCAACTTCTGCTCCTATTCAGGGGCTCCAAGATGGTCATGCTCTTCCCTGGTATAGGCCTTAGCATCCCTAAAAGCTTGAAAAGACTCTGATGCATGGCAGTAGCAAGGGAATAAGAGTGGAGCAGGAAAGAGTCAGATGGCTATCTTTGGGACAAGAACAGAAATATGGATCCAACTCACCTTGTAGCCCCTTCCCCACTGGCCCAGCCCACCAGATGCAGGCTGGTGGAAGGGGTTTACTTCCCTGGGAGAGGAAATGCAAGGTTACAGGGGACCAAGCTCTACCCTAAGACATCCTGTAATCCTGGCTCAAAGAGCCAGGCATTCCACAAGGATGACTGGAATCGGGATGATTAACACAAATACCAAGAAGTTATGTCCTGAAAGGCCACAGGCTACACAGGTCCCTACCATAAGCCCTTTCAGGAAGTCCCAGGAACACTGGCCTTGCTGGGAGCTCAGATGCTAATAAGACTGGCCACAGAATAGGCCCACAAGGCCTGGGGAAGGGGGAAGGGCAGAATGGCAGAGAGGAAAAGTGGGGGGGGGGGAAGGAGGCAGGAAAGAGGAAAGAGCCAAGCTGGCCAAGACCAGCAGGGCAGCAAGGCCCAGCAGTGGCCACCCTGCTTCCTGGCAGCGGCTGTTTGTGACCTCATGGGCAGGGGTGTGGGGATGGAGAGGCAGGGGGAGAGGGGTATGTGAGACACTGGAGTCTTTGTTTATTTGATTAATGGGGAAAAAAGCGGCCTCAGGACCAGACAGCCAGGGTCACATGACCTCCTGGCCGGCTGGAGGCTGCACTGAGGACCTCAGGAACACCCAGGGCGATGGGAAAGGCGGGAGGGTGGGAGGGTGAGAGGATGCAGGTGGTGCCTTGGGCCAGGTCCACAACCTGGGGAGGCAAGGGTGAGGGGCCTTGAGCTAGAGCCAGGCTGTACCTTTCCCTCAGG
Organism: Callospermophilus lateralis; assembly: GCF_048772815.1. Taxonomy (NCBI): domain Eukaryota; kingdom Metazoa; phylum Chordata; class Mammalia; order Rodentia; family Sciuridae; genus Callospermophilus; species Callospermophilus lateralis. The sequence goes on along the minus strand of NC_135307.1, from coordinate 108,676,120 downwards.
TGGCCACCACCACTTACTCCACGACTCCATCTTCCAACTGACTGCCCTGTTCCCAGAGTCACCCAGAGTCAACTTGAACTCTTAGCAGGGTTGGAGAATGGGAGGAGAGTGCTGGACAAAGAAGTTGAAAGTGCAGCTGCACAAACAGGCCTCCCTGAAGGTGATGTCCCAATGGAGCTGGGCCCCACCTCCCTCCTAGTCCCACCACCAGCTGGTTCTAAGAGCTGGAGAATGGAGATGGCCCACAAAGAAGCATGGACAGAACACAGAGGCAAGCACCCACACACATCCACATACTAGGAGGCACTCACAAAGACCCCAGCAGAACCAAGGCCAGGGAGACACTCAACCACACATAGGGAGGCGCACACACAGACCTTCACATGCATCATATTCTGCATCTCAAACACACACATACATACAGTGCCTACTTGGAGAGACAGTGAGTGGGTCTCCAGGACAGGGTAGGGGCTGAAAGATCCAGAGCCTGAAAGATCAAAATGTGACCCTCTTTTCCTCAAAGAAGCCCTAAGCAGCAGATGTTAGGTGAACCTGGACCCAGCCACAGGAATCCTCAGGACACTATAAACCTGCCCCTGCCCAGGGGCACATCCTCCAACTCCCCGGAGTCAGAGCTCTGTAGCCCTCTCCAGTGCAGACTTGCTTGCTTCTCTGCCCAACCCCCAGCAGAGTAGGATAAAGGGTTAACAAGTAAAGCATCATGGTCTCCTCCTCTTCCAGGGTCCAAGTCCCCAGGACTACAAAGAACAGAGCTCCTGACCCCTAAAACTGGAAGAGAAACAAAATGGCCTCCAGCAGGCCCAGATGAAACCTACTGCCCAGCAGCCAGCTTCTGTGACTCAGCCCCACTCTGCAAGGCTCCACATGACATGCAGAGGTTAGGGTGGGTGTGGTGAGAGCTAACTTAGAGCTGGCAAGAGGTGCTGCATGCGCCAGCCTCAAACCCAAATTCCCTCCTAACACCTGTGAAACTGACCAGGTGTCAATACCCCCAGACTACCAGTCAGAGTGATGCAAACAGTAAACCTCATCTGTGCACAGACCAGGTCCCAGGGAAGACTCTCTCAGGCAAGAAACTTTCTCCAGCTACAGTCAAAAAAGGAAAGGAAAAGGGGAGGAAAGCTGGGGGCTGTGGGCCTCTTAGTTCTGGGTCCAGGAGAGGACCTGAAGGGGCTACCTAGGAAGGCCTGGGATAAAGGAGAGGCCACATCCTTACTCCTAGCTGACAGGGTGTTGCAGAGCTAGAGACCTCACCCACAGCTCTCCTGCCTTAGCCCTGGGCCTCCTGTGAGTCCAGGGTGCAGAGAAGGACCAAGAGCCCCTCTTCCAGTGACTATTTCCAATCACAGCCTGGAATAGAGGCCTCAGGGCCTAAAAGAAGAAGAGGAGAGGAGGGATCTCAGTCTAGCTGTAAGTGCATCTCCCATCAACCAGGGGCTGAGGAGCCTCCAAGACAAAATGAGTAGAAGGTCTAACCTGTGGTAGCCACTGGGTTTGGGCCTCAGCCAACTCAATAAGAAACCTGCAGGCTCCGTTTCAAAGCCCAGACTGGTTCAGCCACCCAGGGGTGGTATTCCCAAGCAGAATCTGGCCTGGAGGGAGGCAGATAGAAGTGGGCATATCCCTACCTTGTTCCCTGGGGATCTCAGCAGGATAAACCGGTGTTTCCGTTTGAGGAGAGCACGCAGGTCTTGGCACTTCTCATAGCTACCCAGCTCTACTGTCTCCACACACTTCTGTTCATCCTGGGGAGAAAGACAAAAGGGACATGAGCTGATGAGAGCCAAACCCCACTAAGACTCAAAACCCAGGCCATGCCCAGACCCTGATCCCACTCAGGAAGGACATCACACGTCACCAAATTGTGGATTCAGACCCTGGCAAGTAGACAATGCTCAGTATGTGCTGACTGGAAGGAAGCCCTCAAAGCTTACCATCCAGGCAAGAAATAGGGCCCCAAGCCCAGGGGTGGATATTTGTCTAAGGGCTGAATCCAGTGGCCTAAAGCCAGAGGGGGAAAGGGATGGCTGAAAAGACTTAGAAGGAAGCCTGTTCAGGACCAGAGGCCAGAGATTTGTGTAAGAGGTAGCCTTGGAAAAGAGATGCACGATGTCACAAAATTGGGAGAAAGAAGACTTTCCAACTCAACACAGTGATCCTGTGATTGCTCCCCAACTTAGCATCTTCCTGTGCTGATCCCTGGTTGGGGTGAGTGGCCCCTCATCCCAGACTGCAGGCCACGCACAAAAAAAGAGGGTAAAAGCTCATTCAAAGCATCCTACCCTGTCACCTTGCATGCCATTCTGAGGCCTCAATGCTAGGCAGGTCAGTGGCCAAGACAGTCCCATCATGTACCACTGTCCAGGCTGCCTTTCTGCCCACTATCCCTGACATATAAGGGTTTTCTCCTTGGGCACTACCCATCAGGTGCCTATCTAGCAAGCTGCCTGGGACAAGCTCCTCCCTCATTGGTGGTCAACTGGTTCTTCTTCCAGGGAAGACCCAGATAAAACAACTTCCTGGGAAGCAGAAGCAGGTCCTTTGGGGAAAAGGGGAGTACAGTGCTTTGGAGTCTGGATGACAAGTTAAAGTTAAGGAAACTTGCTGATGTCTAACACTTAGTGAGCACTTTTGCCTCCCTGATTCTCCAGAGCCACCCAAGAACCTTTAAAGCCTAGAACTGCCAGGCACAGTGTCACACACCTGTAATCTCAGCTTGGGAGGCTAAGACAGGAGGACCACAAGTTTGAAACCAGCTCCAGCAACTCAGTGAGGCCCTAAGCAACTTAGTGAGACCCTGTCTCAAAATAAAAAATTAAAAAAAGGGGCTGGGGTGGTGGCTCAGTGGTAGAGTGCTCGCCTAGCATGTATGAGGCACTGGGTTCGATCCTCAGCACCACATAAAAACAAACTAATATATCCACCTAAAACTAAAGATACATAAATAAATAAATATTTTTTTTAAAAATTTTAAAAATAAAAAGGGCTGGGGACATGGCTCAGTGGTTAAGCGCCCATGGGTTCAATCCCCAGTAACTCAGTATCTGCCTCATCTGACAGGTGAGGAGAATGAGGCCTGAAGATGAAGTGATTTGCTCTAGGGACACAGACACACATCCTGACCCCAGGCTAGGGTCTTTCTAGCACACTACATTCCTCCTAAGCACAGTCAGTGACTAAATCAGTTCCTTCTCAATAGGTTACTCTATACCAGTGGTCCTCCCAGTATGGCACTTGGGGCAGCAGCATTGGCACCACCCAAGAACTTGCTAGAAATGTAAATTCTGAAGTCCCATCTCCACTGAAACAGAAACTTAAGAGCACAGGCTTGGAAATATGAATTTTAACTAGCCCTCCAAGAGATCTTGATGCATAAGAAAGTTTGAGAACCACTGATCTTTACCAGAGGTTCTCAGTTTTGGTAGCCTGGAAGTTATTAAAAAACCTCAATACCCAGGTTGGGGTTGTGGCTTAGCAGTAGATCGATCGCCTAGCACGTGCGAGGCCCTGGGTTCAATACTCAGCACCACATAAAATAAAATAAAAGTATTGTGTCCAACTACAACTAAAAAATAAATATTAAAAAAAAAATTCTCAATACCCATCGGGTGTGGTGGCACATTCCTGTAATCCCAGCAGCTTGGGAAGCTAAGATAGGAGGATTGCAAGTTCAAAGCCAGCCTCAGCAATGGTGAAGCACTAAGCATCTCATTGAGACCCTGTCTCTAAATAAAAAAGACAAAATAGGGCTGGGGATATGGCTTGGTAGTTGAGTGTCCCTGAGTTCAATCCTCGCTACCAAAAAAAAAACAAAAAACCAACACCCAGGCAACATTACAGACCAATGATACTAGGATCTCATGGTTGTAAGGCCCAGATCTCAGTAAAAGCAGATGATTGTACAGTTCAGGTGAATAACCACTGTTTTACTCTCTTCTGCCTCTCAGGGAAAGGAGACTAGAAGCCAGCATTACCTGATCTCTCTATCCAAGTTCAATCAGGTATCTTTTCCCATTTTTGTTTCCATATATCTCTGTCCAATCCCTAAAACCCAATCCCTTCCAGGTTCCTTCATGAAGCCCAAGAGCCAAAAAAATGCTCTAGGTAGCTCCTATGCTGTCCCATACACTCCCCTAAGCATTGGTGTTCTCCCTTCTTTGAAGTCTCTCATCATCATTTACTTCTTGGGGCAAGTAAACATCTGCACAGCACCTGCCAGGTACAGTTACCCTACTAGGTGCCAAGGGCACTGAGCCCCACTATAGAGTAGCACAGGTTTATGTCCCTGCTCAGCAGGCTCGTTCTACCCTATTCTGTGTGTCTATCTTCTTTCTGTCCCTCCCTTGGTACTCTTCAAGAGGCAGCCCTAAAGAGGGACATACATATGACAGTGTGCTACAATGAGTGCCTGGCTCAGAGTAAGACCCCAGGAAGTCTCCTCCTCCCTGGGGATCCAACAGGAAAGCTCCAGTGAGAGTAGCTCACTGTGCCTCATGTCCACAGGCCTCCCCAACTCAGCAACCACTGGCCCAAATGCACCCTCCTCTGCCTAGGCTCAAAAAGTCAGTCCATCTCTGCCACCCAACTTCCCATAGCTGCCTGTCCTGGGTCTCTTCTCACACTGAAGTGCTGAATCATCTGATCCTTCTGCAGCTCAGAGAAAAAAAAAAGAATAAAGCAGCAGACACTGGGTGGGGGCAGCATCTTTGGAACATCAGCCTCTGACAGCAAAGAAACAGTCAAGAGCCATCCATACTCAGCTGGTTCCTTACATCAGAAAGAGAAATTGAACTAATAAGCATTTTTCAATTCCTACTCCTGGACCAAGCTCCCCCATGGCCGAATGCTAAGTTCTTGAAAGAAAGTTTTTAATAAGTGATCTTAAAAAAAAAAAAAAAAAAAAGGTATCATTTGGATTTTTCATGTTTGGGGGACATATAATCCTTCCTGCTTCCCAGGCATGGCCAGATGTAGAGCCAGAGTCCAGGCAAGTCTGGCAGTGCCTGACAGGCCGACAGCTGAGAGACTGTCACTCAACTCTTGTAGCAGCTGGTACTGGGGGAAGCTGTGACAACCCTCTTTATTTATAAAAATATCCCTCTGCTGCCACATTCTCAGCCATGGCACATCCTAATTTGGTGACAGCCGCAGTACCGAACATCTGGGGGACTGTCTGCACACACTTATCTCCTTGCTCTCTTCCCACTGCTTCACTGATACCCCAGCTCCAGGAGCCTAGGGACTCAGGACAGGCAAGGTGATTCTCAAAGGCAGCTTCTTTAAATGCTTAGATCCAGGTTGCTAAATCTTTATGGACCTGGGACAATTATGAATTTGCCAGATACTTTAAGAAAGGTTGAGAAAGACTGATAAAGAAGAGGGACAGGCTTCCCCTTCTACCCTCATGTATTCCAGCTATCAGACAGTGGATGGACCCTCTGTTAGCCTTAACCCAGAACCCAAACTGCATCAACAAGAAAAAGCCACCTTTCTTCCTGAGTCTTCACCTAGAGTTTTACTGACTCTTAACACACAATTTTAGTATCCTTGGATGTCTGAATTTCAAGCCTGCTGAAACAAGGAGGGGCACGAGATCCTGAAGTGGGAAGATGTGAGGACTGTGGGAGGCACAAGCAGAAGTGGCGGCAGCAGCTTGAAGTTAAAGGAGAAAGAAAAGCTAAAAGTAGAGTCTGATGGTACAGAACAGACTGATGGGTTTTCCTTGCTGGTGTCTCTTGGTAGAAAGGGCACTGAATTTAGTTCTAGACTCCTCCATTCACTGTGAGATGCTGAATTCACTGTCATCTTGCCACCCTGAACCTCAACATTAAATTCTGTAAAATATAAATGATGACCATTCTTTTTTAAATATCTTTATTTTATTTATTTACTTTTATGAGGTGCTGAGGACCGAACCCAGCACCTCGCACATGCTAGGTGAGCGATCCACCACCGAGCCACAACCTGAGCCCTGTTGACCACTCTTATTCCCACTGTGAAGAGAGGTATGTAAGAGTTCCAAACAAGTATGAAGTATTAATTATTATTTCTATAACCATCACTGAATGTTTTTCTGGAACATTCACTTATATGGAACTTTGCCCAGAGACAGAAATTTCCAGTACACAGGCCTACAGTTGAGGAGATTCACACTAGTTACACATATAGTTCAAAGAGTTTTCATCCAGGAACCCTAGAGGCATCATCCCATGTTACAAATGAAGACCCAGAGGAGATTAGGCACTCACTCAGGGTGGCACAGCAAATCAAAAATGGAGGAGGTCTTTTAGCCCCAGGCCCAGGGTCCTCCTACTGGCCTGGCTGCCCTTACTTTGCCTTCTGCCCCAGAATCCCCAATAACAGGGCCAAAAAGGGCCTCACCTCGTTCTCGTAGACCAACAGCTGGGCTTGGCAGAGGAGCAGGTAGCGGTCTTTCCAGAGCCCCAGGAGGCCCCCACTGCTCTTCTTGATCCAGCCAGCCTTGTCTGCTGTCCGAGCTCCCCGAGGCTTCTCACTCCCCTCCTTTAAACCCTGTAAGACAGCACCAAGACATGCCATGAGGGCTGCTACCACATGGTCCACAGGCAACACAAGAGATGTGTGTCTGTGTTGGGCACCTAATGACATCATCCTATGTGAGGGTCCCCAATACCTCTAAGGCAGATATTCTTAACCAATATCAGAAATAATAACAATAGGGCTGGGGATGTGGCTCAAGTGGTAGCGTGCTCGCCTGGTATGCCCGCGGCGCTGGGTTCGATCCTCAGCACCATATAAAAATAAAATAAAGATGTTGTGTCCACCGAAAACTAAAAAAATATTAAGAAAAAGAAATAAGAACAACAATAATAGCAATTACCACCTTTCTTTCTTTCTTTCTTTTTTTTTTTTTGTTAGAGAATTTTTTTTAATATTTATTTTTCAGTTTTCGGTGGACACAACATCTTTATTTTATTTTTATGTGGTGCTGAGGATCGAACCCAGCGCCCTGCGCATGCCAGGCGAGCACGCTACTGCTTGAGCCACATCCCCAGCCCAGCAATTACCACCTTTCATTGAACCACTGTTTCACATTTCATATACACAATCTCATTTCCTTTTATAACTACCCTCCAAGGTGGTAGTATCATCATCCAAATGTTATAGCAAACTGAAGCTTAGAGAAAAGAGAAGACTTGCCAGAGTCCCATAGCCAAAGGGACAGAGCCAGAGTTTAAAGTTCATTGCCAGGCACAGTGACACATGCCTGTAATCCCCGTAGTTCAGGAGACTGAGGCAGGAAGATCACAAGTTCAAAGCCAGCCTCAGCAACTTGGGGAAGCCCTGAGAAACTTAGCAAGACCTTGTTTCAAAATAAATAATAAAAGGGGATGGGGATGTGGCTCAGTGGTTAAGCCCCTGTGTTCAATCCCCGGTATCAAAAAAAACAGAAAAATAAAAATAAAGGAGGTCTCCATAACCTACGTTCTACCCATTCCACCCTTCTATCTCCATGTGTTCATTCAACCAGTCAACAAATGATGCACTGAGCACTTATGTCATGGAAGAAAAGTAACATGGTCTCTGTTCTCATAGGGCTCACAGCAGGATGAAAGAAGAACTGAACAAATAAACACCCAGACACAAACACATAAACCAGTGTGAAATGGTATAAAGGACACAAATAGGGGCCAATGAGAGGACAGTGGGGAACTGGTCCATGTTGGGGTGGCCCATAAAAGCCTCCCAAAAGAAAGAACCTTTAAGCAGAGATTGGAAAAGTAGCAACCTGCATCTCCAACCCACTCTGCAGCCCTAGTTTCCTGCCCCAAAGTAGGAGGCTCTTCTACCTTCATCCACACCCCAAGCCAGGATCGCAGGGTAACCATCCCACCTGGTTCTAAGAACTCTTTTTATTTATTTATTTTATTTTACTGTTTTTATTGAACTCTTCTTTCAACGAGTTTGTACAGGAGTTAATTTTAAGCCCTTCCCCTGGACAGGGCAGCCACACTGTACCCCTAGGTCAGTCACTGACACTGTGTACCCTGTCCATTACTTGCTTGGATGGCTGGGTGCCAAGAACATGCCTACCAGATGCGGTTAGATTCACTTCTAGGTCCCCTGCACTCAGCCCTTTTCTTTTACACGTTCTGGACGCTCAAGAAATATCTGTGAAGCCAAGTATAGGGGCACATGCTTGTAATCCCAGTGGCTCAGGAGGCTGAGGCAGGAGGATAGCGAGTTCAAAGCCAGCCTTAGCAACTTAGCAAAGCTCTAAGCAACTTAGCAAGACCCTGTCTCAAAATAAAAAATAAAAAGAGCTGGAGATGTGGCTCAGATGTTAAGCGCCCCTGGGTACCAAAGAAAAAATAGAAGTTGTAAGAAATAAGACCCCAAGAGGGCAGGGATTTCTGTTTTGTATAATGCCTGCCACACAGTAAGTGCTCAAGAAATGTCTATTGCTGAATGAAGATAAGGCATACAAAGCAGGTCCTAGGATACACTAAATTTGTAAATGACAGCTGTCATTCATGTTACTGTTGTTGTCATTGCCATCTCCTCTGACTCTCAGGGACCTTCTCCCTGGTTCTGGTTCCCAATTCTGGACAAGGCCTTTCTGGACTAAAGCTGCTGGCCTTAGATATCCAGAAGCTCCAGGAATGTGGGGAGCTCCCTAAGGGCCTCTCCCTAAGTTATAGATGGGAAGAGAAATGGGGCAAGTGGGATGGTTCCTAATGGTCTTCCTGGATTTAGGAATGAGGAAGTGGGAAACTGGCCAGTTAAAACCACCATGTCCAGGGTAAGAGGAGACTTCAAGGCCCTTTAATAAGAAGCAAGAAGCTCACTGGCTATGGTGGCACATGCCTGAAATCCCAGAGACTCAGGAGGTTGAGGCAGGAAGATCACAAGTTTGAGGCCAGCCTTAGCAATAAACAAAACCCTAAGCAACTTAGAGAGACCCTGACTCAAAATTAAAAGGGTGGGGATATAGTCGAGTGGTAAAACACTCCTGGGTTCAATTTCCAGTACCAAAAAATTTTTAAAATAAATAGAAGGGGGAGGCTCTACCATACTATCTTGCACCCAAACTTCCCCTCCCACAATACAACTGATATATGTTTAGCCCCCAAGGACTATGGAACCCCCCAGGGGATAAGCCCCTCAATGACCCTGACAGACTGTCATAGGGCCCAAGACTGGAAGGGAAGAACTGGGAAATGGGAATCCCCAGCCCTACATTTCACACACTCATAACCCTCCTATCAGCAGCTATACCCCTGCTGGCCAGCTCCTGGACCCTCCATGCACTGGATGGGCATTCTTAGAATGGGTGTATTTTGTGGTACTAGAGACTAAATCTAGGGGTCCTCTATTACTGAGCTATATCCTCACCCCTTTTTATTTTGAGACAGGGTCTCACTAAGTTGTCCAGGCTGGCCTCAAGTTTATAATCCTCTTGCCTTAACTTTTTTGGGGGGCTCACCACTACCCCATGAAATCTCACATCCCTTTCTAACTCACTCCACTTATGACTTCTCCTGCCTGCCTCACCCACTGCCTGACACGTGAAAACTCCCTACCAGCTGGAAGTTCTGGGGGCCAAGGCTGTAACCTTGGCTGATCACTGTCACTTAGGTCATGGGTGTAGCACACCAGTGCCTAGGATACATGACTAGATTAGCTACAGAAGTAAGCCCAAGGCCTGGAAGGATGGGTGGGACCAGGATAAGAACTGCGCAGGAGGACTCTTTGGGACAGGGGAGGGGACAATAGAGGGGCTGCAGATGGTGTGAATCAAAGCCCAGTCATCCTACAGGAGGCCTGGCTGGAGGCCATGTTCCTACTTGCCTCCACCCTCCATCCAGCCCCTCAGACCTCCTCCCACTAGAGGGCCTGGCTATGACCCAGTAAGTTTTAACAAGGGGCCCCTCCCCTTGGCAGGGTTCACAGGGGAGGTTTTGTCCAGCTCAGCCCAGTTTCTCAGCCTCCTCTCCTCTTATTGACCAGCTGACCACTGTTCTCATTTTGCCCTCTCCTCTCCCATCTATCCTCACCCTGGCCCTCTCCTACCCACTGTGAGTGGCTCCTAAGGCTCCCTGGACACCAGCCTGACTTCCCTATATCTGACATGAAAAGATGTCTGGGTCATTCATTAAAAAGACAAAAAAAGCCAGGTCACTCTGACCCTGTGCACAGAAGAGGACAGATGGAAAGCCTCATCAAACTTATGACAGAGACAGAGACCAGAAGAAACCTTCTGGCATCTCACATCACAGGCAGCTATGACAACCTTTGCCCTCAGACTAATCCCAGTGATGCTCTGATCAAACTGTACTAAGAACCCACCATGTCAGAACCCTGTGATGAAGCAATCAGAGAGTAAGCACAGTCTATTGGGGGCAAAGCAGACCCTGAATAAAGGAAGTCACCAGTTTGGGGGCTAGGTGGTTATCCCCTGCTTGAGGGGCTCCTATATGTTGAGAGAGACATCACATTTACCTTGAGGGAGCCCCAAGTGGGGTAAGGCCTGGGGTCAGTCTAGGCAGCCCATACAGAAGGTAGGAGGTAGATAAGGTGCTGGGCCAGGTATACCCTGGCCCAGAGAAGGAAAGGCAAAAAGAGCATTAAAGACCCTAAACTCTCAACCCCTTCACTACCAGAAAGTGAAAGTACAACCCAGAAAGGGCAAGAGAGTAGCCCAATGTTACAAAACCAGTGCTGAAACAGGACACTGCCCTACCTATATCAAGATAGGACAGACAAGTGGGCAGCCTAGAACCAAGGAAAGGCATGACTATGGGAAGGCAGTGGGACAGAGTCTGAGGACAGACACAGAAAAACCTATATCCAAGGTTTCCAAACTTACCCCAGGGATAACAAATCCTTTTGTACACACGTCATCACTTTTATGGACCCAAATCCCTCTTATTTTACAGATGGTGAAACTGAGAGCCAGAGAACACAGGTGGGCAGATATTCAGTGCCCAGTTTAGTACTTCTTCACCAAGCGTCAGCCTGACAGGGACTACCAGCCCACTGAACAGAGGATATCACTGAGGCTGAGGGGGCTTGGCCCCAGAGTGGCTGGGGTATGGCAAGGAAGCTCAAAGCTAACTGAGAACTAAAAGCAGCCATGTGGAAGTGAGGTGATGTGATGGCCTGGGGTCATGGGGCAGAGCAGGTTACCATGATCTAAGAGGAGTTTCAGAGAAACAAAGATGGGTACCGAGGCCTAGAGAGACAAGGGAAAGGTACTGGAAGTGGGAGGAAAGGAGAGTTAGGGATGCCAATGACAGGCCAGCAATAGAGAGCTCTTCCCTGTGTGGGTGAGGTTTTGAGGTCGGGGAGGAAGTAAAGCAGGCAAGACTTTAGATGGCCCAGATACTCAAGAACTTTTGATATCTGGAAGTCAGAAAGTATCAATGTTAGAGATTAAGAACCAGAGGGAGCACAAGGCTGGGCTGAGCCCAGGAGGCCCCAGGAGAACTTCCTTTAATTGGGGGACAGAGCATATCAGGAGATGGAGTAATCCTTACCCACATCCTCTGGGAGCAAGGGAGGGGCCTTGCTAGAGAGCCCAGTCTTCCCAGCAGGAGCCCAGGGCAGTCAGCAGCCCCACCCGTGACAGCCAGAAAGAAACCACAGCAAATCACAGTGGCCTGACTTTGCCCCTTACCTCAACCCACCCGAAGAGAAGGGGCCACAATCATAGTGCCAGGCCTGGGGGAGGAGGCTAGGCCCTATATTTTATAGAAGAGGAAATGCAGGCTGAGAGGGGAAGTGACTTATCTATCATTCCACAGAAATGGAGGGCCTGGCCTGGAAGGAACAGACAGCCTGGTTGCTCCTGAAAAGTGGCATCAGGAAGTAGGGAGGTGGTCACTAACTAACAGGGACACAAGCAGCCTTGTCCACTCAGGGCTCCCCAACAGGCCTGTTACCAGAAGAAAAGCTTCATCTTTCCTCTCCACCCATCCAGGCAAAAACACATCACCTTCCCTTGGGTTGGGAGGAGCAGAAGCTGGGAAATCTCAAAGGATAAGAACTAAAGTCATCTTCTTATTCATTCTACAGGCACACATTAAGTACATGGTGTGTGCTGAACCCTTGGATGACAGGCTGCTAAGAGAAATGAGTTTGTATGCACAGGGCAGAGGTCACAAGATTACCTGACCCCACCCCAGATCAAGAGTGTCCAGAGAGGGTAGAGGGAGGCTCAAGGGGTATTGCTGGTCCAATCTTCAGCTCTTCCAGGAATTATCCCTTCCAGGGATGTGGGGAAGGTAGAGAGACCTGACTCCTCAGCTGGTGTGTCCTCAGATTGATGAGGAGCAAGGGAAGAGGAGTGGGGAAAGGGGACTCACAGGGACTTACACAAGAGAAAAAAACAATTTCTTCAGGCTTCCTGCCACCGGACAGGGCTGCAGCCTCAAATTCCTTAAAACAGGGACCCTGGGATCTATAGGACCTCTCATTCCCTATCAAACTCACATACAGGGTCTGTCCCCTCAGGATCCAACCTGACCAGCACGAGAAGTCAATGGTAACGGAGTTCAAAGACAGCAACCTAGGCCACTTTTAAGAGTCATTAAACTCGCAGGAACCTCAGTCCCCCATCAATTCAATGGGGAACAATAACAACTAGGATTTCCCCACAGTCAGCGAGCAAAGCCAAAGATATAATGAAGGAGGATGAGGTCTGAAAAGTGCGGGATGCGGACCCCTACCCCCCCCTCTGCTCCATCTGCCTAGGCTCAGCCTGGGAGTAGGAAAGGGAAGGGGTTCCCGACACCAGTGGAAGTGGGGCGGGCAAGAACGGGGGCCTGAGCCCGGGACCCCAACCCCGTAAGGGGCTCGAAGACCCCAGCCCAGACCCCGGCTGGCCCGGCCCTCACCTCCTCCTCCATGGCGAGTCCGCTGGGGTCCGGCCACTCCGCCGCTCACTCCCCGCTCCTCGCGGGCTCCGCCAGCTCCATCTACCCGGGGCCGGGCGGCGGCTTTCTACATTCTGTCCCGCCCGCCGCCGGGGGCCCAAGAAACTTCGGGGGGCGGGGCCGGGGGCGGAGAGAGGCTTCCGGGGGCCGGGGGTGGGGCCGGGGAGAGAAAGGGGCGGAGCTGGCGGAGGAGCCGGGGCGGAGCCTGGGCGGGGCTGGGCGGGGGCTTGGGGACTGGGCCGAGCAGCCTGGGCGGAGCTAGAGCCAGAGGAAGAGGGCGGGACTGAGCGGAGAGAGGTTTCCCTGACCGGCGGAGGGATGGGGCCTAGGAGCGGTTATAGCTTGCGGTGTATGAGGCGAGGGGAGAAGGAGGGGACTTCCGGCCCAGGGGCGGAGGCGAAGGATGCGGGCGGGGCGGGGCGGGGCGGGGCGGGGCGGGGCTGGGGCGGACAGAGAGTGCCCGAAGGGTTAGCGGGCTGTTGTCTTTGAGGTTTCCTGACCGAGTGGGCTGTGGTTGTGGGACTGGACCCAGCTGCCTTGGGAGGCCTAGAAACGAGTGAACAAAGACCTACCTCCTTTCTTCCCAGACGCTGGGGCAGTGGTGATGACCTAGACCTCTTCTCGCAGAAATCTCTGGGCGGGGCCGGGCCGCGGTCTCTATTCTAAGGGTCAAGCAACTGGAAGACCTGGAACCCTTAGGGGTAGTTCTGCCTCTGGCTCAGGGGACCCCCAAACGCAGTGCTCTCCTGCTCTTCATGGATATCGTGCACCCCCTCTCTGGTTCTCATATCTGAGGGTCGACTCCCCCACCCTCACTCCATCAGCATCTTACAGTCCTAACAATTACTGGAGAGTGGAACATATGGACCAGTGGAGAATGGTTTTAATTAAACCATGTGTGTTTATTTTACGTCGGGAAACAGAGACTCAGAGAGAGAAAGTGACTGTTTCCCAGCTTCCAGCACCCCTCAGCTTTTCTAGTCAGCCCTGCCTCACGCCACAGCACAGAGAATTAAGTGCATGTGGGATCAATGGTGACCTCCTTGGGCTCTGGCTGCCATAGCAGCAGCTATGCCGGTTGACCAAGTTCCCCTTTCACTCCCTTTTGCTGGCCCTCAGGCTCCCAGGCTATTATTTGCAGCCCTGCGTGGAAAGGGGCAGCCTGGGGTGCTAAGGCCAAGGAAAAGGAGGTGGGGGGACATTTTCCCCTCATACTTGAGCCTGGGTTCCTTTATCTAGAGGGTGAAGAAAATAGCTTGAGAATCTGGGAAAGTCAGTATATGTGGCAACTTTTTGTAGCTATTACATGGTTTTTCTTCCCTCAGTCTTCAGAGCTGTGCAGTGTTGTACCCTGTCACACTGTGCCTGAACACTCAGAAGATCTTCTCTAGAGATTCGGGTTCTACCTGCAGGAGCCAAGGCTCCTGGGAAAATTCATGATGTTACACAGAAGAAAACTATTTTGGGGTGTGTGGGTGGGGAGAGTGTATTAACAGTGAGGTCAGGTGAATCTGACATCCAACCAATTTTGTTGCTTTGGGGAGTGAAAAACCACTCTGGCCTCAGTTTCCCCACCCAGCCCATGCTGGTCCTCTGGTTGTTGCTTCCATACCTCATGCATTTATTCAACACAATTATTTTCTTTGCCTTGAAAGTCCATCAGGCCCTACACTACTGGAAAACATGGCAGGACTCAGGGTCCCTAGGCATTTTTTTTTCCTTCTTGTTCTGGAGACTGAACCCAGGGGTGCTTTACTACTGAGCTATATCCCCAGTCCATTTTTTACTTATTTTTAATTTTGAGATAGGATCTCACTCAATTGCTGGCCTCAAACTTGCGATTCTCCTGACTCAGCCTCCAAATTGCTGGGATTACAGGCATGTGCCACCATGCCATGCTCCTTAGGCTTTATGGAGAAAGAAAAGCATGTAAACAAATAAGAATAGCATGTGCTAAATAAGAAGGTAAATGTACAGAGGAAGGGCACCAAAACTAGTACACTCTAGACCGAGGGGACAGGTAAGCAATGGCAGGGAGGCATGAAATAACAGCTTAAAGCCTGGTGTGGTGGTCCACACCTGTAATCCCAGCAGCTCAGGAGGCTGAGGCAGAAGAATCTCAAGATCAAAGCCAGCCTCAGCAAAAGTGAGGTGCTAAGCAACTCAGTGAGACCCTGTCTCTAAATGAAATACAAAATAGGACTGGGGATGTGGCTGAGTGCCCCTGAGTTCAATCCCCAGTACTCCCACACCCACCCCCCACCAAAAATAGCTTGAGTATGTGTGTTCAGGGAATCCTGAATGAAGCAAACAGTTCAGTGTAGAAAATGTCCTGTAAGTTGTATTGAGACCACATCTTAACCTCAAGACAATGGAAAGTCATTCAAGGTTTTTGGCTGTGGAAGTAAAGAAGCCTGTTTTGCATGTGTACCATTTAATCAATCAACAGAGGTTATGGTGTGACTCTTAAGTGGGAGTGCTTTACAATACAAAAAAAAAAAAAAAAAAAAAAGTAGGTAAGTATCCAGATAAAACTGAAGTAGATTTATCCTCATTTTATAGAGCAAGAATATAAAACTTGGACTGGAGGAGTAGCTCAGTGGCACAAGGCTTGCCTAACATGTACAAAGTCCTAGGTTTGACCCTTTTTTTTTTTTTTTTGAGAGAGAGAATTTTTAATATTTATTTTTCAGTTTTTGGTGGACACAACATCTTTGTTTGTATGTGGTGCTGAGGATCAAACCCGGGCCGCATGCATGTCAGGTGAATGCGCTACCGCTTGAGCCACATCCCCAGCCCCTAGGTTTGACCCTTAACCTTGCAAAATAATAATAATAATAATAATTTCAAAGCTGTGAAGAACTAAAATAAGGTCACTTGACTGGATTCAAATCCTGCCTGACTCCAGTGTCTGTGCTCCCTACTAAATAATTAGTTTTTATTTTGCTTTTGGTACTGAGGATTTAACCCAAGGGTGCCTTATCACTGAACCACATCCCAAGCCCTTTTTATTTATTTATTTTTTATTTAGAGACAGGGTCTCACTAAGTTGAGTAGGGCTTTGCTAAGATGCTGAGGCTGGCTTTGAACTTGTGATCCTTCTGTCTCAGACTCCAGAATTGGGATTACAAGGGTATACCACCATGTCCGGATAAATGACTATTTCGACAACTTTGTGTGACCAGGTCACCAAGATCAGGGAGAACTGATGAACCCTGGGAGAGTGGACAAGTCCTAAGAAGGGTGTTGATAAAGGAGTACAGTGTGTGGTAAGAGCTGGTTCCCAGAGGGCTGAATTGTATTTTAGCAGTATTAGCTACATAAGAAAGGAGATAAGGGAATTCGGGAAGAAGGAACATTTCACAAAAGGGAGAACCTATAGGACATGGCTTGTTGGGGGAACTGTAGGAGCTTTTGTGTGGTCATAAGTATGGCAGGAAGGAGGGGCAAGTTCTTAAGATGCCACCACAAAGACAGCAGGGTCCAGAGCACAAAGGGCTTTGAGTGCTGACCTTGAGTGCTGACCTCTTGCAAGTAGCAGAGGGCCACTGAAGCTTGAAGCAGAGTGTGACACAATCTCATTTTCATTTTACAGGCTCATTTTCATAACCACTGTGTGGGGAATAGAGTGACTAGGACAAGAGAGAAAGGGAAGCTCATTGACTGGAAGATTGTTCTAGAAAGCCAGTCTGGAAGTGACAGAGCCTGAACTAAGGCAGTGACAATTAGGATGGTAGAGATAGATTCAAGAGTGCTGGGTTTCTGTCCTTGCGACTAAAAGGCTCAGGGGTCACTCCAGATGAACTGGGCTAACTGGGCTGCACAAAATAACCACATGAGAGACACAAATACCTTTTTCTTTGGGGTCGCTGTGACAGCTCCTCTGACCTTAAGGGTCCGCAGAAAGAGAGAGAGCAAGATCACGTGCTGACCCCTTTTATTGAGGAAAAGCCATTCAAATGAGGCAAGGGGTCAGGTTTCAGGGGGCTGAGTCTATCTTCATGATGTCCACTGTCAGCAGGTTGACTGACACCTGGGTAGGCCACACCCAAGGGCACAGTAAGAGAAGGGGACACACTAAAGGCACTTCCATAGAAGATTCTATCCTAAACAGGGTAAGGGGTTACATTACAAAGGAACTGGTGAGCATAGCTTCACCCACGAGGTTAAGTGCATGGTGTAGCAAGACACACCCATGCACAAGACACCAACCCTCCAACCCAAGAAGGGTAGGAAAAGCTCTGCCGCATTTCTCCACTGAGTGCCTCAGCACCCAGCTGGGGAGTGTAACCCAGTCACGTGTAAGGTTGGTCTCCCACACAAGAGACAGTGAAGAGCTAGGCAGTGGGAAAATTGCACGATTTTAATCCCAGTGATTTGGGAGGCTAAGGCAGGAGGATCGAAAGTTTGAGGCCAGCCTTAGCAACTTGTTAAGACCTTGTCTCAAAATAAAAAATAAAAAAGGGCTGGGGATGTAGCTCAGTGGTAACGTGCCCAGGGTTCAGTCCTAGTGTACACACACACACGCGCACACACACACACACCAAAAAAAAAAACACCTCTGAGTACTTCAGCTGAGACCTCAAAAATTAGGAAAAGAGCCACACAAAAAGATGGAGTGCGAGAAGACATCTCATGCAGAGGATAGAGTGAGTGAAAAGACCTGAGGAGCCTGGGGCTGAGATTCACACCTGTGATCTCAGAGATTCAGAGGCTAAGGCAGGCTTTTATTCAAACCAGGGATTGAATCCAAGGGCACTGAGCCACCTCTCCAGTCCTCTTTATTTTTTTTTTTTTATTTTATTTTGAGAAAGAGTCTCCCTAGGTTGATTATAGTCTCACTAAATTGCTGAGAATGGTTTTGATCCTACAATCCTCCCGCATGCACCACCACGGCCAGCTTTTGTTTGTTTTTGAGACACACAAATCCCAGGCTGATTCTTCCTTTATGGTGAAGCCCAGGTAGTGGCACAGGCCTGTAATCCCAGCTACTCCAAAGGCTGAGGAGAGAAAGATCATAAGTTTTAGGCCAGCCTGAGCAGCTTAGGAAGATCCTGTGACAAAATTAAAAAATAAAAAATAGAAAGGGCTGGGAATGTAGTTCAGTGGTAGAGCACCCCTGGGCTCAATCCCCAATGTGGGGGAAGAGGAATGAACAGGTTTTTGTGGTGGGTGAAATGTGATGGGTGAAGAAGGAATCAAAGATGAGTGAGTAGTTTTTCCACTTGAACCCCCAAAAGGTGGTGCCATTTACTGAGATGAAGATGGGAGAAAAACGTGTTTATTGCATTTGGGAAGGGGAGTATTAAAAGTTCTGTTCTGGAACAAGTGAGTTTAACATACCTGTTGGCATCCACGTAGAGATACCAGAAACACAAGTGGAGATGAGATCTGGAGTTCCAGGGAAAAGGGAAGGCGGGATATGAAATATTGAGAATCATTTCGTAGTTATGGATTTGAAAGAGAGAGTGGGGGGGGAGGAGAAGGGAGGAGGAAGGGACGGATAGAAAGAGAGAAGGGAGAAAGAAAGATCCTTCAAGGAGGGAGTGATCACCTCTGTGAGAGCCAAAATGACTGTTGGCTGCACGGTGAGGAAGCAGTGCTAGGTGCAGTTTTGTGCTCGAAGTTGGACGACCGTGAAACAAATACTCTCTCTTTTCAGTCCTCTTCATGACTGTCCTTGTAAGCTTCAGGCTGAAAAAGCAGGAGGGCAAAAGCTTGGAGAGAAAGGATACTAAGGTGGAGGGAGGGGCTCTTTGAGTATCGTACCATCTCGTCCAGGGCTGATGTCCTTGTTGTTTCTACTGAGCCTGGGATTGGATTGAGACCTCCCAGAGAGAGACAACAAATAAAACGTCTGAAAAAAAAAAGCGTTCCGGAGCAGGAAAATTCAAAATGAAGAAAACGCACTGACAGCTTATCTAAAAATCATGCTTTGGACTTAGACGAGAGCGAGGGGAGAGGTGTGATACCTTCCTCAGAATTGGTAGCTGCAGCGGTGAAGAGGGAACCCAGTAAACACAGAGAAACACCCAAAGCCTAAAGGAAGGAAGCTCGGCCGGAGACAGGACGACTTCCTCTGGCTCCGCCTCTCTTCTCCAGCCTATAAGGATCCAGAGAACTGGAGGCGGCGCTGGGGCAGGGAGGAGGGCGGGGCCCAAGGACCGTTAATCCTCCAGAGAGGTCGCATCTACTTAAGGGCTTGAGTCCCTTAAGGACTCACAGTTGCTGCTCATTGCAAAGCTTGGGTGGGTGTGTAGCTACTTTGGAAAAAGGTCTGGCAGAGTCATATAAAACTGAATATTACACCTACTCAACGACCCAGAATTTCTTACCTAGATATGTATTCAAAAGAAATTAAAGCCTAAACGTGTAGTACATGCCTGAAATGCCAGCAACTAGGCAGGCTGAGGCAGGAGATTGAAAGTTGGAGGCCAGGCTCAGTAACTTAGAGAGACCCAATCTCAAAATAAAATATAGAAAGTATTGGAGATATAACTCAGTGGCAAAGGGACTCTGGATTCAATCCCCAGTACAAAAGAAAAAGGAAAAAAAAAAGTTTATAAAAGTCAAAAGAAAAAATGTTATAGGAAAACTTGTGTGGAACTCTCAAGAGCCTCTGTAGAAGCAGGCTGTGGTACTACAGAGGAGGAAAGAGTTGACTGCTTATGTGGTAGGCCTATTTGAGCAGAAGGTAGTGGGAAGAACAAACAGTCTTTTCAAGCCGACTTGGGTTCAAAACTCTCACTTTCTGTGCGACTGTATTCGTTTCTTATCACTACTGTTTCTTTAAAGAATTACTATAGGGCTACAGGGCTGGGGGTATAGCTCAGTTGGTAGAGTGCTTGCCTTGCATGCACAAAGCACCACAAAAAAAAAAAAAAAAAAGAGGGAGAGAATTACTATAACCCGGGTGTGTTGGCACGCCTGTGATCCCAGCAGCTCAGCAGGGCAAGAGCAAGGCTCTAAGCAACTCAGTGAGACCCTGTCTCCAAATAAAATACAAAATAGGGCTGGGGATGTGGCTCAGTGGTCGAGTACCCTGAGTTCAATCCCAGGTACCAAAAAACAAAGAATTACTATGTAGCCAAGCATGGTGGTGCACACTTGTAAAACCTAAAAGCTCAGGAAGCTGAGGCAGGAGGATCGCAAGTTCAAAGCCAGCCTCAGCAATTTAGAGAGGCCCTAATCAATTAGGTAAGACCCTGTCTCAAAATAAAATATAAATATAAAAGGGCTGGGGGGTGGGGAGGGGGGGGATAGTATAGGATAGGAAAGGCAGCAGAATACAACAGACACCAGAATGGCAATATGTAAATCAATGGTTGTGCAACTGATTTGATTCTGCAATCTGTATATGGGGTAAAAATGGGAACTCATATCCCACTTGAATCAAAGTGTGAAATATGATATATCAAGAACTAAGTAATGTTTTGAACAACCTACAATAAAAATTAATTAAAAAAAAAAAAAACCTTAAAAAAAAAAGGGCTGGGGGGTGACTTAATGGTTAAGCACCCCTGGGTTCAATTTCTGGTAAATTCCAGAAGAAAGAAGAAGAAGAAGGAGGAGAAGAAATGTTTTTTAAACTGGGGATTGAACCCAAGAGTACTTTACTATTGGGCTATATCCCCAGTCCTTTTTATTTTTATTTTTGAGACAGAGACTCATTAAATTGCTTAGGGCCTTGCTTAGTTGCTGAGGCTGGCCTTGAACTTGTTATCCTCCTGCCTTAGCCTCTGGAGCTACTAGGATTAGAAACCTGTTGCATCGCAGGTGCTATTTCCTCTATTTTCAAAGCCAGCAGTAACAGTAACATATCTCTCTCTGCCTTCCTCCCTCCCTCCCTCCTTGGTCTTCTTCCTTTGTCAAATCTCTGATTCTCCAGAATAATCCCCATATCTCAATTTTACTTTCTGGTGCTGGGGATTCAACCCAGGGCCTGGATCATGCTAGACAGTCACTCTACCACTGAACTACATCCCCAGCCCTTTTAATTTTATTTTGAGACAGGGTCCCACCTAGTTGCCCAAGCTGGCTGGGAAATTGCAATCCTCCTGTGATCACCTTTGGAGTAGGTAGAAATATAGACATGGGCCACCATGCTGGACTCAAAATTATTAGCCACATCTGTAAATTTATTTACTTATACATAAAACCTATGTTGGGCTGGCGTTGTGGCTCAGTGGTAGTGCGCTTGCCTAGCAAGCCCAAGGCCCTGGGTTCCATCCTCAGCACCACATAAAAACAAGTAAAGGTATTGTGTTCAACTACAACTAAAAAATAAATATTTAAAAAAATAAAACCTATGTTACAGGTACTCGATATGTCAAGACAACACTGATGAAGAAAATTTTCTAAAAGTTTTGTTAGCTAGGTGTGGTAGTGTTTGCCTGTACTCCAGCAATTTGGGAGGCTGAGGCAGGAAAATCATAAGTTCAAGGCCAGCCTCAGGAAATTAGTGAGGCCCTAGGTAATTTATGGAGACTCTTTCTCAAAATTAAAAGGAGGGTGGGCTGGAAATGTAGCTCAGTAGTAAAGCACCAGCAGTTTCAATCCCCAGTACCAAAAATGGAAAATTTTTAAAATATTTTATTATTTTAAGTTTTATTAAGAGCCAGGCACAAGCATAATAATGTGCACCGTAGTCCCAGCTACTGAGGCGCTGAGGGCAGAAGAATGGCTTGAGCTCAGGAGTTTGAGGTTAGTCCGGGCAACATAGCAAGGCCCTGTATCAGAAAAGAAAAGAAAAAGAAAAAGAGAAAGAGAAAAAAAAAAAAGCGCTGGGTCTATAGCTCAGTTGTAGAGTGCTCGCCTTGCATGCACAAGGCCCTGGGTTCGATCTCCAGCACCTCCACCAAAATAGAAGAAGAAAGAAAGAAAAAGAAAAAAAAGTAGCCTGGTGCCGTGACAGTGGCACATGCCTATCATCCCAGCAGCTCGGGAGGCTGAGGCAGGAGGATCACCAGTTCAAAGCCAGCCTAAGCAACAGCAAGGCACTAAGCAACTCAGTGAGATCCTGTCTCTAAATAAAATACAAAAAAATAGGGATGATTGTGGCTTAGTGGTCTAGTGCCCTAAGTTCAAACCCTAGTACCAAAAAAGGAAGAAAAGAAAAGTGCTGGTCCCTTAGGTGAATGTCTATAATCCTGGCAGCTCCGGAGGATGAGGCAGTAGGAATAGAAATTCAAGCTTCAGCAATTTAGCAATTTAGTGAGACCCTAGGCTACTCAGTGGGAACTCTGTTTCAAAATTAAAAGGAAAAAAAAATGGGTGGGGTTAAGTACCCTGGGTTCACACCCCCCCCCCCACACACACACAGAAAGAAATATGGGAGCTATCATTATCTGTAAAATGATGTGGTTGTACTCACCCGTAAAAATCTTTTAGCTTGTCATTCCAAGTTTTGACGAGGCAAAAACGAGAATGAGAATTTAAAAACAAATTCTCAGAGCATCCAGTATAACAAGAGGTTTAAGAATCCCCTGAAGGGCTGGGGTTGTGGCTCAGCGCTAGTGCATGTGCCTGGCAAATGTGAAGCATTGGGTTCAATTCTCAGCACCGCTTATAAATAAGTAAAATAAAGGTCTATCAACAACTAAAAAAAAAAAAAAAAAAAAAAAAAAAAAAATCCCCTGAAGAGCCAGGCTCAGTGGCACACGCCTGTAATCACATGGGCTCTGGAGGATGGCGAATTCAAAACCAACCTCAGCAAAAGCAACTCTGTCAAGAGTTTCTATCTCTAAGCAAAATACAAAACAGGGCTGGGGATGTGGCTCAGTGATTGAGTGCCCATGAATTCAATCCCCAGTACCCCTCCCCTCCGCCCCCCCCCCCCAGAAAAAAAGAATTCCCTGAAGCCTGGGAATCCTTCCTTTTCTTATACCCTTTTGACACCTGGCACAGGTTTCAGAGTTCCTTTCCTATGGGCATCAGCAGGGAGGGAAAGACAAATGACAAAAAAAAAAAAAAAAAAAGATTCTTAAAAGGGCAGTGAAGGGTGAAGAGTGTTGTGGAGCAAGATAGGGGACTTGGTAAGCCATGGGGTGATTTACTCGGAAGTGAACAATGGTACTGAGTGGAAACAGAGTGAGCTGCAGCGTGTGAGCTAGAGGGAAGAGGGAGGGTGTTGATAGAATAATTCTCAAAACTTCAGAGTTGCATTGTGAGACTAGAGCAGAAGTTCAAGCCAATCAAAGCAGTTTCTGCCTCCTTACACCACGCTCAATCATATACCGGAGGAAGTAGACTGGGGTGTCACAAATAACTTTCCTCGGGGGTGCGATTGAGAAGACCCAAGCTTTTGGAAGTGGGAACCCACGAAAGCCCCGCCCCCATGGGCACGCCCACGCTGTTGATTGGCTGAAGGATTTAAAGACCCGACCTGTCATAGGTTGATTTTTCTATCCCAAGTATTTGAAAGTTCCTAGTTTGTCAGCTTCGCCTGTCTGCCGGTTTATTGTTGAGACTCCCCGCACAAGTGAGTTCCTGCTCGACCTTTGAAATGGGAGGCAGAGAATCTGGTTCTTGTAGGGGTCCCCGTCGGGAAGGTACAGATGAGCGGGTCAGACGGAGGGAGCACGGTTTCCGGGTTTTCCGGGACCCCGGGATTTACCTGTGAATTCCTTTGCCAAATATTTTCCACCCCACCCCCACCTTGGAGGTGGGAAACTCCGGGCATTAGAATCACACTGACCGTGAGACCTACTAGTAGTGGGGTTTTATCAAAGGCAAAAAAGTTTGTCTCTCCCAGTCTGTTTTCACTTCTGTAATAGAGACCTGCCTGGCTACCCATAAACCTAACTTGGAAAACAGAAGGCGCACATTTCATGTAAGTCCCCTTCCCATCTCCACACTTGAGACTCCCTTGATTTTCCGAGAGAGGACCATGACGATTACCGTGCTGGTTCTGGGTCTCAAAGCAAAGCAGGTCTTTTTGTCCTAGCAGGACAACCGAGGTTTCTCAGTTTCTGATACTTTTGACGCTGCCCCTAGGGTATATTTCTAGAGTGGGCTTTCGATTTGCCCCAGGGACCTTTTACGGTTTCTAGTGACTTCCTTGTGTTACCAGTGAGAATGTCCATGACCCTGTGTGACAGGGTTCCGGGTTACAGACTCTATACCACCTATTATATCCTGAATCTCTGTGACCTCTATGCTCCGGTCTCTTCGCAGACTTGCAGAGGTGGTAGCAATGCTCTCGAGCACCCAGGTGGCGGCAGCGGAAGGTGACCAAGCGGACCTGCGGTGCCGTGTGGCGGTGGAGGAGCTGAGCCCAGGAGGGCAGCCACGGAAACGCCAGACCTTAAGCACCGCAGAGCTGAGTCTGGGCCGAAACGAGCGCCGTGAGTTGATGCTGCGGCTGCAGGCTCCGGGGCCAGCCGGGCAGCCGCGCTGCTTTCCCCTGCGCGCCGCGCGTCTCTTCACACGGTTCGCCGCGTCGGGGCGCAGTACGTTGAGGCTCCCAGCAGACGCCGTTCCCCGGGCGGGCGCCGTGCAGCTGCTGCTCTCCGACTGCCCCCCAGACCGCCTACGGCGTTTCTTGCGCACGCTGCGTCTGAAGCTGGCTGCGGACCCGGGTCCCGGGCCTGCCTCCGCCCGCGCGAAGCTGCTCAACCCTCGACCCCGCGACTTCGTCACCATCAGCCCAGTGCAGCCGGAGGAGCTGCGGCGTGTGGCAGCAACGCGGGTTCTAGACACCACGCTGGCCAAGCAGCCGATGGAACCTGGGACTGGAGCCAAGCCCAGCATGGTGAGATCGGGAGAATGGGCACGTCTTTGGGATTGGGTATGCTTAATCATTAGGATGGAAGAGACCAAGGAGGCCCAAGTGTGGGGGACTAGACTGTGGCGATATTCAGGGAACAGCTGTGAGCTCAGAGATGCCATAGATCATAGAGTATGACAGGGTCGTTGGACTCTTCTGTGCTTCCCATATGTAAAACCTGAACCTGAATAAGCAAGAACAGGTAATGAGAGTCCAGGCCATAATAAAAGATAAGAGAACGCCAGAAAAGGCGATTTAAGAAGGCAAAGTAGGGGGCTCACCCGTGGAGCGCTCACCTAGCATGTGCGAGGCCCTGGGTTCGATCCTCAACACCACATTAAAAAACAAATAAATAAAATAAAGGTACTGTGTCCAATACAGCTTAAAAAAAATGGAAGGCAAAGTAAATTTAAAAAGAAAATGAAGAAGGCAAAATAGATCAATGCCTATAATCCCAGCAGCTCTGAAGGCTGAAGCAGGAGGATTGTGAGTACAAAGCCAACCCCAGCAATTTAGCAAGGTCCAAAGTAACTTAGCAAGACCCTGAGTCAAAATAAAACATATTTAAAAGTGGGGGAGGGGGGCTGACAATGTGGCTCAGTGATTAAGCATCCGTGGGTTCAAATCCCTTGTACACACATACACACACAAAAAAAGGAAAATTAGGAGTATATTAATGTATTTAGGGAGAAGTGAAGCAGTCAGCAGTGTCTGGACAGTCAACATTCCCATCAGATGAGGGAAACAGGGCTGGGGATGTGGCTCAAGCGGTAGCGTGCTTGCCTGGCATGCGTGTGGCCCGGGCTCGATCCTCGGCACCACATACAAATAAAGATGTTGTGTCCGCTGAAAACTGAAAAAAAAAAAAAAAAAAAGATGAGGGAAACATGTCTGGTGGTCTGACAACCGTTTCTGGACTGGGGCAGGTTGGTTGCTGACCACAGGGTTTTGAGACTAAGCTGGCGAGAAGCTAAAGATAGAACAAGAAGAGGCCTTAGTTGGGCAGGGTTTTGCTTGGATATTTTGAGGTGAGAATTTTGAAATAGGAGGAGAAGTGAGAAGAAAAGTTGAGTGAGAGAACCAGAAAAGTGAAGGAACCCAGAGGAGGAAGCTGAGGGAGGATCCAGACCCATACACTGGGGATCTTCAGGGCATGAGGAGAGACCCAATAGTTACTGGCAAGATCTCCAGGTGAACCAGAGCTGTCCTAGGGTACCAGGGAGTGAAGCCAACCAAGGGAGAAAGCCAATAGTCTGTATTGAACACAGATCAAGAAGGGTGGTAGTAATGTCTGGGGAGGTGGGAGGAGGCTCTGAGACAGCCCTGTCTCCACCAGGAAGCCCCAAGGTGGCCTCTACCTGTGAAGAGGCTGAGCTTGCTCCCCACCAAGACACAGCTTTCTGAGGAACAGGCTGCAGTGCTGAGGGTTGTCCTAAAAGGCAAGAGCATTTTCTTCACTGGGAGCGCAGGTAGCAGGGGCAGAGTAGGGGTGGAGGGGACAGTGGTGGGGGTGGGGGTAGGATGGAAGAACAGGCAGCCCTGACTTTGCCTCCTGTCAAGGGACTGGGAAGTCATATCTGCTGAAGCGGATCCTGGGCTCACTGCCCCCCACAGGCACAGTGGCCACTGCTAGCACTGGGGTGGCAGCCTGCCACATTGGGGGCACTACCCTCCATGCTTTTGCAGGTAAGTGGGAACCCCTAGGGGTTGAGATAAAAGCAAGTCAGACCTCTGGGGTGGAGGGAAAGGAGGACAGCATTGATGGGGGCTGGGGTCTCAGTTCAGGCTGAGTAGTTGCATTCACAGGCATCGGCTCAGGCAAGGCTCCCCTGGCCCAGTGTGTGGCTCTGGCACAGCGGCCAGGCGTACGGCAGGCCTGGCTGAACTGCCAGAGGCTGATCATTGACGAGATCTCCATGGTGGAGGCAGACTTGTTTGATAAGCTGGAGGCTGTGGCCAGGTTAGTATATATGGTGAGGGTAGTAACTGAGGCCAGAATCTGGTTATTTCCCAAGTGGAACTGTCTACTTAGCCTTTTTAAAGCATTACCTGCTCCCCTCCAGAGCTGTCCGCCAACAGAACAAGCCATTTGGAGGGATCCAGCTCATTATCTGTGGGGACTTCCTGCAGCTGCCACCAGTGACCAAGGGCTCCCAACCCCCTCAGTTCTGCTTCCAGGTACCACTCACCCCCTGGCCCTGCCCCCCCCCCGTGGGGGTAGCTGTGTTCCCTGACCCACCCCCACCCTGACCCCAAACAGGCCAAGAGCTGGAAGAGGTGTGTGCCAGTGACCCTGGAGCTGACTGAAGTGTGGAGGCAGGCGGACAAGACCTTCATCTCTCTGTTGCAGGCTGTGAGGCTGGGCAGGTAGGCCCTGGCAGGTAGAGAAGGGACCATGGGGTGAGGAACCAAGCACAGTGACCCAGGGTAGGGGGAGAGATGCCTGTTCTCAGGAGTAAGTAGTCCACTAAAAGAGGAGTTTTAGACAGGACACTGGTCAACTCAGGACAGATGGCAGTCGATGACTCCAAAAACATGGTCCCTGCAAGTGGGGGACCCAGCCTCCCTTGGATTTGAATTCCTATCACCCAACACAAAGGCTGGCATAGAATAGGTATCAAGGAAGAAAAAAAGATGGACAGATAGACATGCAGGGGTTCAGAAATGTCAACATCCCCATTCCAGATGCAGAAACTGGGTCAAAGAAGTGAAGTGACTCATACAAATTTATGTCCAGTAAGTGGCTGAGCTGGGACTTGAACCCAGATCTGAGTCTTAAAACCCAAGCTCCATCTATTCTGGGACCCTGTAGGGTCAGGGTCAATTAGTAGGGAAGGAAAGGTTATGGACCTGACATCTACCTGCTGAGGTCAAAGTTAAAGTGCTGTGCCTATCTTAAGGTGGAAATGGAAAGGAGGCCAGGAAGGTGAGCAGAGCTAGACCTGGAAAGATAGGTCTGATTGGGATGGGACTCAGGTGGCGGAGAGTCTATGCCTGGGGAAACTTTTTGTAGATTTGGGAAGCAGGTAGGGAGGGAGCACAGCACACACTGACACGTGGGGAAGGCCAAGTAGCAGTGTAGGCAGAGAAGGTTCCAAGCTATTCTCACTTGGTGGCTATTGCATCTGGGCCTCCGTGTGAAAAGTGGCTTGACACGAGAGAAGATAGAAATACAGGCTAGCTATTTCATCCAAGGCAGCAGGCAAGTGGCTAGAAAATTGTACGTTGGAGGGCCATCTGATGACAGGGTAGCCAGTATTATCTACATCAGTGCCTTGTCCCAGGCCTGCAAACCTCTGGCCTATGTTCACTCCTCATTTCCAGCTTTCTCAGAAACACTTTGGGGTGGGATGTTGGTCAGCTCCTACTGGGGGAACAGACACAGAAAAGGCACTTACATGTGATCACAGCTAGCACCCCAATCCCATGCTCATTCTCCATATCTGGGGTCCAAGTCGAAAAAGGACAAACTGGCCAACCTGGGAGCCAGCATATCTGACCCTGGTACCCTTTTCCAGTCCTCAGACCTGACCTGTAGCCTGCTGCTCGGGCCATACTGCCCATGTTCCCCACCTCCTCTGGTGTAAGTGAGCTCTGCCTAATAGCCCAGCCCCCACAGGTGCTCTGATGAGGTGACCCGCCAGCTCAGGGCCACAGCTGCCCACAAGGTAGGGCGAGACGGAATTGTGGCCACAAGGCTCTGCACCCACCAGGATGACGTGGCCCTCACCAATGAGAAACGGCTGCAGGAGCTGCCAGGTAATTAGAGATCCAGGACTAGGTAAGACCAGCTGGGAGGGGTCATCAGGCAGGTGTGGCCCCCAGGCAGCCTGGGCTTTTAGGGTCATTTGGATATCCAGGGTCTCAACAACCTCTGTGACCATAAAGACCCTTACATTTGCAGATGTAACTGTGATCTTAAGAGGTTGGGCAAACTGATTCCAAAGCACCCACTAGGTCTGAGTGGCCTATCTCCCATACCATGGTCTAATATGTGGTTTTAGAAGCTGAGCCACTAGTCAATGATTCATAATCCTGTTTTTCCATCTCTCTTTTTCCAGGTGAGGTACATAGCTTTGAGGCTATGGATAGCAACCCTGAGTTAGCCAGGACCCTGGATGCCCAGTGTCCTGTTGGTCGGCTCCTTCAGCTAAAGCTGGGGGCCCAGGTAAGTAGGAAACTAGGTCTAGACCCTGGCAATCTGGACTGTCTTGTATGAGCCTCCCTAATCCCTCTGCCCAGGCCATTCTGTAGCCAGTGCACCAGCTGTGACCTCACAAAAACCTCCATCTGGTTTCCACCTACCTTTTTACCTTCAGTTTTCCACCGCCCTCCTTTTCTTACTCCTGGAGGTCCTCCAAGCAATGTCACTTTGGGCAAGTCCGTTCCCTTTGCTGAAGCTCAGTTGCCTTGTTTCTAAAATGGGGGTTGAAACACCTCCCTCCTGGCTGTCTTTAGTCATGTACCTTTTAGATGGCTGAGTCCTCATCCCTCCCATAACAGTGGGGTGAGCAGAATGGGAGACTTTCCTCTGGGCCCAGAGGGTACCCACAGGGAAAACAAAGGCACAGTGTGGCTGAGACCAGGGTGGCAGGACCCAAGGGCCATCCCTCAAGATTTGTGGCCCCATAAGAGATCTGATCATTTCTGTAGCCCAGTGATATAGGTGACCTTACAGGCTTTACCTCTTCCTCCTGAGGCAAACTGAGCAAATGTATTCCCCTTTGACACAGGGGAAACTGAGATCCTGGGAATTAAGGCTGACTGCCCCAGGGGTCAGAATTAGCTGGTGGCAGAGCTGAGGATTGGGACTGGGTACCCCTTGATGATAACCCCCTGCCCTTGGCCTCTGATAGTGACTGCTAGAGTTGATCCAGGTGTAAGGATGGGCCCTTTGCCACTTCTCTAGTCCTCCTCCCCCTCAGGTGATGCTGGTGAAGAATTTAGCTGTGTCCAGGGGCCTGGTGAACGGTGCCCGAGGTGTAGTAGTCGGGTTCGAGACTGAAGGGAGAGGTAAGTGATAGGGAAGGTCAGTTGTGCTGTGTGGGTTTGCAGTAGGGCCTGGGGAAAGTGTGGGAGGAAAAGGCCAGAGACCTCTCCTCTCAGCCATGAAGCAGGACTAAAAGGTGGGACTTCTCTGTGCCTTCCTCAGGGCTGCCCCGAGTGCGCTTCCTGTGTGGAGTCACTGAGGTCATCCATGCTGACCGTTGGACAGTTCAGGCCACTGGGGGCCAACTCCTCAGTCGCCAGCAGCTGCCCCTCCAGCTGGCCTGGGCAATATCCATCCACAAGAGCCAGGTGACCACTCAGCGAGGGAGTGGGGACAGAGCAGGGCAGAGAGTAGACAGCATATACCTGGGACATGTTAGGTTGTGTGCCTTGAAGGCCTTATAGCCTATGACCTAAATGGAAAGTTCCAGATCAAGAGTAAAATAAACCTTCTTCCTCGCTGTCCTCAGAATAGACCTTTCTTTAGTAGATTTCGCAGCCCTTCTCCAGGGAAGGATATAAGTCACTTCCTCTTTGCGTTTTCCATTTGCTGAGCCACTACCAGATACATTAATCCCTACAAAAACAGTAAGAAGCTGGGTGCTGTGGCTCATGCCTATAATCTCAGTGACTTGGGAGGCAGGAGGATCCCAGGTTCAAGGGCAGCCTCAGCAATTTAGCAAGGACCTAAGCAATTTAGCAAGACCCTATCTCAAAAAATAAAAAGGGCTGGGGATGGGACTCAGTGGTAAAGCACCCCTGGGTTAAAACCCTAGTACAAAAAAAAAAAAAAACTATATAAAGTACATGTAATTAATAATCATTCCCCTTTCTCAGAGAAGAACACTAAGGGACTAAGGAACTTGTCCAAGGTCACACAGCTAGGATTCAGTTTCACACCTGGGTGACCTAGAGCCTGAGCTCTTTCCTTTCACCGCCCCACTTCTTACCCTGAATCCATGCATGTCCCCCTGTATTCAGACCCCGTCTTCAGTTAGGCTTTCCCTCTGCTGGAGCCTCTCTGGACTGAGTGAGGAGATCTGGGGGCAGTCACTGGGCTGGTGAAGGATCAGCTCTTGGGTGCAGGGGACTCCAGACTAAACTGTCTCTCTCTGTCTCTCCATCCCCCAGGGCATGTCTCTAGATTGTGTGGAGATCTCTCTGGGACGCGTGTTTGCCAGCGGTCAAGCCTATGTGGCCCTTTCCCGGGCCCGCAGCCTACAGGGCCTGCGTGTACTAGACTTTGACCCCATGGTGGTTCACTGTGACCCCCGTGTGCTGCACTACTATGCCACCCTGCGGCAGGGCAGAGACCTCCATCTGGTAAGAGGGAATCAACCACAGGAGGCTGAGGCAGGAGAATGGCAAGTTTGAGGCCAGCCTGGACAACTTAGCCAGACCCTGTCTCAAATCTTTTTAAAAAGGGCTAGGGGTATATCTCAGGAGTGGAGCACTTGCCTAGCATGCCCTGGACCCTGGGTTCAATCCCCTACACTATTGGAAAAAAAAAAAAAAGAGTCACCTAGTGGTGGGCCTGTGACTTTGGCAGGCTGGGACAGAGGGAAGGCCCAATAGAACCCTGGGATGGCAGAGCCCTCTACTGGCTCTTTTGGGGATGGAGGTAGGAGGAAATAAATGCTGGCCCCCCAGGCTATGGCCTAGAGAACAGGAAAAGCTTGTGACTGGGCTTTTTGGCTCTGATTCAGGAATCTCCAAATGATGAAGATGCAGCCTTGGACCAGGAGAACATGGACCCAAACCTCTGAGCCTCTGCTGTAAAAAGAAGGCAAAGAATGATCTCCACAACTTGCAGCTCCCTAGTGGACCAAGGCCCCAAGGAATAACTGGTGGAAGAGACCAGTGTTCCTCTGTCCCTTCTTGGGGGTTCTCAGCCTCCTTGCAGGACTAAAGGAAGAGTCCTCCCACTCACTTACCAGCTGTGCCACAATTTCTCCTGTTTGTCCTGGGTAAGCTCCTTCCATGATCAGAAATAACCTTTTATGTGCCAGTTGGGAATGGGTCCAATGGTGTCAGAGGTCAAAGCTCTCAGCAAGGGATGGACATAGAGCCAAAGAGTCCTGAATGCTTCTCCCTCTAGGTAGCAGAAGAGAGAGGCAGGAAAGACAGAGGCTTAAGGGAGCAACATCAGGCCTCTCCAGCTGGGACTGCCTTAGTCCATTTTGTATTGTTATAACAAAATACCTAAGGGTGAGATACTTCATAAAGAAAAGAGGTTTGTTGGTGGACATGATAGTGCACACCTATAATCCCAGTGACTCTGGAAGCTGAAGTAAGAAGATTGCAAGTTCAAGGCCAGCCTCAGCAACTAAGCAAGACCCTAAGCAATTTAGCAAAACCCTGTCTCAAAATAAGAAAAATTTTAAAAGAGGGTAGGGATGTGGCTCAGTGGTTAAGCACCCCGGGTTCAATCTCTAGTAACAAAAAAAAAAAAAAAAAAAATGAAAGAAAGAAAGAAAGAAAGGAAGGAAGAAAAAGAGAGAGGGAGGTTTGTTTAACCCACAGTTCTGGGGGTTTAAGAGCATGTAGCCAGCATCCACTCAGCTCTGGTGTGTCCTCATGACAGATGGTATCAAATGGCAGAAGCACACATGATCATATGGCATGGGAAACAAGAAGCAAGAGATGGGCCAGGTGAGGTGGGCACCTATAATCTCAGCGACTCAGGAGGCTGACCTAGCACCCAGATTGTGTGGAGATCTCTCTGGGCCGTGTGTTTGCTAGTAGTCAAGCCTGTGTCACGTTTCCCAGGCCTACAGGATGATCGAAAATTCGAGGCCAGCTTCAGCAACTTAGCAACACCCTGTCTCAAAAGATTAAAAAAAAAAAGGACTGAAGGTATGGCTCAATGGTAAAGCACTCCTGGGTTCAACCCCAGTACCAAAAAATTAAAAAATGAAAAAAGAAGATGAAGCCAGAAATGGGGAAGGGTCTGGCTTGCTCTTTTCATAACAACTGCTCTGGACAGAACTAATCCCCTCCTTCCACACCTGATACTCCTGTAGGACAGTATTAATCTACTGTGTGAGGACAGCGCCCCCATGACTTAATTATCTTCTGTTGGACCTCACAACTTAAAGATTTAAAGGTTACATCACCTCAGTACCACCACACTGGAGACCAAACTTCCAGTATATAAATCTGGAGAGGACCTGGAGGAGACTCACACCAGGTCCAAGACCAAGAGAGAGAACAAACCTGAGTTATCCCACAGCTGGGGTCAGCCTAGCACAACCCAGAGCAAACAACCTTCTGAGCCTAACCTGAGAACATATGCTGCAAACGTGTACCCATGTTTTATATATTATATACATGGGCACACATGTTTATATGTATATATATGTGTATATACATATATTAATTTTAGTTATAGATGGATATTGTAGTTACAATTTTATTTATTTTTATTTTTATGTGGTGCTGAAAATTGAACCCAGTACCTCATGTGGTGAGCAAGCACTCTACCACTGAGCCACAACCCCAGCCTCCTGTGTGCCCATGTCTTAAGCTGCTTTTTTTTTGCAGGGGGGAAATAGTGTTCTGGGGCACTGAAATGATTGTTCCCAGGTTGTATTTATTTAGGACAAATAAACCTGTGATTGTGTAAGCTCTGCACCTCCTGTCTCATTTCCCACCACTGTGAACATGCACACAGAGGTGTTTGCTCACGTCACAAGGGCCATGATCACAGTATTTGTATGTGAGGTTTTGTTAATATCATTGGTCATTTTTTTTTTTAATTTTTTTTAATATTTATTTTTTAGTTATCGGCGGATACAACATCTTTGTTTTTGTATGTGGTGCTGAGGCTCGAACCCGGGCCGCATGCATGTCAAGCGAGCGCGCTACCACTTGAGCCACATCCTCAGCCCTCATTGGTCATTTTGGGAAGCTGAGTTATTTGAGGCTGGTGACTAACAATAAAATGACAAAATAAATCACCATCACCCAGTAGTCAGACAGGAACACACTACAGCATATCTGTTTGGGCCCTGCTAGAACTCTGGATTTATATCCTGATGGGGAAAAAGTCATCAGTGAACTCCTGCAGTTCATGAAGAAGCATGATGGAAGCTGCTCAGGGGTCCTCACAGGCTAGCTAGAACTGGTGCGGTTCTCTGCTTATGAAAGAAAAGTATCAATTCTGGGTGGAAAATATGGGCTATAATAGAAGCATGCATCAGCCACTAGAGGTGTCTTTCACTAATAAAAGAGAGAAATAGCTACTTAAATGTAAAATCATCACTAGGCATGGTGGTGCACACCTATAATCCCAGTGGCTCAGGAGGCTGAGGCAGATGGATCCAAGTTTAAAGCCAGCCTTAGCAACTTAGTGAGGTCCTATCTCTAAATAAAATATATAAAAGGGCTGGGAATGTGGCTCAGTGGTTAAGCGCCCCTGGGTTCAATCTCTGATACCAAAAAAAAGTAAATTTACCAATGATGGGAGAAGTAGAGAATAATAAAATCATGTTGGTTGCTGGAAGCCACAAAATCTAGGTGCTCAGAGGCTCTTATTGCTGTCTCCCAAAAGCCGGCAGGGGCCAGGTACAGTGGCACAACGCCTGTAATCCCAGCAGCTTCAGAGGCTAAGGCAGGAGGATAGAGAGTTCAAAGCCAGCCTCAGCAACTTAATGAGGCCCTAAGCAACTCAGTGAGACCCTGTCTCTAAATAAAATACAAAATGTGGCTGGGAATGTGGCTCAGTGATTAGATGCCCCTGAGTTTAATCCCTGGTACCAGCCCCCCACACACACACACAAAAGAGCCAGCAGAGGTCCTAGTACACAGAGGGTAGGTGCTGAGGAAGTGACTGGCTAAATGGTGGAGGCTACTGACATGGGGGCTCAGTGCTGTGGTGGTTCAGAGAGGTTATAGGGCTCCTACCTTACTGGAAGTTCTGTGGAAGGAGTAGGGCAAAGCCCATGGGAATGACCGATGGTTTTAGCTCAGGAGACAGACCTGGCTTTCCTTCCTGATTTTGCCAGTCACCAGCTACGTGAGTTTAGCTGCCTTTTTTTTTTTTTTTTTTTTGTACCAGGGATTGAATACAAAGTCATTATTAAACAATAAGCCACATCCCCAGCCCCTTTTTTATGTTTTATTTTGAGATAGGGTCTCACTAAATTCTGAATCTTCCCTAAATTGCTAAGGTTGGTCTCAAACTTGTAATCCTCCTGCCTCAGCCTCCCAAGTCCCTGGGATTACAGGCATGTACCACTACATCTGGCCCCAGGGGCACTTTATCATGGAGTTATGTCCCCAGTCCTTAATTATTAGTTTTTTTGCTACTGGGGATTGAACCTGGGAAAACTTCATCAATGAACTACATCTTCAGTCCTTTTCATTTATTTTGAGCCAGGGTCTCACTAAATTGCCAAGATTGGTCTCAAACTTTCAATCCTCCTGCCTCAGCCTTCCAAGTCCCTGGGATTACAGGCCTGCACCACCACATCTGGCTACATAGCCCCATTGGCAGAAAAGATATAGCACTCAGAAGAGTGCCAACCTGGCCATGGGAACCCATGGCCGTCTGGCTCTTGTCTCCAACCTTGAAGAGTTGAATGTTTTTCTGTGGCACGATCCCTTTTCTCTGCCCTGAGTGGAAGACACTGAAGAAATAGAAGCTACTGGGAACGGATGGTACACACCTGTAATCCTAGCCACCCAGGAGGCTGAGGCAGAAGGATTGAAAAATTGAGGACAGCCTCAGCAAATTAGTGAGGCTCTAAGCAACTTAGCAAGACCCTATCTCAGAATAAGAAATAAAAAGGGCTGGGGCTGGGACTGGGATTGTGGCTCAGTGGTAGAGTGCTCGCCTACCATGGGTGGGACCCGGGTTCAATCCTCAGCACCCCATAAAAAATTTTTAAAAAATGCATTGTGTTGTGTCCATCTACACCTAAATATTAAAAAAAAAAAAAAAAAAAAAGGCTGGGGATGTAGCTCATGGTTAAGCGCTCCTGAGTTCAATCCCCAGTACCTAAACAAATAAGTAAAAATAAAAGCTGGGTGTGGTGGCACACAATTGAAATCCCAGAAGCTAAGGAGGCTGAGGCAAGAGGATCACAAGTTCAAAGCCAGCAACTTAGTGAGGCCCTAAGAAACTTAGTGAGACCTGTCTCAAAAAATTTTTTTAAAAAGTTAGGGATGTGGCTTAGTAATTAATCACCCCTTGGTTCAATCCCTGGTACCAACAAATAAATAAATAAAGGCTGGCTGCTGGGGATGTAGCTCAGTGGTAAAGCATTCCTGAGTTCAATCCCCCATACCAAAAAAAAAAAAAAAAAAAAAAAGGAGCAGAAAAGCCAAGCTCATTAGGATGACCCCACCAACCACTGGGCAACCATAAGGGTAGATATTTATTTATTTGTTTATTTATTTATCTTTGCAGTTCTGGGGACTAAACCCATGGATGTTCTGCCACTGAGCTACATTACCAGCCCTTTTTACTTTTTATTTTGACAGGAGGCCTCCTAAATTGCTCAGACTGGCCTTGAACTTGTGATCCTCCTACCTGAACCTCCAGAGTAGCTGGAA
Organism: Callospermophilus lateralis; assembly: GCF_048772815.1. NCBI lineage: Eukaryota > Metazoa > Chordata > Mammalia > Rodentia > Sciuridae > Callospermophilus > Callospermophilus lateralis. The sequence goes on along the minus strand of NC_135307.1, from coordinate 108,639,868 downwards.
TTATAGGCATGTGCCATTTATGTGTCAGGATGTTCCTAATCTGCCCAAACAACATGGTGTTCCTTCTAGCTTGCTTTCTTCCTTTCTTTCTTTTCTTTAGAACTGGAGATTGACTCCAGGGGCACTTTGCCTCTGAACTACATCCCCAGTCCCTTTTATTCTTTGACATGGGATCTCACAAAGTTGCTGAGGGTGGCCTTGAACTTGTGATCCTCCTGCCTCCTTAGTTGCTGGGATTACAGGTGTGTTCCACCATGCCCAGCTCTGTCTCTTGTTTTTTTATCAGTTCTGTACCCGCTGGGGGTCATTGGATGGAAACAGGAGAAATTGACTCAAGATAACTGAAAGTAGAAAAGGAAGATAATAGAAGACTAGCTCACAGAACTGATAGGAAGCCCAGAAAATGAGGCTTGGAAACACACTGGAACCAGAAAGGCTAGAACCACTAGCAGGAATACAGCTGGGAGCACTCATGCCAGGAGGACCTCTGTGGCTGCCACTGGACACTAAGCACAGTCCAGGAAGGGAGTTCTGCATTCTGCCACCTCTTCCCCTCACTCAGTCCAGTGATAAGACTCCTAAGGGTCCTAACCTGGCATGTGGCTGGTTGACCTTGGTCCCCTGCACAAGTCCTACAGCTGCTAATAAGAGGCAGAATGTGCCATTGAGGTACAAGAGGGACCAGTGCTTCTGTTGCAGATGAATCTCCCATCATCTCCCAGAGCCAGGCTGTCCAAGGGACCTGGGAATGCAGTTATTTTTTTCAGCATGCTATCTGGGATTCCCCATTCTCAGACCCCACCCTCAACACAACCTGCTGAGGCAGCTCCACCCACTCAATCCTTTCCCCTTCCCTTGACTGAATTCAGCTTTCTCTGGTATCCTATGCACCTACCTGGCTCAAAGATGTCCTCCATTGGGTACTAAAAGGCCCTCTCTTAACAATTCCTTCTCTTTCCCCTCAGCATCATCCCTGAAGGAATTGGACACAGGAAGCCAATTTAGGAACAACTGTGTCCTCAGGAATCTCCTGGGTTTCAGGCAAAGAAATGCAAAGTCCTGATGACCCACTCAGAATAGGGGGGCAGAGGGGAGGGGTAAGTACTGATAGAACAAAGGCGAACATATCCCCAGTAATCTTAACACAAGGCAATAAAAAAGACTACCATGGGCTGGGGATATAGCTCAGTTGGTAGAGAGCTTGCAGCACACATGCACAAGTCCCTGGGTTCGATCCCTAGTACAAAAAAAAAAAAAAAAGATTACCAGTGGGCTGGGGGCTGGGGTTGTAGCTCAGTGGAAGAGTGCTTGCCTAACATGGGCAAAACTGCTTCAATCCCTAGCACCATGAAAAAAAGAAAGATAATCAGATCAACAGGCCTAAGAGATACTTCCAGTGAGCTGGGTATAATAAGTGAGCAAATAAAAAGATAATATCACTGGGCTGGGGATGTGGCTCAAGCAGTAGTGTGCTCGCCTGGCATGCATGCGGCCCGGGTTTGATCCTCAGCACCACATACAAACAAAGATGTTGTGTCCGCTGAAAACTAAAAAAAAATAAATAAATATTTTTTAAAAATTCTCTCTCTCTCTCTCTCTCTTTAAAAAAAAAAAAAAAAAGATAATATCACACTATGATGAAGACTATGTAATTAGAAGAAATGATAATAGAGCTTTTATTTTTTTATTAGTACTTTATGTTTATATATAGTAGTTGGGCTCATCCTGATAAACTCATATGTGCATGAAAATTAATTTCAGTTTAGGATTTCACTCTTTTCCCTCTCATCTTTCCCCATCTTTTTCTTTCTTTTTTTTTAAAAATTTTTTTAGTTGTTGATGGACCTTTATTCAATTAATTTATTTATATGTGGTACTGAGAATCAACCTGAGTGCCTCACACATGCTAGGCAAGTGCTCTTCCACTGAGCCACAACCCCAGCCCCTCCTTTTTCTTTCTTTTGTTGCTTTTTTTTTGGGGGGGGGGGTATCAGGGATTGAACCCAGGGGCGCTGAGCCACTGAGCCAGTCCCTAGCTCTTTTTCTTTCTTTCTTTCTTTAATTTTGAGACAGAGTCTTGCTGAGTTGCTGAGGCTGACTTGCACCTGCAATCCTCCTGCCTCAGCCTCCTAGCCACTGGGATCACAGGCATGTGCTCCCATGCTCATCAATAATAGAGCTTACTTACACTATGGTCAGAGAAAAGGACTCTGAGGGGACATTTGAACCAAGACCAGAAGGAGAAGCCAAACAAGTGCAGCAGATGGCAGGCCAGGAAGAGGAGCAAGTGCAGCATGCCTGGGTCCCTTCCCTCCTCCTACTTGGAATTTGCTACATGTTTTTAGTCTGAAATGTTCAGATTAGCCCTTCCAGACTCTGCTGAGACATCACTTTCTCTTTGTGCCCCAGGATCTAGCTCATCCCCTTTTTAGGCAGAATGGTCATTCCCTTTCTCTGAGTATATACATGGAGTTGTCCTTAGCTGTGGGTCTGTGTCCTTCACCAGAATAGGATCAAGGTCCCTGGCTCCCAGTAGCCCTAGTGCCAGCACCACATGTGGAACAGGGCAGGCACATGAATCAATCAATGAATGGAGGAAGGAGAGAGCTGGAGGTAGGGGCTCCTATCAGCCTGTCCTGTCTTGATGTAGGGAGGGGTCTGTGCTGCAGCTAGGGGGAGCCCCTGGACTTTGGCTGTCTTCCTTGTCACGGGATTCCCCACTCTCCTCCTGGCTGGCTCTCTTAACAGGCAGGATGGACAGTAGTTTGTCAAGTGGCTGAGTTGGAGAAAGGCATTGAGGTCAGAGCAACCCCTTGTAGGACAGAGCCAATGAGGGCCGCACCACCCCTTATGGAGCTTGTCAGCCATTTTAAAGCAAGAGATGGTGGGGGTTGGGGAGACAGGCCTGAACCTAGCCGGTGGACCCATGGTCAGGGCTCACCACAAGGAAGACCAGACCTCAGGAGGCAGGCAGGGGCCTGGGTAAGAGTAGGTGGGCACATAGTCTTAGAAAGATAATTCTGTGATCTGACTTGTCACAATCCTGCCACTTCTCAAAAATACTTCTCCCGGGCGAGAGTTCAACTCATCTGAGGGTAGTGAGCAATTTACAAGTCATCTCCTGCCCAGAATGAGATAGACTAGAGAGTCCCAAAAGACTTGGTTTGGATATCTTTGTGTCCCCACAGCACATGATAATGATTTTAGAAAGTAGAGCCAGGTGCTCGCCTGTAATCCCAGCAGCTTGGGAGGCTGAGGCAGGAGGATCGCAAGTTCAAAGCCAGCCTCAGCAATTTAGTGAGACCCTAGGTAACTCAGTGAGAATTTGTCTCAAAATAAATAAATAAATAAGGGCTGGAGATGTGTCTCAGTGATTAAACACCCCTACGTTCAGTCCTTGGTACCAAAAAAAAGAAGAAGAAGTAAAGAAAGTAGATGCTGTGGCCTGGGGTGTAACTCAGTGGTAGAGCACTTGCATAGCATGTGGGAAGCCCTGGATTCAACTTTCAGTACCAGGAAACAGATAGAGAGAAAGGCTTCATAAAACGTTTGATAAATGAAAGAAGGCACACTCTCACTGAGAACCAGGGAATGTGTAGTCTTGTTTTGTGGAAGACATGGCTGAGGTCTGGAGAGCTACTTATTCAGTGGCAGGGCTGGAACTAGAACTGTGGCCTCCTCCTGATCTTCAAAGAGCTGTCCCAGGGGAACAGGTATGGGGTGGGGTCCTTAAGAGGCTTGAGAGGCTGAGAGGCGGAGTGGGAAGGGTGCACCACTTCCCACTGCCTTCAGTACAATGGCCAACTAGGTACCACCACACCCTCTGATGTCAAGTGGTTGGAGTTGTAGTTCAGTGGCAGAGTACTTGCCTCACACGTGAGGGACTGGGTTTGATCCTCAACACCACATAAAAGTAAATAAATAAAATAAAGGTATTGGGTCCATCTACAGCTGAAAAAAAAAAAAAAAAATGGGAGGTGGGTGGGTACCGGGGATTTAACTCTGAGACACTCAATCACTGAGCCACATCCATAGTCCTTTTTTGTATTTTATTTAGAGACAGGGTCTCACTGAGTTGCTTAGTGCCTCGCTTTTGCTGAGGCTGGCTTTGAACTCATGATCCTTCTGCCTCAGCCTCCCGCTCAGGATTACAGGTGTAAACCACTGCATCAGGCTAAAATATATATAAATAGGACTGGGATAGAGTGTTTGCCTAGCACATGTGAAGCCCTGGGTTCGGTCTTCAGCACCACATAAAGATAAATAAATAAAATAAAGGTATTATATCCATCTACAACTAAAAAAAAATTTTGTTTTAATAAAAATAAAAAGGGCTGAAAATGTGGCTCAGTGGTAGAACATTCCTGGGTTCAATCCCTAGTATTTGGGTGGGAAGCAGCTTCCACTGGGTTTCTGTTGAGAACCACAGGGTTTGGGTTCATTAGCCCTCTCATTTCTTTTTCACAGAAAAAATGAGAGTAGAGTGGGACAGTTGTCCCTATTTTATGGACAGATTGAGTAACTTTGCTAAGGTCACATTAAAAGCTTGGTCTGGACCTGACTCCCAGATAGAATGTTCTGAAGCTTTGTAAAATTAGCCAAAGTCCTGAAGCCAGATTCCTGCATTTAAATACTAGCTCTGGGCTGGGGCTCAGGCTCAGTGGTGGAGCGCTCGCCCAGCACGCGTGAGGCCCTGGGTTCGATCCTCAGCACCACATTAAAAATAAACAAGTAAACAAATAAAATAAAGATATTGTGTCCAACTACAACTAAAAAAATAATTTTAAAGAAATTACTAGCTGCGTTGCTTCCCCAATATGCAACTTTGGAGGGTCTGCCTAAATTACTAGCTGCGTTGCTTCCCCAATATGCAACTTTGGAGGGTGGAGGTGGGCCAGGTGGGAGGAGAAGCCTCAAGGTTGGCTCTTATTGGTCTTTATCATAATCACCCGAAGGGGCTCCCCTCCCCCACCCATCATCCCCTCCTCTCTCCGGTGGCCTCTGGGGAATAACAAAAAGAATTAACAGCAGGCCTGCATAAAGGTTCCTCTCTGTTTTACAAAGCCTCCCTTCCCATCTGGCCTTATGGAGGACCAGGCCCTGCCCACCCACTCTGGGGAAAGGGACAATGAAGTGTTCCCGCTTTGCTTTCTAGCCCTGGTCAGTGTTCAGTCATAACCTCCCCTCCTCTTTCCTCTGCCCACCTTCCCATCAGATGGTCTTCAGCCACTCTGAGTGGGATCTTCCAATCCAGTTTATAGAGGAGGGGATGGAGGGCGGGTGGCCCAAGGTCCCGTGACTGTAAATGGCAGAGCCAGGCCAGGCACATGGTGCTATGCTTTATAGTGCTGGTGCTCAGGCCTTCACAAAAAAAAAAAAAAAAAAAAAAAAAAAAAAAAAAAAAACCCACCAACTGGCACCCTAGCTTTGTCCCTGAAGCCCCACACAGCAAGACTCCATTTCTTGGATTCCAAAAACATCACCTGCTGAGATTCAAATAGCCCCTTGAGTCCTGGGGGCTGGGCAGGTTGGCAACTCACAACAGGGGCTGAACCCCAGGTGGAGACAAGCCCTGAGCCGGAGGCGGCATCCTGAGACTCTTTCCCCTGGGCTCCAGCTTCCTGCTTCAGCCTTTCAGCCTTCAGGTGGATGACCGCCCCAGAGATGGCCCCTCACCTTTCCTCCCCCACTGGTGTTGGGTTCAGTAAGCAGAGCCCCAGCTCACCTGGGAAGGTGCCGAGTGAGAAGGGCGTCCTGTTACAAGCTGGGGCTGGGAGGACAGGTAGGGGCAACCCAAGGGCAGATCCAAAGTTCTGGGAACTGATGGTAGGGGCAGGTGGCAGGGGGAGGCCTCAAGACACCCCCACCTGGCAGGAGGGCCTGTTCTCTGGGTTCATGGCCTCCCTGAGCACCAGAGGTCAGACTAAGGCTGTGCCTGGTAAACTGTAAAGGACCGTGGCAGCCCTGGAGAGAGGTTGTTCTCTCAGCACCACTCCTTTCTCCTCCACTGGGAGCAGCCTCCTCCCCGCCCCTCTGCCTGGGCCCTGGCACAGCACTCCATGCCTATTTAAGGCAAATCTCCGGGTCTTCTTTTAAATAACATTGCTCTTTGCTGCAAAGGCAAGCTGGGCCTGAGCTGAGAAAAAGGGGAAAGGAGTCCCAAATACCCTCTCTGAGGGTGGGAGAGGAAGAGCAGTGTTGGTGGGGGAGCAGATGTAAACTTTCCTCTCCCAAAGTGAGCTTTGGAATGGTTCTTGCCTGCTCCCGTTTGGTCCCCTCACTCACTGACAGACCCTGGATTGGCTCAAGCCCCCCTGGTTGAGGCAGCACTCCCAGGATGCTACAGTGCAGTCCTTACAGAGATGGGAAGATGGGGAATAAGGTAACCCCGGCAGGAAGAAAGTGTGCTTAGGATCTAGAGTAAGACCTATACCTGACTTCATAGGATAGGGCATGCGAAGGATGAAACACAGCTGCTATTTGGTTGTAGAACTTGGAGACTCAGAGAAGCCAAGAGACCTGCCCAGGGCAACAGAGCTAGCGAATAGAAGGGTCTGATATACAGGGTGGCAGGCTCCAAATTTAATGCTTCCTCCCTTTCTCTGCCAAGTCAACTTTTCGTGGGGCAGGATGTGACATGACTCTTTTTGGGGGGTAGGGTTCTGGAGATTAAATCCAGGGGCGCTTAACCACCGAGCCACATCTCCAGCCTTTTTTACTTTTTGTTTTGAGACAGGGTCTTGCTAAGTTGCTTATGGCCTTGCTAAATTGCTGAGGCTGACTTTGAACTTGGATCCTCCTTCCTCACTGGGCTCACCCAACCTGATAGTGACTTTTATGTGGGTGGGCCAAGCCAGGCATCACTTAAGCCCCTGCATCTGGCCTTCCTGGGTCTGCATGGCTCTCAGCAGGGGACCCTGCCTCCCTCCCTTCTGCTTCCTTCCTCTTTCTGCAAGCCCACCAAGCCTGCCCCCACCTGCTTCCTTCCTTCTTTTCTCTTCCCAGCCTCCCCCCAGGTAGCCCCTCCCACCTCCCATCTTGGCATAGGCACCTCTAATCCCCACCCCCACCCCCGTGGTCCTCACATGACTGGGAAGCCCTCTCCAGGGTTCAAAAGGAGACCTCAGGGATCCTTTCCAGATCATGTTGCCTCCTCTGGCCAGCATTCCCTCCTCAGGCATGTGAGCCCCAGCAGGTTGACCCCATCCCTGGGTCAGGTTTGCACTGGGGCTGAGGGACAAAAGCCCTTCCTCTGTTCACTTAGAGCTGAAGGAGCTATAGAGGTCAATTGGTCCAATGGCTCATATCATCCCTGAGCAAACTGTGAGTCAAAGAATGAGAAGGCCCTGGGTTCCCACAGTGAGACAGAGGCTAAGCGGGTCTGAGGTCTGACTGGGAGCTGGAAAACCTCAGGCAGGCACTTGATCTCTGAGGGAGGAGAGTCCTTTATAGGAGGAAATCCAGCCATTCTGTGTTGGGTGTTTTTTGGTACCAGGGATTGGAAACGGGGTCAATTAACCACTGTGCCACATCCCCAACCCTTTTTATTTTTTAGTTTGAGACAGGGTCTCACTAAGTTGCTTAGGGCCTCTATTTTGTGGTCCTCCTGCCTCAGCCTCTGGAGTAGCTGGGATTACAGATGTGCACCACCACACCTAGAAAATGTGTTTAGTGTGGGTTTCTGCAAGCTTCTCAGGATCTTCCTTGCCCAGTTCTACCATTAACCTCTTGTGTGTCCTTGGGCAAGTCCCCTTCTGTTTTTAGGCCTGTTTCCTCATGTCAGATGGGTAGATTGGAGAGATAATCATTAAGATCCCACATCTCCCACCAGCCCAGACTCATCCTCCCAGACCTCTATTTCTATGCTCCTGCCCTGGCCAGGCCTGTCTCATAGTCCACTGAAATTCCTCCAATGTCTCCAGCTTCACTATCTTTTCCTCTTATAACTTGTACCCACATGTTGCCCAGGTAATCTCCAGAGGCCTGGGAAGCTTCCATGGTTCTCCATGGCCTCTCAGAAGGATCCACTTCATTACCTCATAGTTAGCACAACCTGCTTGCCCATCTGGACTCTGGGCTCAGTTTCCTCATCTGCCAAGTGGGGATAACAACTCTTTACAAGGAGGACTTCGGTATAGACACACAGTGAGACGCACTGGTCATCTTGGGAAATGCTGGACCAGTGCCTCCAGATTCTCTGCACAGTAAGCAAAGCCTGCCCATCCCCCCATCTCTCCTTCATATCAAGTGCCATCTCCTCCAAGGCTTGGTCCAAGTCCCAGCCCTTCTTGGAGACAGGCCAGTCACCCTCTATGGTCCTAAGAGAGATGACCTCCCAGAAGGCTTGCCTGCCTCTGCCTGAAGTTCCTGTCAAACTGTGGGAATGTCAAACTGAGGACTCCTGGGGAACCCACTGGCAGGACACTTGTGAGGGAATGCCTGGGTCTGTGGGTGCCTGCCCACTTCCCCTTCCTTCTCCCAGGGCTGTGGTTTTCACATGGGATTATCTTTGACCTCCAGTAACATCCTCACTGCCAACTCCAAAAAAGCTTAGAGTTGAGCCTCAAGGCCGACTCCTGTCTAGAAGTTTTAGACCCTGTCTTGCCTGGTTTCAGTGCCAGACCAAAGAACTCTCAGATATCTTCCCCAAGGGCAGAGGAAAGGAAATGTGTTATCAGAAGAAACTGCTAAAGGAAGAGAAGCCAGAACCTGAACATTTAAGAGACTTACCACTTTGGGGTCTGAACACTGCTTTTATCACTTACTAGTTATAGGACCCTCAGGAGGTTGCCTAATATCTTTGAGCCTCAGTTTTCTCATCAGTAAAATGGGAATAATGAAGCCCATTTCATCCTGTGGTGTGAAAACTAAATGATGTATGCAAAGTGCTTAGCTCAAAACCTGGCACTTCATAATTGCACACACATACATAATGGTAATGCCAGGCATAGTGGCACACGTCCGTAGTCCCAGCTACTTGGGAGGCTGAAGCAGGAGGATCACTTGACCTGAGGAGTACACGACTAGTCTAGGCAACATAGCAAGACTCCACCTGAAAACAACAAACAAAAAAGGTAGCTGAACTATGATTCGGGTTTTTTTGTGGTACTGGGGATCAAACCCAGGGAGAGTCTAGCACAGGCTAAGCATGCACTCTGCAAATGAATTATACCTCGACTCTTTTTATTTTTTATTTTTTTTAAGATAGTCTCACTAAATTGTTCAGGCTGACCTTGAATTTGTGATCCTCCAGGACTGCCTGGGCTTACAGGCCTGCATCACTGAGCCCATTTTGTAGGATGTCTTAAGTTTTCACTTTATAGAGTCAACCTCTGTTTAGTTGTGTCTTCAAGTAGTTATTGTGCTGGTGATCGAACCCAGGACCTTCCGTGTTCTAACAGCCATCAATGGTCATACAACCAAACTTGGGCTTAGAAATAAGAAAGAAGCTGTGTCTTTCCCCATAAGCCAGCGGTAGACAGCTCTGAGAGGGTTTGGCCTCAAGGCCCACCAAGTGGCTAGGAGCAGCATGTCCCTTAAGGCAAGGAAGTCAGGGAAACTTGGCTCTGGTTTCTGCTCAGCATTCGCTTCTGTTGGGCTGAATGGGGGCACGCGTCTGGAGCTCATCAACCCTGCCTGTCAGCCTAACCTGGCTGGCAGAGGCCTGTGGTTATCCCAAAGGAGAGTGGGGCTGAGGGTAAGCTGAATATAGTCTCAGTTCAGAGGCCTGATGTCCCATCCCTGCTGGGGACCTCAGACCTAAGCTTCCCATTTTCCTGCACTCTATTACATGACAAGCACTGGGAAGTACACAAAGACCTTGTTCTTTTAATCATTTATTTGTTCAATAAATATCTATCAAACACATATCCTGTGCCTGGCCCTGAGCTGCTTCCAGGGAACAAGACAAAAATTCCTGCCTGTATTCTAGTAAAAAAAAAAAAAAAAAAAAAAAAAAGCTGTAAGGAAAGCAGAACTAAAAAAGAGTGATTCTGTTTAAATACAATTGTCTGGGGCTGGGGATGTGGCTCAAGCAGTAGCGCGCTCGCTCGCCTGGCATGCGTGCGGCCTGGGTTCGAGCCTCAGCACCACATACAAACAAAGATGTTGTATCCGCCGATAACTAAAAAAAAAATAAAAAAAAAAATAAATAAATAAATAAATAAATACAATTGTCTGAAAAGGGTCTTTGAGTTGAGATAGGAAAAGCATGGCTGATGGAACATTCTAGACAGGAAAGAACTTGTGCAAAGATCCCGAAACAGAAAGATTTGAAATGTTTGCAGAGTTGCAAGGCTAGTATAAGGTAAGTACACAGCAAAGTCTCCTACAATAAATGCCAATTGAACAAATTAAAAAATGATCATAAACATTTTTTAAAATATTTATTTATTTATTTAGTTTTCAGGGACACAACATCTTTGTTTGTATGTGGTGCTGAGGATCGAACCTGGGCCGCACCATGCCAGGCGAGTGCGCCACCGCTTGAGCCACATCCCCAGCCCAATAAACATTTCTTTTTTTTCTTTTTTTTTTTTAATTTTTTAAGTTGTTAATGGACCTTTATTTTATTTATTTGTATGCGGTGCTGAGAATCGAACCCAGTGCCTCATGCATGTCAGGCAAGCGCTCTACCACTGAGCCACAACCCCAGCCCCGATAAACATTTCTAATATCTAGATTTTTTTTTTAAATGGGCTGGGGCTTGAACCCAGGTCCTTGCACATGCTAGACAAGTGTGCTACCACTGAGCTACAGCCCAAGTTCTTTCCTTTTTTAATTTTTTTTTTTTTTTTTTTTTTTTTTTTAATAGGGCTGGGACTGTGGCTCAGTGGTAGAGTGCTCACCTAATACGTGTGAGGTCCGGGGTTCGATCCTCAGCACCATATAAAAATAAATAAAATAAAGATATAGTATCCAACTACAACTAAAAGATAAATGTTTTTTGTTTTTTGTTTTTGTTTTTTTTCCTTAAAGAGAACTTTTTAATATTTTTTTTAGTTTTCGGCAGACACAACATCTTTGTTTCTTGTATGTGGTGCTGAGGATGGAACCTGGGGTGTATGCATGCCAGGCAAGTGCGCTACCGCTTGAGCCACATCCCCAGCCCCCAAAATAAATGTTTTTTAAAAATATTTTTTATAGTAGATGGATGTCAAGTTGGTGGTGGTGACTTAGGACAAAGCAGCCCTAGCGGGAAAGAAACATCAATCAGCCGCCCACGGAAACACCTGTCAATCAGCGGGATCTCCTGACTAACGCCTGTCAATCAGCAGGACCCCCTGGCCAATCCTGGAGTTCAGCCAAGTCCCCTGACCAACTCCAAGGGGGCAAGGGATCCTAGAGACACCTTTTCCTGTCCCAAGCTATTTCTGGCCAGTCAAGATGACTTAAATTCATGGTGGTAGATGCCTATAATCCCAGTGGCTCAGGATACTGAGTCAGGAGGATCTGGAGTTCAAAGCCAGAGTTAGCAATTTAGCAAGGCCCTAAGTAACTCAGAGAGGCCCTGAGCAACTCAGGCCTGGGGATGTGGCTCAGTGATAAAGCACCTCTGGGTTCAATCCCTGGTACCAAAAAGAAAAAAGAAAAAGGAGTGATTTAAATTCCCACCAAAACCAACTAAATATGCTCCTCCCTATACATGAAATGACAGTTCTCAATATACTGAAAGGCAGAAAACAAAAACTAGCAAACACAGAGAGTCAGAAAACAATAGAGAGGAACCCTATGAATGCCCACCTTGTTACCTAAATAGTTTTCAAACCAGAGCCCAGGAAGAAGCTTAAATGGAGTATAGCCATGTCCCTGCCTTAAAAAGAGGGAACTGGGACCCAGGAACACAAGATGGCTATAGTTTTCAGAGCAGAGAATTGAAAAGAAGAGAGCTACTCACAAAGAAGTCTAGAGCTCTATAGACAGTACCTCAGCAATTCAGATCCGTGAGTGAAGGGAGGAAACTGCCAGAAAGCAGGTAAGATAAAGAGAACAACCCTTATGTTGGGGTTGCCGCTCAGTAGCAGAGTGCCTGCCTCGTACATGTGAGGCACTGGGTTAAATAAATAAAATAAAGAGGGCTGGGGCTGGGGCTCAGTGGTAGAGTCTTGCCTAGCATGCTTGAGGCACTGAGTTCTATCCTCAGCATGACATAAGTGTAAAATAAAGATATTGTGTCCATGTATAACTTAAAACAACAAGAAAAAAAAAAAAAAAGGACCAAACCTCATAGCTCACACTGGCCTGGGAACAGTTGTTCCTATTAACTAGAATGAAAACCTTATAATTAATTAACACTGAGCACTCAGAAGGAGGCAAAAGTAGCCAGAAAAGCAAACTTGTAATCCCATTGGCTCTAGAGGCTGATGCAGGAGGATCACAAGTTTGAGGCCAGCCTGGACAACTTAGTGAGTCCCTAAGCAACATAGTGAGACCCTGTCTCAAAATTAAAAAAATTAAAAAGGCCTGGGGATGTGGCTCAGTGGTTAAGTACCCCTGGGCTCAATCCCCAGTACACACACACACACACACACACACACACACACACACGGCTGGGAATGAAGCATGTGTGGGTGCAGTTCCCAACATTGTAAAAAATTAAAAGATGAAAATTTGGCAAAGCATATGAACAGATATCTCTACAGAAGATATACAAATGGTCAATAAGTATATGAAAATATATTTGACAACATTAGTAAAATCTTTATGCCAAAAATTGTGACACTGTAGATGAAGTGAACATATTTTGCATAATTATTTGTTTTTCTGTGCTGGGGATGGAACCCAATGCCTTGAGCATGATAGGCAAGTGCTATACCATTGAGCTACACCCAGACCTAAAATGGACATATTAGTAAAAGTATGACGTTTTACCCAAGAAGAAATATCCACAAGTTCAAGGCCAACCTGAGCAACCTAGTGAGATCTTATTTCAAAAAAAAAAAAAGGAGAGGTCTGGGGCTGTAATCAGTAGCAGAGTGTTGCTGGGTTCAATCCCCAGGATTGGGGAAAAAGAAGAAGAAATAATCTAAATATCCATGTATCTAAAGTGAATTTATTTTAAAAAGGACAATTTTTTTCAACAAGTGATGGTGAAATAATTTAAACTTTACACACATAAAATATGAAGTTAGCTGGGGTTGTGGCTCAGTGGTAGAGTACTTGCCTAGCATGTGTGATGCACTGGGTATGATCCTCAGCACCACATTAAGATAAAAAAATATTGTGTCCATCTACAACTTGAAAAAATATTTAAAAAATTAAAAATTAAAAAAAAAAAAATTGGAGCTAGGTGTGGTGTGGGTGTGGTGGTGGTGGTGGTAAAACATGCCTGTAATCCCAGTGACTCAGGAAGCTGAGTCAGGAGGATGGCAAATTCAAGACCAGCAAGATCTAGGAATGTGGTTCAGTGATTAAGTTCCTCTGGGTTCAATTCCTTGTACCAAACTAAATAAATATAAAAAATAAATATAAAGAGTTGGGGATACAGCTCAGTGGCAGGGAATTTGCCTAGCATGTGTGAGGTCCTACATTCTATCCTTAGTACTTAAAGGGAAAAAAAAGTAACTTAGTGTCAGAAAAGCTTACCAGAGCAAGTCAGCAGCAAAGGTCACATGCATGTACTTCCTTTTATGTAGTACTAGGTTCAATTCTTAGTACTGCATAAATAAATAATAACAAAATACATGAATGTTCATAGCAGCCTTATTTGTAGTAGCCAAAACCTAATAACAATTCAATAGGCGAATACCCATGTAATTGATTATTACTCAGCAGCAACAACAAAAGAATGGTCTATTGGTGAGGTGGTGCACATCTGTAATCCCAGCAATTTGGGAGGCTGAGGCAGAAGGACCACAAATTTGACGCCAGCCTCAGCATTTTAGCAAAGGCCTACGCAATTTAGCAAGACCCTGTCTCAAAAAGTAAAAAGGGCTGGGGATATACCTCAGTGGTTAAGCACCCCTGATTTCAATCCATAGTACCATAAAAAATTATTGTTATTATTATTATTATTTTTTTTTTTTTTTGGCGAAGGGTACCAGGGATTGAACTCATGGGCACTCAACCACTGAGCCACATCCCGGGCCCTATTTTGTATTTTATTTAGATACAGGGTCTCACAGAGTTGCTTTAGCACCTCGCTGTTGCTGAGGCTGGCTTTAAACTTGCAATCCTCCTGCCTCAGCCTCCCGAGCTGCTGGGATCACAGGCGTGTGCCACCGCGCCCGATAAACACACACACACACACACACACATATATTTGTTAATTTTGAGACAGGGTCTAGGTTACCCAGCCTAGCCTGCAACTTGTGATCTTCCTGCCTCAGTCACCTGAACAGCTGGTATTACAGGTATGTGTCACAGTGCCCTGTAGTATTAGGTATGTGTGTTTGTGTGTGTGTGTGTGTGTGTGTGTGTGTGTGTATGAGTGTGTGCGGTATTTAAGCCAGGGATGCTCCACCACTTAGATTCAAACCTGACCCTTTTTATTTTTTATTTTGAGACAGGGTCTCTGTCATAAACATCCTATGTCATTAACATGGACCAAACACTTTTGTGTCTTTCCATAATGTCAGAATTTATAGAATAACCATAAATTCACAGCCTACACCACCTTCATCAGTGGCAGTCACTGAATACTTGTAGGTCATCTGGTAGTCATAAACTGGGCAATCACAGATTCTTTCATTCCAATCTTAATTGCTAATATTGAAGCACTCAAAACACACATCACACTTTATACAACTACACATATAGGTCACAGAATGGCTAAGGAAGGGTTAGGCAAGGCAGACACAGGGTTCAGAAGGCTGGACTGAGAGCAAAGGCAGGGAGCGTGGTGGATGCAAAGAGCCACTGTAGGTGGTCAGAGAAGATCACAACCTGGAACCAGCAGAACTTGTTCAGGGGCAAAGCTGTCAAAATGTAGGAACTGATTATAGGCCAAGGTCCTGACAGTGGCAGCTCCACAGTGTCAGCATGGAGTGTTGGTTTGGAGTAGGACTTGTGTCATTGACACAGGCAGGAGAAACCACCCTTTGCTAAAGCCCAAGGACAGAGATTTGGAGGTTTGTAGCCCTGGCGATTTTCCTGGGCAAGGCTCATAACAAGTGACCAGAGGATGAGGTCAAGAGGCCACCATGTCCAATTCTGAGGTGCTCTTCTTCTTATAGGTCTTAAGTGAGGTGGCTGCATCATTTGGTGGTCTGCTGTGTTCAATAAACTCATGAGCTTATTTTTTTCCATATCAGTTTGATATGCACATGTTGAGAGCCACAGCCGAGTCAGGATGGCGCCTGGCATTTTGCCAGAAGGAGTGGTTGAGAGGTGACGCCAGTGAGCCATTAAGTTTTCAGCAGACACAACATCTTTGTTTGTATGTGGTGCTGAGGATCGAACCTGGGGCCGCTCGCATGCCAGGAATGCGCTACCGCTTGAGCCACATCCCCAGCCCAGCCATTGAACCATTAAGATGATGATAATTGAGCTGGGGTTGTGGCTCAAGCGGTAGCGCGCTCACCTGGCATGTGTGCGGCCCGGGTTCGATCCTCAGCATCACATACAAACAAAGATGTTGTGTCCCCCGAAAACTAAAAAATAAATATTAAAAAAAAAAGATGATGATAATTAAGTTAAGCTGTGTATAATTGCTGTGACTGGATGATGCTGGATTGAAACAGGCTGTGTATTCAGTTGTATATAGACCCCTGCTTCTGGCAATAGGGTGGCTCCTGCTGCCTCCAGTGCCCGCTACTTTTGAGTTCTCCTGGAGCCCCGGTTGAGGGCTGGGAGAGTTCCTGGGGAGTGCGCGTGGAGTGCAGGTGAGAATTCGGGCAATAAAGTAGTTCCTGTTTGAACCTACAAGTGCCTCGTGGCAGCTTGGTTATTTGTGCCCAGTCAGACTGCAGCATGCACACATAACCATGTGCTTCTGATTAATTTGATAAGTTCATGGGTGGTCACATTTTTTTTTTCCAGTATTGGGGATTGAACCCAGGGGTGCTTAACCACTGAGCCATATCCCCAGCCCTTTTCATTTTTTACTTTGAGACAGGGTCTCACTAAGTTGCTTAGGGCCTTGCTGAGTTGCTGAGGCTGGCTTTGAATTTGCAACTCTCCTGCCTCAGCCTCCTAAGTAAGCTGCTGGGATTACAGGTGTGTACCACCATGCCCAACCATGGGTGATCATTCTTATTAGCATGATTAATTTTTTTATAAGTTTATGCATTATGGTTGTACCAGGCAGTTGGTGGTTGTTTGCTTGTACAAACAAGGGTGGAGTGACTCCAACTCAGTCCTTAAACTCAAAATGGAGTAGCCTATGACAACGACTGCTTTACAAAACCAAGGTTCAAGTACAGCCAGAAAACTGCTCTTCTATACATTGTGGAGTAATTTGGAAAGAACAGCTGCTCTCTACAGTCTCACTAAATTGCTGAGGCTGATCTTAAACTTAAAATCCTCATGCCTCAGCATCCCAAATTGCTGGGATTACAGGCATGCACCACAGCATTGGCTCCTATGTCATTTTTTACAAGGAATTTGAGCAGGTGAAGATTTTTATGTCCTTGGGGGTCCTGGAACCAACTCTTTTTTTTTAATGAATTGATTTATTTATTCTAATTAGGTATATATGACAGCAGAATGCATTTTGATTCATTGTACACAATTGCAGCGCAACTTTTCATTTCTCCGGTTGTACATGATGTAGCGTTGCACCATATGTGCAGTCATACATGTACCTAGGGTAATGGTGTCCACCTCATTCCACCATTTTTCCTGCCCCCATGTTCCCTCCCTACCTCTCCCTCCCCTTTTCCCAAAGTTCCTCCATTTTTCCCATGCCTGTACCCCCCATTATGGATCAGCATCCACTTATCAGAGAGAACATTTATTTAGCCTTTGATTTTTGGGGATTGGCTAACTTCACTTAGCATGACATTCTCCAACTCCATCCATTTACCTGCAAAAGCCATAATTTTGTTCACCTTTAATGGAATCAATTCTTCATGGATACCAAGGACAGATTGTTGTGTGGTCTTCACCCCCACTTCCTGGCATATAACTTCTAAAATCCTTGGAATCTCTAAAGTGGTCAAGGCCATTTTGTATGCTAATTTATGGCTAATTTCCCCAGGGTGGCCTCAGGACAAGAAGTAGTCCGGTGAAAGACCAAGGCTGGAATAGAGGGTTGAGACTTTCAGTTCATTCCCTCAACCTCCTGGAGGAAAAGGGGCAGGATGGTCAATGATTTATTTGGCCATTACAATTGGTTATGTAAAGAAATCTCCTTTAGGACTGGGGATATTGCTCAAGGTTGCTCCAGCATTTGTTTTTGGTTTTTAATATTTTTTTTAGTTGTTAATGGGCCTTTATTTTAATCATTTATTTATATGTGGTGCTAAGAATTCAACCCAGTGCTTCACACATGAGAGGCAAGCACTCCACCACTGAGCCACACGCCCTGCTCCAGGCATTTATAAGGTCCTGGGTTCAATCCCTAGCACAGAAAAAAAAAAAAAAAAATCCTCCATTAAAACCCAAAAGTTGGGGGCTAGGGGTGTTGTTCATGGTAGAGACATACAAGGCCCTGCGTTTAATCCCCAGTACCAAAACAACAACAACAACAATAAATCCAAAAGGACACTGTTCGGTAAACTTCCAGCTGGCAGTGTTTCCTGGAGCCACGTTAGATTCATCCAATAAATTTCCCTTTTGGCTTAAATTAGCACTGGTTAGTTCTATTACTTTTTCACCATTAGAGAAAAAAATAATTCACAGCCAGGCATGGTGGCACATGACTGTAAATCCCAGCAACTTGGAAAGTTGAGACAGGAGGATAACATCGGAGACCAGCCCCAATAACTTACCAAGACCCTATCTCAAAATAAAAATAAAAGAGAGCTGGGAATGTAGCTCAGATATAGGACACTTGCCTAGCATATGCATGGCCCTGGATTAAATCCCCAGTAGTAGGAAAGAACAAAATAAGATAGTGTGGTGGCACACGCCTGTAATCCCAGGAGCTCTGGAGGCTGAGACAGGAGGATCGTGAGTTCAAAACCAGCCTCAGCAAAAGTAAGGTGCTAAGCAACTCAGTGAGAACCTGTCTCTAAATAAAATACATACAAAATAGGGCTGGGGATGTGGCTCAGTGGTTGAGGGCTCCTGAGTTCTATCCCCAGTACCCCTCTCTAAAAAAAACAGAACAAGGTAACTATCTCAGAAAAGCTTGCCAACATGCCTGGGGTTGCATAATACAGTAACAGCAAAGACACAAACTACATATACCTCCCCCTTTGTGGGGGCAGGGGTGGGGGGGGGGCGGTACAAAAACTCTCTGCCACTGAGCTACTTCCCAGCCTTTTTAATTTTTTGAGACAGGTTTTTGCTAAATTTCCCAGGCTGGCCTTGAATTTGGGATCCTCTAGCCTCAGCCTCCCAAGTTGCTGGGATCACAGGTATGTGCCACCACATCCAGTGGCATATGCTTCCTTATGATGGAAGAAGGAATGGAAGCTCCAGGCCCCTTCCCCCCTTGCCCTGTGCATCTCTTCATTGGTAGCCTTTACAGTTGCCTTTAGAGTGAACTGATAAATGTTAAGTGAAGATCCATGGAGCACCGAAGCAAATTAATTGAGGCTGAAGAGGCTAGCTGGTGAGAAGCACTGGTAAAACAACAGGAGACTGTGACTGGCAAGGGAAATGGGGGCTGTCTTGTGACAACAAGCCTTCAACCTGTGGGATCTGACCCTATCTCCACGTAAAGGTAAAGGGTGTCAGAATTGAATTGAATTGGAAGACACCAGTTTGTGTCCAACTCAGAACTGACTCCTTGTTAGAGGGAGAAATCCTCACATATTTATTGGTGACCAGAAGTCAGAGGAGTCTTCTGTGTTGCTTGATGAGTGAAAGAGCAGAAAGAACACGTTAGCTTTTTCCTTTCTATCCTCAGAGCACTTCATTGTATGCCACTTACCCCTTAATAAATTTGCTTAAAACATGATATAAGGGAGTATATGATGGAATGTTTTGCTGCTAACCTGCCACGTGAACCCAGGTGAAATGCTAAGCCTTTCTGAGTCTGAGTTTCTTTCCTATAAAGGTCAGGAAATAATGGTACCAGGTTGTGGTGGCACACACCTGGAATCCCAGCAATTTGGGAGGCTGAGATAGAATGATTAGAAGTTCAAGGCCAGCCTGGGAAATTTAGGAAGACCCTGCCTCAGAATAAGAAAATAAAAAGGGGATGTAGCTCAGGGTACAGTGCCCAGGGTTCAATTACCAGAACCAAAATTAAAAAAAAAACAACAAAGTAATGGAAGCAGTAAGTGCTAATTTAAACCACAAGGGGGGAATTTAACAAGAAGCAAAGGCAGCAAGCTTTGTGAGGGAAGAAAGAAAATGCCTCAGAAAGTGATAAAGATTGTTTAATCCCCTTTCTTTGCTTTTTTTCCCCTCCATATATATGGCAGAAAAAAAAAAGTTATTACTTTTGAGCTTTGAGTGTTCCAGGCTTACTTACTCTGAATGATGCTGAAATGGCTTCCTGCCATCCTCAGGCTCAAGCATACATTCTCAGGGAAAGACCTCGTTGGTCCACTTGGATTAAGGATCCCACTGTACACCAAGGTATTGGAGTCAGGACCAGAGGTGCATTACTACTGAGCTACATCCTCAGCCCTTTATAATTTTTTATTTTCAGACAGGGTCTCACTAAGTTGCTGAGGCTGGCCTCAAATTTGCGATTCTCCTGCCTCAGCCTCCAGAGTAGCTGAAATTACAGATGGATACCAATGTGCTCAGCTTTTGTTCTTCTCTCTGAATATAATGTGAGCTCCAGGAAGATAGGGATTTATGTTTTATTTGTTGCTGAAACCCATTGACTAGCATGGTGTCTGGTGTACAGAGCATTCATAGCATCCTATAACCATTTATTGTTTTTTTTTTTTTTTTTTTTTTTGTGTGTGTGTGTGTGTGTGTGTGGTGCTGGGGATTGAACCCAGGGCCTCATGCACGAGAGGCAAGCATTTTACCAACTGAGCTATGTCTCCAGCCCCCAATAACCATTAATTAAATGAGTGAAATGACCCAGACAGGGTACCAGATGATGGGGCTTCCGTTTCTGGCTCTAAACCCTCTTGCTGAGCCACATTTTTCATCTCTGGGCCTCAATTGCCTTCTATGTAGAATGGAACGTGAGAGTCAGAAGTGAAACCCCTAACATTTTGGCTTTGCATCTTCTGTCTTGAAATCTCTTGCTGGGGACCTGCCATTGTTAGGTCTGATGGATAGAGGTTAGATTTGACTGTGAGCCTTACTCCCAGCCCAGGTTTTGGGGATGGGTGGCAATGGCTCTACTGAGAGATGAGAAAAGGAATGGGTGGGGAAGGAGGGAGATCCAGAAATCAGGCTGCAGGCCTGGGCAGGCAGGGCTGCCTCTGGGAGATGTGAGAGCTGCAGGCCAGTGGCCAGGGGGTATGTGCCCAGAGATGGGATCAAGGCTGGCACAGTGGTACACACCTGTGATCCCAGCAATGCACCTAGAGGATTGCAAGTTCGAGGCCAGCCTGGGCAACTTTGTGACACTCTGTTTCAAATTAAATAAAAAGTGTTGGAGGAAATAGCTCAGTGGTAAAGTACCTATGGGCTCAATCCCCAGTAGTGTGTGAAATGTACAACACAGCAGCCTTGTTTAAAATAGCGAAAAGACTGGAAATAAGCTATCTGTCAACAGAAACAGGCTAGATAAACTAGGACATATCCACCAAATGGAACAGTGCAGGATTGTTAAAAAGGGTCTAGCAAGTCTGTAAGATGCAGACTAATGTCCAAGTTCTAAGGAAAAGAAACAAGGTACAGAACAATGTACACAGGATGTTACTGTTTACTTTTTTGTGTGTATGATTCTAGGGATTGAACACAGGGCCTTGTGCATGCAAGGCAAGCACTCTACCAACTGAGCTATATCCCCAGCTCTGGGATGCTACCAGTTATAAAAACTATACACACAAATGTTTACAAATGCTTAGAACATCTCTGGGACTTGTACTGGTTTCTGGGGGACAGGGCTGGTTGTGGGGGATGATGTTCAATATTAATGTTCAATGTTCTTTTTTCCAAATTGAGGTGTAATTCAAATAACATGAAATTAACCATTTCATGTTAATTTCAAATAACATGAAATTAACCAAGTATATAATTTAGTACATTCATGGTGTTGTTTATTCATCATCTCTGCCTAGTTGCAGAATATTTTTATTTCCTCAAAAAGAAACTCCTATATCTATTAGCAGTTACTGTATATCTCCCCAGTCCCTAATGACCATTAATCTGCTTTCTGTCCATAGATTTGCCCATTTTGGATATTTTATATAAACAGAATCATACAACAAGTGAGCTTTTGAATTTGGCTTTTTAAAAACTTTGCAGGGTGTTTTGATGTTCATTCACGTTAATCCTTCTTTATTTTGGGGCAATGCTTGGGATTGAACTCAGGGCCTCAAGTGTGCTTCATAAATTCTACCATAGAGCTATAGAAAAAGGGAAAAAAATAAAGGTGTATATTTATGGAAATAAAATAATAAAGAGTACTAAAAACACAGAGGGTTGTTTTTAGTACTAGTGTTGTTAGATAATAAATTAGCAAATACTTATTCACACGATTCCTGGAAGTACATTTCACTTTTGACCCTAGACCTCATTTTTTTTTTTTTTTTTTTAACAATACTGGGGATTGAACCCAGGGGCACTCTACCACTGAGCTACATCCCCAGCCCTTTCTCTTCTTCTTTTTTTTAATGTTTTTCTAGTTGTGGATAGACCTTTATTTTATTTCTTTATATGTGGTGCTGAGAATCAAACCCAGTGCCTCACTTTTGCCAGGCAAGTGGGCTACCACTGAGCCATAGCTCCAGCCCCCGCCCTTCCCCCCTCTTCTTTTGAGACAGGGTCTTGCTAATTAGCCCAGGCTGGCCCTTTTTTTTTTTTTTTTTTTTTTTTTTTTTAAGTTATGGATGGACACAATGCCTTTATTTAATTTTTTTTTTTTTTTTAAATGTGGTGCTGAGGATAGAACCCAGTGCCTCATGAGTGCTAGTCAAGTGCTCTACCACTGAGCTACAACCCCAACCCTGGCCTCAGCCTCCCAAGTCACTGGGATTACAAGTATGTACCACCATATCCAGCTTCTAGACCTCAATTTAAACTCTTTCCTTCCATTATAGTTCCAAGAGTGGGGTACAGCAAACTGTAGGTTAAATCCCAGTTCTATCATTTATAGCTATGTGTCATCATGCAGATTACCAACCTCTGTATTTCAAATGTAAAATACAGGAAAACCATCTCATGATGTTGCTATAAAGGTTGAATGAGCTCAGAGAAGAGATATGCCTAGCTCTGTGCTGGCATACAGCTAGCGGCCTGTGTTGGTGGCCTTATATTAGCAGGCCAAAAGCCATTCTCTTTTCCCCTGGGATCCCTGTTTTCTACAGTTTTGTCTACAGAACTGCTCTGATTTCCCTCATATTCAAGGAACTCCAGCGGCCTGGCCCTACTGGGCATAAGCCCCTTCACAAATTATTTCACCACCTCTAGTGCCAAACAGTACAGAAGAGAGGGTTTATTTATTTATTGGTACCAGGAACTGAACCCAGAGGCACTCAACTATTGAGCCACATCCCCAGCCCTTTTTATTTATTTTTAATTTATTTTTAATGTTTATTTTTTAGTTTTTGGTGGACACAGCATCTTTGTTTGTATGTGGTGCTGAGGATCGAACCTGGGCCGCATGCATGCCAGGCGAGTACGCTACCGCTTGAGCCACATCCCCAGCCCCCAAAATAAATGTTTTTTTAAAAATATTTTTTATAGTAGATGGATGTCGAGTTGGTGGTGGTGACTTAGGACAAAGCAGTCCTAGCGGGAAAGAAACTTCAATCAGCCGCTTGGGCCACACCCCCAGCCGGAGCCTTTTTTATTTTTGATACAAGGTCTCAGTTGCTTAGGGTCTTGCTAGGTTGCTGAGGCTGACCTTGAACTTGGGATCCTCCTATCTCAGCCTCCTGAGCTGCTGGAATTACAGGTGTGTGCCATTGTACCTGGCAGAAGAGAGGGTTTGAGGCAACAGGAAATAGGGTCAGGTACTAGGAAAGGGGTCTGTCAAGAGCTGCCTAGTGACAGGGAACATGGGTTTGCTCTATGGAGCTGTGCAGCCCACAGACATCATGTATGGAGGAGTTAGAAAAAGGCACAGGGACAGATTTAAAAGACAACTTGCACTTCCTACAACATTACATCTTTTGATTCCACATAAACCTTGTAATACAGGCACTACCCAATTTTACAGATGAAAAAACTGAGGCTGAGTTCTTACTCCCTTGCCCAAAGACACAGAATAAATAGAAAGTGAAGCAAGGTTTGCCCCTAGGCCCTTTTCAGTCCAGAACTTGAAAGCTTAATTACTGTGTTAAGAGGTCAATCACCAAGTTCCCAAAAATGTTACTTAGCACTAATCACTATCTGTAATAATACTTACGTAATAAGAGCCATAGGCGTGACAGTAGAAAAATGGGTGGGAGCTACCAGTTACTTATCCCCAAGTTCAGGCAAAGGCTGGATTAGTGTTTGGTAGAGATTCAAGTGTTTGGTGCAAACAGTTGGATTCAGATCTCAGGGTTCCAGTTGCTGGGGTACAAGATTGCCAAGGTCTGTTCCCAGAGATTTGGATGTAGCTGCACTCAGATGGGCACCAGGAATCAGTCTTTTTCAAAAAGCAATTCTGGTCTGCAGCCAAGAGTGGAGTCTCTGGCTTGGATGACCTGTTGGGCTCCACTGAACACAGATTCTGTGATCATTAACGTCCTAACTCCACCACTGGTGAAGCATTTGAGTTAGGTTAATGCCCTCTCCCCCTTATTGCCTGGTTAAATCCCTAATATATTAGAGATAAGGAGTGTACCTGCTCCCTTCCTGTGTTGGAAGATAGGCTCTTCTGGAAGCCAAAGAACATGGTAAAGATAGAGGGCATAGGAGCTGAACTGCCACATTCAGCGCTGAGGGTAGAGCCAGCTTACCCTCTTCCTGTCCTCACTCCCTTCAGGCAGAGTCCCAGTTCCCAAGACTCACCTGTCCCATCAAATGCTGGTCAAGTACAACTATTCCTACTTTAAGCCCCTGGGTTTTTCTTGGAAAACGCTTACTAGTGATGGTCTCCCAGACATGCTGGGCAATTCTGCAGTTCATCTGGCCTAGAGAGTCCGCGCCCAGGTTCAGGGAGACCCGTCCGTGTCTCAGGTAGGGAAGCAGGAGGAAGAGGTGCTTTCAGTGACCTTTGGTTCACTGGGAAGGCTCAAATCCAGTAAAACTTTAGCAAGTACTATTTAATCGATGCCAGATGCCAGATTTTAAAACTGTTAAAACACACACACAAACACTCACTTACTGGAAGATAAAAAAGATTATTGAGGGTTCCATATGAAAAGATCTTTTTTTTTTTTTTTTTTTAATATTTTATTTACATTTTAGTTTTCGGCAGACACAACATCTTTGTATGTGGTGCTGAGGATCGAACCCAGGCCGCAACCAAGCTAGAAGAGCGCGCTACCGCTTGCGCCACATCCCCAGCCCCTGAAAAGATCTTTTTAAAATCTTTTTTATTAGTTGTTGATAAACCTTTATTTTATTTACTTATTTATATGTAGTGCTGAAAATCAGACCCGGTGCCTTACACGAGGGAGTAAAGTGGAGTAAAGCCCTCTGCTGCTGGGCTACAACTCCAGCCCCTGAAAAGATCTTTAATTAGTTTTTTCCTAGAAAGAAAATTGCTAAGGTATCTTTCTGTCCACTTTCTGATGCTGTAACAAAGTATCCGAGACCAGGTAATTCCCTCCCTCCCCCTTTTTGGTAGCAGGGATTGAACCTAGGGGCACTTAACCACTGACCCACATCCCCAGCCCTTTAAAAAAAAATTGTTTTTTAGTTATGCATGGGCACAGTATCTTTATTTTGTTTATTTATTTTTATGAGGTACTGAGGATCGAACCCAGGGTCTCACATGTGCAAGGCGAGCTCTCTACCGCTGAGCTGCAACCCCAGCCACTGCCTCCAGCCCTTTTTTTAATTTATTTTTTTCTTTTGAGATAGGGTCTTGCTAAGTTGCTGAGTCTGGCTTTGAACTTGTGATCCTCCTGCCTGTTTACCGAACTGCTGCAGGGATTACAGGCGTGTGCCACTGCATCCAGTGAGATCAGGCATTTATAGAGGTTTATGTTGGGTGTGCTGTTTCATGCCTATAATCCCAGAGACTCTGAGGTGGAGGCAGGAGGATCTCCAGTTCAAGGGTTCCCAACCTGGGCAATTTAGGGAGACCCTGTCTCAAAAAATAAAAAGGGTTGGGAATGTAGCTCAGTGGTAGAGTGCCCCTAGGTTCAACTCCTAGGAACTCCACCCCCCAAAAAAGATAATAGTTTATTTAGTTCATAATTCTGGATTCTGGGAAGTTCAAGAGAACGGCATTACGTCTGCCTTTTTGCTGAACCATCAACAAATACCATTAACATATTAATTTGGGGATAAAGATTCTAATACATGAAGTTTTGGGGGACATATTCAAAATGTAGCACTACCTGCTTTTTATTTATTTACTTATCTTTTGATATATGGTCTTGCTAAGTTGCTTGGGGCCTCCTTAAATTGCTTAGCCATTTTTTTTTTTTTTTTTTTAGTTGTAGATGGACACATTTACACATTTATTTATTTATTTTTATGTGGTGTTGAGGATGGAGCCCAGTGCCTCACACAGGCCAGACAAGTGTTCTACCACTGAGCAACAACTGCAGCCTCTGAGGCTAGTCTTGAATTCTCGATTCTCCTACCTCAGCCCCCCCTGAGTTGCTGGGATTACAGGAGTGTGCAACCACACCTGGCTAGTACCTGCTTTTTAAAATTAAACAGAAAGTATGAAAGGTACTCAGTACCTTGCTGTGTATACTCAGGTGAGCTTTTCAGCTACTAACTCTCAGTTTCCAAATCAGCAAAGGCTACTGGCCCTGTTGTGGTAGCAAAATGAAGGAGTGGGCTGCTGAGAGGAAGGTCCAAGTAGGGAGCTCAGACCAAAAATCTTTGGCCTGCTCATGCACCACATTTGGGCTTCTCTTTGTTGTTTCTTTTATTCTTTTTTTTTTTTTTTTTGTGATGCTAGGGATCAAACCCAGGGTCTTGACATGCAAGGCAAGCACTCTACCAACTGAGCTATATCCCCAACCCCTCTTTGTTGTTTCTTAATCCTCTATACTTTTCCCATGTAGGTTCCACTATTCCACTCTCCTGTCTTGGGAGAGGCGGGAAGCAGTTATTAACATGTGAGTATAAAAAATAATCTCACGGATTTTCCTATGGAAACCTTAGCCTTTCAAACACTTGTTATTCACTTTTTTTTTAATAGTTTTATTTATTTATATGTGGTGCTAAGGATCAAACCCAGTGCCTCCTACACTCATACATGCTAGGCAAGCGCTCTGCCACTGAGCCAAAACCCCAGCCCACTTTTTTTTTTTTTTTTTTTAAATCAGGATTGAACACAGTGGTGCTTAACCAGTGAGCCACATCCCCAGCTAAATTGTTTAGGGCCTTGCTAAATTGCTGAGGCTAGCTTTGAACTTGCAATCTTCCTGCCTCAATCTCCCGCAGGTGGGATTATAGGCTTGCACCACCTAGCCTGGTTTTGTTACTTCTGAAATTCTTTTGCCAGGACCTGGGATCTTCAGTGTCTACACTGAAGATTCAAATATGAAAAAGAGATACCTTCCCCTCTTCTCAGGCAGTACCCGACTAATTTTTAGCCATGTGATAGAGCAGGAATTTTTTTTTTTTTTTTTTTTTTAGAGAGAGAGAGAGAGAGAGAATTTTAATATTTATTTTTTAGTTTTCGGCGGACACAACATCTTTGTATGTGGTGCTGAGGATCGAACCCGGGCCGCACGCATGCCAGGCCAGCGCTACCGCATGAGCCACATCCCCAGCCCCAAGGCTGGATCTTAAGTGAAGTTTATATTCTATTCTTTTGTTGATGTCATAATCATCTCTTCTGTTGCCCTGGAGCTCTGTGGCCATCAAAGAACTTTCAAAGTTAGAGTCTCATCTAATATTCAGGAAAACCTGAGTGAGACTCATAAGAGCCTGAAAGGTATCTCTAGTACAAACTTTGAGAAAACAAAGCCTCAGGAAGATTTTAAACTACCTGCCTATAGTCACACAGGTTGCTATGGTCACCTGGATGCAGACTCAGATCTTTTGGCACAGATACCTGGATACAGTGTTTGTCTTGGATTGGAACCTGAGATTCAGGTTCAGAATGTGACCCAGAGTGGCAAGAAGAGATCTCAGGGACTTCGATCGAAATGACCCATTCTCTGACCTTCACCTATACACTAGGAGTAGGACCACGGGTAATAACCACAACCACTAAGACCTTATCATGAAGCTCTTGTCTGACAACACATCTATGCAGTTGTGCACTATTGTCCCATTTTACAGATGAACTGACCAGTATTTAGTTGGTAATTTGTCCAAGGTTACAGAATCAGAATCCTGTCGCAAAGCTGTCTCCTGCTTTCCCCACCACCCAAGCCATCCACTAGTGGCTAGGAGAATTCCTCTAATATTTCTGAACCTCAAATTTCTAAAAATAACTAAGGATTGCAGGAACAATGGGAGGGTTATGGGAGATGACACATTAATGGCATGGAACAGCATCTTGTCCCCTTCCCCTCCTGAGCTTCTTGTACTCAAGAGAGTGGAGACTAAACCTATAAGTATCAAGAAAATAAGCCTCAAAAATACCCACCCTTTGAGCTTCAAGGTTACCCTGCCTATCTGTCATCTTACTGCCCTGATGGCGGGGAAGCTGGAGTCAGAAGTGGGGGCCTGGGGCCTGGGGTTGTGGCTCTATGGTAGAGCACTTGCCTCGCACGTATGAGGCCCTGCGTTCGATTCTCAGCACTGCATATGAAAAAATGAATAAAATAAAGGTCCATCAACAACTAAAAAATTTTTAAAATAATTTTATATATATAGTGGGGACCTGACCTGAAGTAACAAAGCATACCTGGGGTGGCATTTCTTGGGAGTGAACCATCCAATTCTTCCCTACCCTGAGAATGAAATTCCAAAGAATAATGTAAGTATAGCAAATCAAAGAAAAAGGCCATAAACATTAGAATTCTGAGGCCTTAGTAACATCCCAGTATATAATTTCAACAAAGGTTGACTAGATACCATTTCTATGAGAGGAAATGGCCACCACTCATCAAGCTCTACTGTTCCGCAGGGTTTATGGAAAACCTTGGAGACAGAGTTTCCCATGTGGTATGTGAGACTCCAAGACAAGATGTGCCCGAGCTCAACAGGATACCAAAAAGAAACTGAGAACATGGGTGTTTGTGAGGGGGGGCTGCTGGCGAAGGTCAGGAAACTGGGGGTGGGGGGCCTCTAAGCAAAGGGGATAGAAATGTGAGAAGCTCAGAGGTGACATGTAGTTTAATGCTGGGGGCTGTTTGGGGGTACGGAAGATTGCTGGAGGCTGGACTACTTGAGGCTGTAACTGGGGGAAACAGAGATAAAAGTTTGTACCTTTTTTTTTTTGGGTACTGGGAATTGAACTCAGGGGCACTTGACCACTGAGCCACATCCCCAGCCCTAGCAGCTGGGATTACAGGCATGAGCATAACACCCCGCAAAAGTTTCTACCTTTCAAACAGTCAGAATTGAACACCCTGAACTCCCCTCTCAACTCCATCTACATCAACCCCACTGTCAGAAGGGAAGGTATAAGACAACTCAGGAAGCGTGGGCTGGTGAAAGCTTTGCATTTTCATGATCTTTATATCCTTGTGGGGTT
The DNA here is from genome assembly GCF_048772815.1 of Callospermophilus lateralis. Taxonomy (NCBI): domain Eukaryota; kingdom Metazoa; phylum Chordata; class Mammalia; order Rodentia; family Sciuridae; genus Callospermophilus; species Callospermophilus lateralis. The sequence goes on along the minus strand of NC_135307.1, from coordinate 108,610,971 downwards.
GGAGATTCTCCCATTCAGGGTTGTGTGGGACCCAGGGTGGAATCAGACATTGATGCCTCCAAAATGCTTAAGGGCTGGTCACACAAAGGGGAATCTTTTGGAGGCATCAATAATTCTCATATAACGCCTATGAAGGCAAAAAGGAAAAAAAAATAGAAAAAATGTCAATGTCTAACAGAAGATAGGATAAATAATGAAGGCAATATACTGGGGAATAAACAATCATTACATTTGGGGGGATGGTTCTGGGATTGAACCCAGGGCCTTGTGCATGCAAGGTAAACATTCTACCACTGAGCTAAACTCTAGCCTCAATCATTAAAAACTGAGCAAATAATTAAAAAAAAAAATGCTCATGATAAGTAAATAAGTATACTGCTGGGTGCAGTGGTGCACACCCGTAATCCCAGTGACTCAGGGGGCTGAGACAGCAGGATTGCAAGTTCAAAGCCAGCCTTAGCAATTTAGAAGGCCCCAAGCAACTGTGTGAGACCCTGTCTCAAAATAAAAAGTAAAAAAGGCTGGGGAGGTGGCTCAGTGGTTAAGCACCCCTGAGTTCAATCCCGTGTGCCAAAAAACAAAACAAAATAAACCAAAGCTTCACTTCTAGTATTCAATAATGGGCATGTAATGCTATTATCAACATAAAATTAATAAAGATTTTTATTAAAAATTATCAACATCTTATCATGGAAATCAGTGATTGGGGCCCCATAGTGAGCCCTGTGTCATTGTCACCTCTTAGGGCCTCAGCTTGACCCTCTATAAAATGGAGACCAAAACCACAAGATGAAAGCCCCTTCAACTTTATTGGGGATGTAGCTCAGTGGTAGAGTGCTTGTCTAGCATGTGCAAAGTCTTGGGTTTAATTTCCAATACTACAAACAACAAAATTAAATAAAAAGGAAAAAATTTAAATTAACCATAAAGGGGCTACAGGAGCTTAGAAAACTGACCAGGTCAGGCTCCTATTCCTGGAAAAAGCAGGGCTACAGCAGGATCTCCAGGGAAGGGAGGATTTGGATTGGGGATTGGGAGAGAAAGGGAAACTTCTTTTAAATATTACTGTTTCATAATCATCTGAGACATGCCTGATGGGAAGATCTGTTCTAGGACAGAAGGCTGGTGACAAAGCCAGACTGGACGGAGGATCGAAAATTCTGTGTACCTCGAAAATTCTGTGTAAAAGGTGATAAGCACATCATGGATTGACAGTGCCTGATTCTTCTCAGGTGTTTCCCCTTTTGCCACAGCAAAGTGGTCCCCTGTCCCAAAGTAGGTGCTCAGTAATTTTTACCAAATAAATGAATGTCACTGGGAAACATATCACCCATCTTTAGTGTTCAATTTACTTACCTGTGAGGTGGTAGGTTGAGGTGATTTAAATTATCTGGGAGAATAAGTCACAGCACAACACTCCAGTATGGTGGTGCTGCCCCTATTTACCAAGCCGGTACACTGAGATTCTCAGGGGCCAAGTTACTCGTCCAAGGTCTGGGGTGCCTCCTGGTTGCGCCCGCAAACCTTTTAAGTCTACCGCCGCTGCGCGTCGCTCCCAGACCCGAACCCAAGATCTAGCTTGGCTAGTTCTAGTTTAGTCAGCACAGAGAGTAGGCGCGGGCCGTGGATCACACCCGATGACGCCTGACCCCTCCGCGTCCCCTCGCCTCTCCGCAGTGGCTATTCAAGGCCGGATGGTGCTGCAGACCCGGATCCCTCAGGACGCAACAGGAATTCTGGGGTGGGGACGCGGGAAGGGAGCCCAGCCCTCAGGTTGCTCCGCCGGACAATCGGGATTCGGGCGCTCCCAGCGGGACCCGAAGCGGGCGCGGGTTTTAACCAACTGGCGGCAGGGGCCAGCCCTGGTCTGCGCGGGTTTTCAAATTCTAGAGGCTCGAGACTCGTCGGGTGGGAGTCATCGCGACTCCACCCGAGCGGCCAGGTTGCTCTCCCCTCCCCCCGTGCTCGTCTTTGAATTGGAGGGGAAACGGCATGGACGGGGTACTTAGTTCAGGCGTGGAGTGAGAAGACCCAAAAGCCGGGTAGTGGTAGTGGGGAACCTTCTAGGTCATTCGAGGTATCCCCTCATAGGGTTAATAGCCTTTAGGGCCACGAGACGTATTTTCCAGCCTTGAGCGCCATTCAGAGATTGAGAGCGGAAAAGGAGTTTGCCTCCTAAGTCCCACCCTCTAGGATAGGAGCCTGATGCCAGAGAGGGGAAGTGATTTCCTCAAGGTCACTCAGCAAAACAACGCCCAAGGCAGACCAAAGCCCAGGTGTCTGCCATTCTCCCCCTCCCCCGCCTATCATCCTCAGAACCCGGACCCCGCAGCTCTGACGGTTCGAACTGCGACCCGGCGAGTAGATCTGGGGGCAAAGGCAACGCGTCGAACACCCCGTTTTCCTACACTAGGTTAAAGGGGAGACCACAATCCCGGGGCCTCGCGGAGGGCGCACCTCGCGTGGGGCCGACAGGGCGGGGATGCGGCGTGCCTGGCACTCGGCTCCACCTCCGGCGGCGCGCGGCTCCTTTAAGAAAGTTCGCTGGGCCAGTTCATCAAAGTTTAAAAACTTGTCGTGGAGAAGGGAATGGGGGAAGCAGAGAGGGAGAGGGTGACCAAGAGGAGAAGGGAAAGGCCGCGCCGAAGGCCGGCGCGTCGCTGCCGGGACCGGGGCGAGACCGCAGTGGGCGGCCGGGATTGGCTGTGCGTTCCCCCGGAGACGGCGGGAGGGCGGGGGAGGGGCTGGCCGGGCCCCAGCTGAGGCCGGTTCCGGCCCCCGCCCCCCGGCGCCCGCCCCCTCCCCCGGCGCCCGCCCCCCGCCGCCGCCGCCGCCGCCGCCGCGGGCGCACTCGCCGGTCGCAGTGAAAAGGCGGAGGCGGCGGCCGCTCGGGCTCGGCTCTGGTTCCCGGTGCCTCCCCCGCCGCACCCTCTCCCCACCTCCCGCACCCGCCAAACTTGATGTGACCCCGGCCTGAAGCGGCGGCTGCCCCTCTCACTGCCCCGCGGGCCCCCACCGCCACCCCGCCCCGCACCCCCGGAGCGCACCGCTCACCGCGCCCCTTCCCACATCCCGGCCGGGGCCGGGCGCCGCGCTCGCCCTCGGCGTTCCCTTCCCTCGCCACCCCTTCCCCCTTCACCATGAGCAACCTGAAGCCGGACGGCGAGCACAGCACCGGCACCGGCACCGGCACGGGCTCCGGCACAACCCTGGAGGAGGAGGTGGGTCTGTGGCCCCGGGACTTGGGTGAAGTGCACGCGGAGGTGGGCGCGGGAGAGGACGTGCGGGGCCTTCTGCGCCGCGCGGGGTCGGTCGGGCCATCGCTCCTGGCGCCTTCCCGCTGCTGCCCTTCGCCCGGGGAGGAGCAGCTCGTGTCCTGCGGGCGGGGGCGTGCGGCCTGGACTGCCTCGCGGGGCAGGCATTGTCTCCCCGCCCTCCCGGGCTCGAGGAGGGCCGCGCGTCGTCCGTGCGTCTAGCGGTGGGTTGGCTGCACCGCGTCGGTCCCACGCCTGCTGCCCGCACGTCCCTCGCACCCCACCCCCAGCCTGACTTGCTGCCGTAGTCTGGGGAGCACCTTCCAGGTGGCCGGGACCCTCGTCTCAACTACCAGCGGAGCGGCGGGCGGGCGGCACCCTCACTTTCGTACCCTTTCCACCCTGATCCCTTCCCATGACCTTGGAGGCCTGCGCCGGCCGCCCCCACCTGGGTTCACTAGAGTTGTAGTCATGGGACCGGGCAGGCTTTCTTCTCAACCCCTGAACCTGGGTTTTGGCATAGGTGAGCCGGCAATTAACTGGAGTTGGGAAAGAGATGACTAAATACATTCAGTTCCCGGTTTTCCGATTTTGCACTGGTAGCCAAGCCAGGACCCTAAAACTGGCCTGGGTGGGATCCTGCGAGAAGCGATGACATCATCTTGTCCACTGGCCATGTGCTAATAGGGAGTATGAGATGGCTTCATGGAATCCCCAGCAGCTTGTCGGTTGATGGGATGGTGAAGTGGATGTGTGGGGGTGAGGCGGTGGATAAAAATCTTAAAGCTTTCAGTAAATGTGAGGGTGGCCAGCAGAGAGGAGAACTGGTGTGGAAAGGGGACAGCCTTCTTAGCTCCTACGAAGGGCCTCTGCTGTGTCACCCAGGGCTGAAAGACCCTTCCTGCCTGGTCCTGGAATGTTCTTGCCCAGGAAACCAGGGGCCAGTTATCCATCTTGAGGGCTCTTCCTTTTGGTGTGGGGGAGAAACCGCAGAGTGTGGGGCGGGGTGGCTCAGGGTAGCTTTCACCTCCCATTGGACTATGGGGTTGGTTCAGAATAGCTCTGAGATGCACTGCTGGGCCAAACTCCCGCACTGCCAGCTCCTTGTCTTAGCAATTCAGAGGCCTCCTGACAGCCTCAGTCCACCAATGGTGTGACATCTTGAGAATGTCTGTCTGGATTCCACCTTTTGCTGGGAGGAGCAAGGGAAGAATATACAACTCTTTACTAAGAATGTGAAGAGGGAAGGCCTGATGGCTGTTCAGTAATGGCTCTTGGATGGTGGGTTGTTTTGACTCCATTGGACTTTGTCATCCTTTGACATTGATGCCCACAGACCCTTCACTTTGGGCACCTTCATCCCATCATGGTATGTGATTGTTCAGAACCTTCCCTGAGATTAGGGGAAGAGTGACAGGGTTGCTGGTGTGTTTGCTTGCCTTCATACCCTTGCAGGCTAAAATTGGAAGGGCAGTATCTACTGTGAAGCTGAGCTGGAACCCTGAACCCCATTACTGCTCTAAAGTGTTGACTTCAGCAGGGATTTCACACTGCTTGAAAGTTGGGCTAGGCTAACCCAATCCTCAGACCCACTGCTCTGGGTGGGAAGAATAAACAGTGTAAATCTTGAAAAAAGCATTTGAGACTTCACTTTTTTTTTTTTTTTTCCCCCCTCCTAATTGCCTTTCTGGGAGAGAGGGCAGGCTCCTTAAAAAGTGGGGTCCCTACATTCCTCTTTGGGGGCTGAGGTAGATTCAGTAAGAGGGTACTTGCTAAGGAACATGGGCTTGATGTATTTAGCTGAGGTCTAAATCTAAGGGCTTCCATTAGCTCTCCTGGAAACCACCTCCTCTGTTAGCCTTCCTCTTGGAAGCCCAATGTGTATTCTGGTCTGGTAAGAACAAGAGTCAGTCTGCTCCTCTCATCAGCTTCTGAACAGTGGGCCAAGAGCTTTGCTGGGGGCTTCATCTTTTTTGTGCACTTGGGCTTGGAACTGATCTCTTTCTTTTAGCTTAGACACTGCCTAGCAGTCAGTTCTGCAATCCCTAAGATCCATCATCCAGAAGATGTTGTTAGCAATGGTGGTAACTGCTATAGCTGACCTAAGCTGGCTCTTTCCAGTCAACTATTAGAGATTAGCTAGAGCAAGCATAGAAAACCAAAGAACCCTAATACTGTCCACCATAAGACTTTAATTCCTAAAGGTGCTGGATCACTGGAGAAGGGGTGTGTTTCCATGGTTCTGAGGCTGCTTGTCTTAAAGTGCTTTTTATGGCTTTGGCTTTTCTTCCTTGCCCATCTTACCAGTAGTCTTCATCGGTATCACATGTATTAGGTTCTTTTTCTGGACTGTGGGTTAGGAATACAGGTGAAAAAGGTTGCAGGCTAGGAGGTGAGGAGGACTTGCCAGGAGGAAATGATGGTATGTTAGAATAAAGGAATGTCAGCACATGGTGACATGGTACCATGGTGTCATTGAGAGGTTAGAGATCAGCCCTCTCTGAGTTAGGGGTGAGTAGATTGTTTATGCCATAGTGGGGTGGAAAGGGCATTCTAAGAGGAGGGCCTGGCATGTATAAAGGTAGGGTAAGTGCATCGTAGAACCTCATGACTTTTTTAGGTAACTACCAGGAATTTGCGGTGTTGCAGCAATAATGTGGTCCATATTATGAAGAGCCTGATACCATGTGGGGTTAGGAAGAAATGCATTTTCCTTACACTTGGGAAGGAGATGTGTTTTGTGTTAAAAGCTTTGATACCCTTTGAAAGCTAAAGGGGACAACAGGGAACTAAGGAGAGGAGATGAGTTTCCTTTTCTTTTTCTTTTTAAATATATTTTTAGTTATAGATGGACCTTTACTTTTTGTATTTATGTGTGGTGCTGAGGATAGAACCCAGGACCTCACACATGCTAGATAAGCACTCCACCACTGAGCCACAACCCCAGCTGTGTGAGTTTCCTTTTCAATCTGAGCCTATACCATCCCTCAGGTGGGTCTTGCTGGACACAGAACCTGAATCCTGCTTGAGGCAGGCTTTATGTCCCTGCTGCTGAATCCCATATCCAAGCCTGTCCTGTCCCAAGTGATTTTTCCATGGACAGTTAGGTAGTTACTATGTCTCTGGAGAGGAGTAAATGGAGATCTTTTACAATACAAAGTAATAAGTTATAATAATTTTTAAAAACAATGTTATTGAGGGCTGGGGGTGTAGCTCAGTGGCTGAGTGTGTGCCTAGCATGTGCAAGCACCAGGTTCATACCCAGCACCACAATACAAAAAAACTACCAGGACTGGGGATGTAGATAACTGGTAAAGTACTTGGCATGTGAGGGCTTGGGTTCTATACCCAGTGCCATGAACAACAAGCCTTTATTGAGGTATGATTGATGAACCAAAAAAGCTATAATATATATTTATTATATTTATTGCATTTAACTTGGTGAGCTTGGATTGGTTACTCCCCCCACCACCTTTTTTTGGTGCTGGGGATTCAACTCGGCCTTACAAATGTGCTCTACCACTGAGCTATATCCCTAACCCCTATGGCAATATTTATTTGGGGTGGGGCATCCCTGGGTAGTGGGTATTTGGAAGTGAATTAAAAAGTTGGGGGCTGGGTCGTAGCTCAGTGGCAGAAGGCTTGCCTAGCATGTGTGAGGCACTGGGTTCGATCCTCAGCACCACATAAAAATAAAAAATAAAATAAAGGCATTCTGTCCATCTACAACTACCAAAAAAAAAAAAAATAGCAGCCTAATGGTAAGCTATATATAGAAAGGCAGGGGTTAATGACAGCTAAAGGGTGTATAATTTGACTTAAGTTTGCTACCTTCTTACCCTAGTGTAACTGGATCAAGACTGTTCCTTCTGTAACTGTTACCTAGGGTTCATCATATGTCCTCAGAGGGATGTCAGGAGACAGCCAGATTCCTGGCAATGCTGAGAGGTTAGAAGTCAGTGAGGTATGGGTGAGTAGGAGGTTGTTAGACCTGTGGGGGTGGAAAAGGTCAGAGTTTGTCTAGAGGAGTGTGAAGGAAGTCCAGGGTCCAGTGTGTGTGACTTGGGTACCTTTTCTTTTCTGACGTTGAAAGCATTTGAAAGAACCTGGAACATCTTTGTGCTCTGTCTGCAGTTTTTTTTTTTTTTTTTTTTTTGAGTATGAAGAAAGGGAGACTTCCATGCTTACGTGAGCACTTACCCTAACTAGAAACAGGACTCAGGCAGGTGAATCCAGGAGGATTCTGGTAGGAAGGCAAGTTCCCTTCCTCTCTGGAAGGTGTTGTAGGTGCCTCTCCTCTGCTCAAATGACCTAACGGAGAGGCTGTACTAATAATAGTAAGCCTGTATGTAGTGTTTGCTGCAGACATGGTGCTAAACTCTTTACTATTTTATCTCATTAAACCTTCACAACAGCACTGTGAAATACTAACGTGTGTGGTACTGGAGATTGAACCCAGGGGTACTCTACCACTGAGCTATATATCACCATCCCATTTTATTTTAAATTTTAAGACCTGTCTCACTAAGTTGCAGAGCCTGGACTCAAACTTGTAACCCCCCTGCCTTAGCCTCCTGAATAGCTAGGATTGAAAAGTGTGCCACTGTGCCTGGCTGAGTGCTTACATTACTATCATCTCATATAAATGTGTCAAGAGAGGTTAAAACTTTCATGGAGCTATGAAGTGGGGAGGGGGATTTGAGTTCAAAATTACCTCTTAACCACATACTAGATTTTGCTGAGATTTAAGGTGGCAGAGAGGTGTCTGCAACCCAAGTTTTTAAGGGCTGACCTCTGGGTACTTCTTGAGTCCCAAGTAGAAGACCAGAGACTGACTTTAGGCTATTTCCTTTGGACTGTGGTGTCCCTAGGACTGGGTGATGAGAACTGTTCACCCCTGCCAGGAGGAGCATTCTATCACAGATATTCTTTAGAACCACTGTCCCACAGGATAATAAAAACAGACCAAGTCAATTTTATTTTGAATTCTCTACAGATGGCCTACCCCTCCTTCTCTGTACCTGAGACTGACTGCTTTCACACCTCACTGCCACAGGCTGCTTTAGGCTTCTAAAGAAATGTTACTCACTTTCAAGTGATTGTCATTCTGGAGGCCATACTGTTGGATCATTGTCTCCTCCTTTCCCATATGTGGGTAGCCTGGCTAGTTTCTTTTTTTTTTTTTTTTTGTCCTGGGGGTTGAACCCAGGGGTGCTTTACCACTGAGCTACATCCCCAGCTCATTTTATGTTTTATTTTGAGACAGGGTCTCATTAGGTCGTTGAGGTTGACCTTGAACTTGTACTCCTCCTGCCTCAGCCTCCTGAGTTGCTGGGATTACACACGTGCACCACCTTACCCAGCAAGAGAACCAGCTTCTAAATCCCATTTCAACTTTTGGACATGGTGGCTTTCTTTGCCTCCCTCTCGAGGGTGGTGCTGGTGAAACCCACAAGTAGGGGCAGAACATGGACTGAGATGCTGAATCTTGCCTTTGCTCTCAGGCTCTCAAACCATTTATCCAATTGGGCCTTAGACAGTCCTGAGAGGTAGATGAGTTCCTCCTGCCTGCCCTGAGGGCTGAGCTGCTGGTCCAAGGCTACCCACCTCTGGTCACTCAGTTCAGAGTCCTGGGACTGGCACTGCTTGGTTGCTACTTGCCTCTATTCTGCCATTGGTTATGGGCAGCAGCCACTTGACTCAGTTCCACATTGTCCCCTAACCATGGCAAAGCTATGAGACAGACAGTGGGGCAAAGCCTGTCACTTACATTTCAGAAACCATGCTGCCATAAGGTGGGTGGGACCTGGACAGCCCTTCAGGCTTTGTATGCCAGAACCCTTTCCACTGCCTTCCAGGGATCTGCACAGCCTCCTTGTTTTCTGCTTCTTCCTTGGTTGGAAGAAATGTCACCTCTGAGATGTGTTGAGACTCAGACTTTTCTGAGGCAGAAGAATCCACTTGTGGGTCCATTGGTGCCAGAGTCCTGGACTGCAGCAGGGCCTGGGGGATGGGAACGTTTGCCTAGGCCCACCTGCAAGGGCTAGCCACTCACGGTCAGCTGCGTAGAAGCACTTGACTGTTGCAAGCTATCGAGGCTGCCTTAGTCCCCCCAGGGAGAAGGAGCAGGGCTTGACCTTGACCAGACCATGGTAGCAGTATCTGGAGCATTTAACCCTTCTTTGTGGTTGGCTAACCTTCCCCCATATGGACCTTGCTTTAATTTGGGGGTCGGGGGAGAAGAGGAGTCAGGAGAGAATACTGGAGCAACCCCGAGACTGTGAGTATGTATTTGGTTCTGGAGATAACCCAGGGGCATGCTACCACTGAACTTTATCTCCAGACCTTTTTGTTCTTTGTTTTGAGACAGTTGCCCAGGCTGGCCATAAACCTGACATCCTTCTGCCTCGGTCTCCCATTCCACCCAGCAACCTGAGACTATTTTTGAGAACTTTTGTTGCTATGAAGATTCTATGTGCCCTCCACCTTCTGCCCAGATTGTTCTGGTTTAGATGTGTAGTCATGGCACAGCTTGGAATGGAGGGATCTCTGATGTGTTTGCTAGGGGACCTTCTGACCAGAAAGCAGGTCCAGAAGCAGCTTTGGTCCCTGAGCAGAAGCCTTCTCTCAACAGGAGCACCAGGTTGGGGATCATCACTCTTGTCAGATTTAGTCAAGTGATGGGGCACGGGTGGTGGTGCTGGTGCTGGTGCTCACGCTGGTGTGGCATCTTATGGTTTAAGAGCTGGTGGTATTAATTTTGGACCACAGTAAGCCTGTATGTAGTCCCTTCTGTGCAGTGGTGTGTGGCAGTGGTGGCAAGTATAACTCTCACCAGGCACTCAGGCAGGTGATAATAGATCTGTGTTGGCAGACCTTACCGCCCAGAGGGATGGGGAGGTGAATGGATCTGGGAGGTCTCCCTGCTGGGGGTCCAGCAAGTCTTGCTTCTAAGTCCTGGCCTCCTGCTCTGACTTAAAGAGATACACTTAAAGCAGGCCTAGTACCACCTCTGAGCAGCCTCTTATGGTACCAAGTCTGCATAGCTTAGTTCTTGCTGTGTCTTTGCTGTAGATCTCTAAATGAGGTGTAGTTCAGTGCACCTGGCGGGCTTTGACCTAGTGTGTTTCTACTATGAAGCCTATTGTTTCTGGGGCAAGGAGCAGCTTAGATAATGAGGTCTGAGGCTCCCTTACTTAGTATTAGTTGGTTGATTGATTTGCGGGACTGAATCTAGGGGCACTTTACCACTGAGCCCTTTTTATTTTTGAGACAAGGTCTTGCTAAGTTGCTGATGCTGGACTCAAAGTTGGATCCTCCTGACTCAGCTTTCTGAGTCACTGGTACTGCACATGGTTTACTTAGTACTTTATATGTGACCAGTCTGTCCCTCCTCTTAGAGAATTTATCACCCCAGTTTGGTTACCCCAATCTCTGCTCCCCTCAACCCTACACATCCTGTAAGAACTCTAGGATATATTGTAGGCTATAAGCAAAGAGCCTTAAACTTTCCAAGCAAACTGGACTTGACCTCTAGCTCTGTCACCAACTGGCCAGGCATTTAATTCCTAGGCTGTTTTTTCTGCCTGTAAAATGGGCCACATACCTGTTTTACCTGTTACATCAAAGAGACCATCATGCTTACATGCCTTTGATTCAGGTGAAAGAATGAAACTATAAAGTGTGGCCCAGATTGGCCTTGAAGCCAAGCTCTGGTGGCATGTGCTCTGGGGCTGGAATCAGTAGAGCAGGCAGAACACTAGAACTGACCTTGAGCCTGGGAATTTCACACCAGATTGGGTTGTGATGCTGATGGTAAGCTCTGGGGCAAGGTGTCATCCAGGTGGAGGCTTCCTGGAAGAGATCAGGAAGCAAGGAGCCTGGGCATTGGGGGAGCGTGTGTCTAGGTTCATATGCACCCTCTGGCTGTACGCTGCTTGCCGTCTTTCCCGGTGCCCTTGTTCAGCACCTTATAAGTCCTGGGTCTGCTGGCCATGTCGCCACATTCCATCCACCTCGCGTCAAGTGGCCCCACTCAGAGGGCTGGCTTTCCCCCTGGGAGAGAGCAACCTGCTATGCCAAGCCTAAGCGTGGGACCCAGGCACACACCCCCACCCCCCAAAACAAAAACAAAGCCCCCCCCCTGGCTACCAAGGTCACACCCAGTATGTGATTACCCTGAGATTTCTGCCTGGCAACCTTGGCATTGGGCCAACAGTGACCCACATACATACTTCAGGCCCAAGCTGGTGTAAGGGTCCAGGCCCTGGCTTCTGTCTTCTTATTCCCTCCCAGTTTTATTCTCTGTCCCCTTCTTCACCATATCCTTTGCCTTCTTGTGGGCAGAAGAAAGCACTGGGGCTCTAAGCAGATGAGGACACTGTCCGAGTCTTGTCCTAAGACCTCATCACTTTCTCCTTTTTCCCTTAAAATTCTGATATCTTATCACATCAATGGATCTCTCTTCCCTGGAGGAGCCAGATCAGATCTGGGCATGAAGATGATTGCTACCCATCTTAAAAGGATGTCTGGGCTGGGGCTAGGGGTGCATAGCTCAGTAGTAGAGCCCTGGGTTTGATTCCAAGCACTACAGAAGAAGAACAGAAATCAACTAATTAAAAAAAACATTCAGTATCTTTATATCAGGAAAACCATAAGCTTCCTATATAACGTAGGCTGCAGCTCATAAATACCTGTGGTCTAGGCTGGTAGAGTGTCTGTCTCCCTCCCCCCAGTGGGGCGCGAGGCTGCTCACACTCAGCATTGGAGTTGGCAATCTTGAGTATTTCCTTTGACCTTTTTATAACTGAATCAGCTTTGTTTAGGACTAACCACAGCATCATCACCCCTGCCACCCCATCTTTTTGCAATTTGCTATGAAGATACCTGTTCCTGGGTGCCTCAGAGTTATTCTGCTGGGGTCTAAGCTGCTGGCAAGCAATCAAGGCTTACAAAAGAGCACTGACTCAGTAGCCAGGCACTTGAGGACCCTGGGGCTGCTTCTGGTAAGCACAGTGACCATGAACAGCTCATTGGACCTCTGGGCCCTGGTTTCCATCTAAAAATAAGGTTTCTTCAGCTCAAATATTCTGTATTTGGGTTGCTGCTAAGGACTGGGAGCAGGGGAAGGATGTGGGAAGGGCTTATAAGAGGCTTGTTTTTCCCTGTTTGGATTTCCCTCCTCTCCCCACCCCCTTCTCTTAAGTAGTGTTTTCCATCCAGCTGACACTAGGAAAGCTCACTCCCAGCAGCGAGGAGGAGGGGCCTGGAGCAAGTCTGCTACTCTAACGGTTGATGAAGTGGACTGTGGAGGCAGTTTTTCTTTTCTTTTTCTTTTTTTTTTTTTTTAAGAGAGAGTGAGAGGAGAGAGAGAGAGAGAGAGAGAATTTTTTTGATATTTAATTTTTAGTTATCGACGGACACAGCATCTTTGTTTGTATGTGGTGCTGAGAATCGAACCCGGGCCGCACGCATGCCAGGCGAGCGCGCTACCACTTGAGCCACATCCCCAGCCCGGCAGTTTTTCTTTTCCAAATAAAATTCTAACTTTCAGATATCCTAAAGGATCAGTACCAGAAATCAGTATTCAGAAATCATTTTTTTCTCCTTTGTACAATGATTTTTTGGGGGATAGGGGTACCGGGGATTGAACTTGGGCACTTGACCACTGAGGCACATCCCCAACCCTATTTTGTATTTTATTTAGAGACAGGGTCTCACTGAGTTGCTTAGCACCTCGCTATTTTTTTTTTTAAGTATTTATTTTTCAGTTGTAGTTGGACACAATACCTTTATTTTATTTATTTATTTTTATGTGGTGCTGAGGATGGAACCCAGGGCCTCACACATGCAAGGTGAGGGCTCTGCTGCTGAGCCACAACCCCAGCTCTAGCGCCTTGGTTTTGCTGAGACTGGTTTTGAACTCATCCTCCTGCCTCAGCCTTACGAGCCCTGGGATTACAGAAGTGTGCACCACTGCACACCGCTGTATGATGTTTTAATTGCCCAGAAACGATTTTTCTGGTTGGGTTCTCTCCCCAAGTTCAGTTCTCATGGGGTGGGGATTTATGAGAGGCTGGAGTTGGCCTTGAGGGGAGACTGTTCCCTGGGGGTTGATGGGATTTTTGTGAGTGGGGATTGGCCTTGGTGTTCTCCTGCTTCAGGATCCTTGTTGGAGAAAGGACTGTCTTCTGCATGATGGTCCCTTGAGTCCAGAGTCCTGTCTTGGTGATTCTAAGACGGGGGTTTGAAGAAGACTGTAGTTGTCCTTCACAGTTAAATGGTAAGAGGACTTAATGACTATGGGTGTCTTTGAAAGCAGTGTTTACCCTTTCCATCACTAATAAAAACTGGCATTTATGGAGCCCATCCTCTTAGCCACAGTAACTGAGAAGTCGAGTGTTTAATGCTCAGTATGAAGGATGTCTTTTGGCGTGAAAGGTTGGGGAAAGTTAGTGCCTTCTGCATCTGGTCTGTTCCTCCCTTGCAGAAAAGGACACAGGTCTTGTGAGCAGAGGGGCCTCTGCCACATCTCTGACCAAGTGTGTGTCCTTTTCACTGGGCCTAGTGTCCTGCAGCTAACCCTGTATCCTGGTCCTTCCTCTTGGGGCTTTGCTTAGCTGCTTTCGTCTAGGTATTTCATCCACCGCTCCAACTCCCTGCCAGCCCTTCCTCTATTCCTACTGGGCTCTGTGTGCCCCTGTGAGGAGGGAGACTTGAACAGCTACTCCTCAGGCGGGCAGAATGAGAGATCTGCCCTAGGGGTATCCAGGGCCTAGAGAGGTTTCTGCCTGGAAGCCTGTTCCACACAAACCTGGATTTGTGCATTGGGCTGGTTCCTTGGGGATCACTAGCACTTTGTTCCTGAAAGCTTGTTTTAATTTAATCTTTTCTGAAGGTCTTTAAACAAGTGTCAGTTTTTCTGAAGGAAGACCTTCACTGGCACATGGATGGGTTGTCTGAGCCCTTTCTTCCTACCACTTTTCTCTTTAGAAAGTCATCCCTTGCCTCCAGGCTGCAGAGGCTATGGAGGAAGAAGGGAAACCCGGACGGTGGCCTGCAACCAACACCTCCCTGAAGGAAAAGGCTGGATAGCTTGTAAGGCTGTAATGGAATTAGACAGTGTGGTGAAGAAGCTCCTTTTAAGCCTGTTCTTTGGGCTGGAGATGTAGCAAGCATGCATGAGTCCCTGGGTTCAATCCCCAACATCAAAATATTAGTAAGTAAACAGGCTTGTTCTTACTGAGAGGGGTTCAAGAACAGAGTTGAAGGTCGGGAGCTGATACTACCTTTGCCACTCAGGTGCTGCCCTTCTTCGCTCCTGGAGACCCTAGCACTGGGAATGAGATTGAGATGCCTCCCAGAGGAGGTGAGAAGAGGTCAGGGGGTTGTTGGTCCAGCACTAGCTGGAGGAAAGTAGCCCTTAGACCTTTTTCCCTGAAGGACAGGAAAGACCTGGATGACTGTAGGAAGTCTGCTAACAAGTGGTAGCCAGTGGTGTAGACTTAACAGGCAGGTGCTAGACATCTCCCACCACCTGACTCCCAAGCATTTTAGAGGAAAGACAGGCAACAGAGCTTGAGTGAGAGGAGAGAAGCCTTGGGAACCCCATAGCCTGGGAGCAGGGACATAGTTGTGATAAAAGCTGGTCTTTTTTTTTTTAAAGAGAGAGTGAGAGAGGAGAGAGAGAGAGAATTTTAATATTTATTTTTTAGTTCTTGGCGGATACAACATCTTTGTTTGTATGTGGTGCTGAGGATCGAACCCGGGCCGCACGCATGCCAGGCGAGCGCGCTACCGCTTGAGCCACATCCCCAGCCCCAAAGCTGGTCTTTTCTACTCAACAGGCCAGGAACTGGCTGGGACCTGCAGCAAGGCTGGTCTATTCCCAGCTGTCATGGGGGGTACACAGCTATCTATGTCTGTGATGTCCTGTATGGGGTACAACCCTGGTAAGTTTCCCTGTTTGTGTTAAAGTTTGGTGCTTCCAGTAGGTTCTACCAGAAGTGTTCTTCCTCAGCATGTATCATTTTTTAGTGAGTTCTCAAGATTCTGTATCTACTTCCCAGTATCCACTCCACTGACTATACACTTCCCTTCACCTCTGCTAAAGGACAGGATTGTGGGCCTAGCAAGCACGGTCTGTCTGCTTTTTCTTGCTCTGAAGGTGATCATTCTTTTTTTTTTTTTTTTTTGTCTTTTTGGTACTAGGGATTGATCCCAGTGACGCTTAGTCACTGAGCCCCAGTTCCAGCTCTTTTTTATATTTTTTATTTTGAGACAGAGTCTCACTAAGTTGTGAAACTGGCTTTGAACTTTCCATTCTCCTACCTCAGCCTACCGAGCTGCTGGGATTATAGGCATGTGCCACCTAAAGGTATCTATTCTTAGGGGACCATTCTTAAAGGTCCGTGGTTGCTCTTCACCTTTTAGAATGTAAAAGAGACAATCCCTTGGATTGTGTGGAGGCTTCTGCAGAAGGGGATAGTCTGGGGTTGGGGAATGTGGCTCAAGTGGTAGCGCGCTGGCCTGCGGCCCAGGTTCGATCCTCAGCACCACATAGGTTGTGCCCGCCAAAACCTAAAAATAAATATTAAAAAATTCTCTCTCCCTCTCTCTCTCAAAAAAAAAAAAAGAAGAAGAAGAAGAAGAAGGGGCTAGTCTATGCAAGGAGAAGGGCCCAAGAAACAAGTTTGTTTGTTTGTTTGTTTTGGTGACAATGAGGATCTAAACCAGGGCCTCATGCGTGGTAGGCCAGTGCTCTACCATTGACTTAACCCCCAGCCATGTGTTGAATTATTGTCATCAACCTGTGGAATCGGCGGGACACCTGAGTTCTTTGGGTTTGTTGGTTGATCTTTCCATCATGGCATCAGTAGCTATAGAAGTCTGATTCCAGTCTGCATCCAGCTTCCCTCATGAATCCAGGTCCTGAGGCTGGCACCAGAAAGTGCCATGGGAGGAGTGGGCTCCGGTAGTGACTTGAGACATGAAGACTACTTGGTCAGGCCTTGAAGACGTGACTGCATGTCTCAAAGGATCCTGACTGTGCAATCATTTATGCTGTCACTGTCCCTAGCCTCAGTTTCCCCTCATTTGTAAATTGATGGGGTTAAACTGAATACTCTCTATGATACCTTTGACCTCAAACATTGCTCCCCCACTCCCCAGGGAAGAGGAAAAATAAGAATCCAGCGACCACCTAAGGTTGTCGTACCCACATTCCCAACTATAGACTGACCTGGGCCTGATCCAGCCTCACTAGACAACCATGGAAAAAATGGTGCCCGATAGGTGAGGGCCTGTAGGGCAGTGATGACAGGAGCCCTAAGTGAAACAGCACTTGGTTGATCCCTGCACGTGTGCCAGGCATGGAGTAAGGTGAGCTTTCTCTTGGAGGTGGGTGGTGGTGGTGGTGACAGATAGAGAAATATATTCAGAAAGATAAGGAACTTCTCCAGACCAAGCATAAAGCTGGGATGCAGACTCTGGTCTAAGGAAAGCCTGCTCTTTCTCATTTATAGTGCCATTCTATAGTCCTCGGCCACATCTGGTCTCTGGCCATTTTTTCTTTGGAAGGACTTAGTGTGTAGAGATGCGGAGGTCTTAAACGTCAAGGCCTGACTCGAGGCACTTTGGAAGATTGAAAAGTCTTGTGTCTTACTTAGCTCCTGTCTCTCGGACTTGATGCAATCAGGATGAGAGGGTCCGCTTAGGCTGGTGGGAACATAAGGCAAGGGTGCCAAGGACCGCTGCAGGACTCGGGATGGAAAGGGGAGCCAGGAAATCAGGACCTGAAGCATTAGTGCTCTTTAGCTAAAGAGTGAGGAAAGGGTGGGCCAGAGGACAACAGCACAAGCAACTGCTGTGAGATGGGACACTGCTGGTGTTTGTCAGGGTCCTTGGGAAGGGTGTGGGGTCAGATGGGGTCAGAAGCAGGAAGGTGGGTGTGCAGTAGAGACTTGTCTTCTCCACGTGTGGCTGAGATTGTTGAGCTCATGCTTACCCCACCGCTGGTTTGCCAGTTTCTGACTTTTTCTACCTTCATCGCTCTGAAACAAGTGCCAGAAGAAGGGACTGGCTATTGAATACATGTGTGACAATTCTTTATTCAGCTGTGGGGCTAATTAGGTTGCCCAGGTGGATGGTGTCAGACAGCAGTCAAGGCCTTTTACAACCTGGGTCTCGCCTATCTCTGCTCCTTGGTGAACTAAGCCGCATGCCCTGGACAAGTTACTGAGCTTTGCTGGGCCCTGTTTCACTGTGTGGACAAGGGAGATAGGAGGGCAGTGTCATTGGCTGGGATTGCTAGAATTAGAAAGAACCAAGGAGTATATTCAAGTCAGGTTGCAAAGGGTCTGTGACCTGGCAAATAGGGACACATCATCTAATCCATAGGTGCCTCTTTTCCTGAGAGATGACAAGGACAGATTGGGGGCTAGAGTGTAGCCTTTGGGAGTATTTTACAACCTAAAAGATGGAAACCAGTGGGAAAGGGCCTGGTGGCCCAGAGGGAAGAAGAAACAAGAAACAAGATTCTGAGCTGGAAATAAGGAAAAGAGTCCCTGTTACACACCCGCTCCCTGACCCTAAGCAGGAAACTTTGTGCTGAGAACTTGCTATTTAAGGGGCCTCTGGGGAGGTCTGGCCAGAAAGGAACCATTTGAGGGAGGGTTTAAAATTAGTCTGAGCAAAATAGGTGGCCTCTGGGGAGAACTGAGGCAGAGGCTTCTGTGGGGCTACTCTGGCAGCCCACCCTAATGCCCACCCTTGACCCACCCTAATGCACCCTCCTGGTGAGGACAGGAAGGAGGAGAGGACTGATTAGGTCCACTCTGCACAGCAGCTCCAGGGCATAGTGTGGCATAGGACTTAGTTCCATGTACCTCTTTGCCTCTCCTCAGACCATACAGAATCTCTCAACCACGGTATCTTTAGGAAAAATATATACATATTTTTTTCTGTGGCTTTTTTGGGGAGGGGTGAGGCAATATAGTTTTCTTCAGATTCTTAGAAGGGTGGGACCTTTATCTGCAAAGAGCATGTACGCTTGTCAACAGAACACGTTCTCCTTGCCTCTTTTGGCCACAGTCTATGCACAGAGGTTCAACAAGTGCTTGCTGAATGACACCTACAGGATAAATCTAAAGAAGAAAGGTGCATAGAAAGGGCTTTGAAAAAATTAAAACTGTGAGACTAAATGTAAATATGCCTCTGTGTCCAAAGGAGGCCCAGGAAATACTGAATTCCTCCTTAAGCTCTAGAAGGACTCTAGTTTCCTGCCTGAAGGAACAGCCCCCATTCCTGTCCTTCCTGTCCAATCTGGCCCTGACCACTGTGGTCTCTGTCCTTAGGTTCGGACATTGTTTGTCAGTGGCCTCCCCGTGGACATTAAACCCAGAGAACTCTACCTGCTCTTCCGGCCGTTCAAGGTGAGTCAGGACCCAGCCACCCCCAAGATAGAGCCCTGGACCAGGGAGAAGTAACAGGAATGAATCTCTAAATTGAGTTGTGTGCTGGCAGTTGAATCAGCAGCTGTGGTCACAGACCTGGTTCTGTCTGGTTCTGCTAGTGTACTTCTTTCACTTGGTTAGCTCTTTGGAGCCTCTGTTTCCTCATCTGTAAAATGGAGACATAAAGGATCTTAGTAGTTTTGCTATATAAGGAATCTTAAGATTTGGTGTAGGCTTTTCCATTTGCAGATGAGAGAGCTTAAAAGGTAAGATCTGTGCTTTCAAATTACAAGTTAGTGGAGCGCACAACAGTTTACGCATGAAGTGATGAATGCCACCGCATGATGCCACCCCATGTGCTAGACCATGTGATTCAGAACACAAGGGCAGTTGGAACTCCACAGTGGTGGAGGTTAGAGTGGGTTGGCTTTGTGGGGGGGGGGAGAAGGGTGTGAGAATGATTCAGGGGTCACTGGGGAAAGGTGGGGCTGAGGGGACAGTGCTGGATTAGCATAATAGAGGCTTCTTACCTTCCCCAGTAATGGCCACCTCTCTCTACAGGGATATGAAGGGTCCCTGATCAAGCTCACATCGAGACAGGTAATTTCCCCCGCCCCCAGGTTTTTCTTCCTCCCAGCCATACTGACTGCTGAGTTTATAACTGAGGTCTGGTTCCTTTCCCCTAACATGACGGTGAAACACACTCTGCCATCCATATCTGTCTTCAGCTGACAAAAGGATGGCCTCCACAGGTCCCTCCCCACTTCACCAGCTGTTGGGGTCCAGTAAGCTCCTGGCCTTCTGTGATTGACTCTGGGGATTTGGGAACCACTGTCTGGGCCCATGACTGAGGATAGTAGAGAAGGTAGCTGAGCTCTGACCTACTATCTTTATGCATTTAAACAGGCTTTTACAAAAGAGTGATTTTTTAAAAAAAAAAATTTTTAGTTGTTGATGGACTTTATTGTCTTTATTTTTATGTGGTGCTGAAGATCAAACCCAGTGCCTCATGCATGCTAGGCGAGCACGCTACCACTGAGCCAAAACCCCAGCCCCCAAAAGGGTGATTTTTTTAATGCAGTGAAATAAAGCTTGGTTGACATCATTTCCCATGGTGTGGTACAATGGAGAGAGACTTCACTTTGGGTGCATGTGGATCTTCCAGCTGTACCTTAGGGGAGGATATGGGCAAGGAGTTTTTTTCTTCTCTGTTCTCTGTTCTCTTATCAGCAGAACAAATACTGTTTCTAGTTCGGTGATAATCCTTTATTGGTGGTACTGAGGATTGAACCCAAGGACCTAGTATATACTATAGAGCTCTACCACTGAGCTCCACCCCCAGCCCAGCAATCTTTGTTTGGTTGTTTTAGATGGGGCAAATGGCATACTGGGAGAGATGTGAGAATGTTTTCTCTTTTTTCCTACTAGCCTGTTGGTTTTGTCATCTTTGACAGCCGGGCAGGAGCAGAAGCCGCCAAGAATGCACTGAACGTGAGTAGGTGGAAAGTAGGCCTTCTCTGGTAGGCAGTGAGTGCCCCTGTTCTTTCTTTTGCAAACCTTCCCCCATTTCATGGCCAAGAAAAGGGTCCATAGGTGAACTTCATTTCCCACTCATCTCAGGGCAGAGTCCTTGGTTCCCTGTTTGTGATAAATATCATTACTCACAGGTCTAAGCCACATTCTTCTACCATGGCCCCATGTGCATGAGTCTTGAAGGCAAGCTTGGTTCCGGGGCCCTCTATATCCACTGCAGTTGACAGTGTGGATCCTACAGAGTAAGTCTTTCTCTTCCTTCCCTTCCTGTGTAGGGTATTCGCTTTGATCCTGAGAACCCGCAAACCCTGAGGCTAGAATTTGCCAAAGCCAACACCAAGATGGCCAAGAGCAAGTTAATGGCAACACCAAATCCCACCAGTGTTCACCCTGCCCTAGGAGCACATTTCATTGCCCGGGATCCCTGTGAGTGGTACTCTGAGCTGCCTTCTTTTGCCCCTTTGCCTGGTCAGAGCCGGCAGGCCCTACTGGAGTTGCATGCAGAGCAGACGCTCAGATTCTTGTTGAGGGAATCAGTCCTGTCTGTCTTCCCCTCTTCAGGGGGCTTCTTGCATCTAGAGCTACCTCTGAGACTTCCTTCCCTGTGGCCTTTGTTGACTCTCAGAGGGACTGTGCCTGAGCTGTTGGGGTTTTCAGCTTCTTGAAGCCAGTTCTTGAAGCCACCTCTGATTTTTCTTATTTGAGATGGATTAAGGCCTGTTTGAGAACTTATTGCTGCAATCAGGGTGCCCATCATGCCAGGCCAAATTCACGTGACTTCTTTGTCTGGTCTTGGTCTTCAGTAGAGGCTGGGGGTGGGGGTTATGGCTCAATTGTAGTGCTGGGTCCCCTTCTCTGTTTGGAAGGGGGTGGTAGGAGGAAAGACCAGTGTTCTGACGATGGAGGCTGTTGTCTCCTGTTATAGATGACCTGATGGGGGCTGCTCTGATCCCTGCGTCCCCAGAGGCCTGGGCCCCTTATCCTCTGTACACCACAGAGCTGACCCCAGCCATCTCACATGCTGCGTTCACCTACCCAGCTGCCACTGCCGCTGCTGCTGCTGCTGCCCTCCATGCTCAGGTAAGCCCCTCTGGGTGGAGGAGTAGAAGGGCTCTGAGTTGGCTCTTCCAACTTAGACTTTGTACCTTCCTGGCCATGGGGCCACTCCTATCCCTAGAGCTCCAGTGGAACTGTTGTTCTTCAGGATGATCTAAAAGGCTAGGCTTCAGGGATCTATAAGGATTGGGATCTGACTGAGGGGAGGGAGACTGTGAGTGGTGAGCTCCTATAGAGGCTGTAAGGCAGAGTGCCGGGAGTACTGAGAAGACTGGCTGTGGCATCGCCTCCCGGAGCCCACGGAGCCCACCGTGCTCTGCCCTGCTCCCCTGTGGTGACAGGATCACAATTCCATTCCCAGTTCAAGCATGATCTCTGGAACCAGACGTGCCTCTGCCTGTCTTTATGAACTTCATCAAGCTTTTAAAGATTTCTCTGCCTCAATTTTTAGTCACCTGGAAAATGAGAATAATAGACTTTGCCTTGGTTGTTGTGACAGGATGATGTTAACACAATGAAGTTCTAGAACTGGGCCTGGTTGTCCTAAGAGGTCTTGAGTGTTTGCTCCTGTTTTTATGAAACTTGGCTATTTCCGGTCTTAGGGCAGGAAAGTGGGAGCAGACATGTCTTGGGGGGAGTTGGGGAGGGTGAGTACTGGGCTCAGGGGGCTCTGTGTCAAGTGCTATGTCAGATCCCAGCCTCTGGCCACCCAGGTTTACTCTGGTCTGACTTTTTTTTAATTGCTTTTATTTTTTAAATACATGACAGCAGAATGCATCACAATTCTTATTACATATTTTGAACACAATTTTTCATATCTCTGTACTCTGGCCTTGGGATATACTACCAGTGATGTCTCACCACACTGTGTGTGTGTATGGAGAGTGGTCTGCACAGTGGCAATGACAAGAAGCTACCTGGTGTGTGGACAGGATGCTGCCAGACAGTCACAGGAGGAAGGCCAAGGAGCAGTCTTGATCAGCCTCTGATCTTAGCCTCTGATCGGTCAGATGACCAACAGCTGAGCCTCAGAGGAGCAAGCTGGCCCTAGCGGGGTGGCGGTGGGGTGTGCTGTGCTGTTGAGGGAGTATATAAAGGTAGGTGGCTTGGACCTGACCTGGGAAGTAGGGAAGGGGACAAGGCGAAAGGACATGAGAAGCCAGAAAGGGAGAGTTAGAGTTCACTGGAAGCAGAAGCTGCTGGTGGGGGGAGCTAGGTGCTTTGCTAAAAGCTGAATGCACATCCTTCTTTAGGCCCTTTGAGGGACTTAATGACATTGAGGTTCACCAGTTCCAAGGTGGAAAGTTCAGATTCATGGACTACTACCTGAGCCAACTTTCCCCTGGCAGGGAATTCCTTGGCTACAGCATCTTTTGATTGTACCAGGGGCAGAAGAATTGTGGTTATAGACTCGCCACTGTTCCCAGCTGATTACCAGAGACAGCGCTAAAAAATTGATTAAAGCATAGAAAGAGGGCAAAGGTCTTTCCTTGGAGGAAGACCTTTGAAGGTTAGTGTATACCACAAACTAGTTTCTGTGGCAGGGATAGAGTGGGGAGCAAGAAAGCCCATCCTGTGTGTCTGCCCAGGGCAGACCTGTAGTGCTCCAGCGAGCTGAGCTGTTTTAACTGTAGGGCCCCCAGGAGGCACTGATGGGACACAGAACTGGCCTTGCTGGGCTCCTCACCTCTGGTCCTGTGTCTTCATCTGTAAAATGAGAGGGTTGGACTGGATCAGGTGGAGAGATTCTGCTTTGTCCTGAGATGCTAGGCCATGACAGATAGGGAGGCAGGAAGGGGGTTGATCAAATGAATCAGGGGAGGCTTGGAGTGCCCAACTGGCTTGGAGTGGCATGCTGCTACCTGTCATTGAGCTTCATGCCACAGGGTTGCGTGCCTGCCATTTTTCTTTTTTCCAGTTTCCTCCCATAATCTGCACAAAGGATAGTGGCAGTTTTCGGGAAGAAAAGACTCATGTCCAGAGGTTAACCAGGTGGTCATTAGCCAGCTATTCATTCCTCAGCAGTAAAAGAGGCTGTTAGGACCAAACATGTTAGTCCTTAGATTTGGGAATAGGTGTGTAGGTAAATTCACAGATGTGAATCTTTTTTTTTTTTTTTTAATATTTTATTTACATTTTAGTTTTCGGCAGACACAACATCTTTGTGGTGCTGAGGATCGAACCCGAGCCACACGCATGCCAGGCGAGCGAGCTACCGCTTGAGCCACATCCCCAGCCCCAGATGTGAGTCTTTTATGGAAAAAAAAAAAAAAAAAATAGGCTTGAGAACATTTTCCAAGTAGAGACTTATTTTTTCTTTCCAAGAGCCCCTTGACAAAAATGGAGGCTGAAAGCATCTAAATAAAGATAATGGATTCTTCTCAACCAATAGAAAAACTCAGGGCAAGAAGGTGACTGTAAGAGAACTGCCAATGGTCGGAGTTGTGGCTCAGTGGTAGAGTGCTTGCCTAGCATGTGTAACCACTGGGTTCGATACCCAGCACCCCATAAAAAAAATAAATAAGATAAAGGTACTGTTTTCATCTACAACTAAAAAAATATTTTTAAAAGAGAGGGAGGGAGAGAGAACTCTCGAAAGACAAGCAGGGATGAGGACTGGACCCCTTTCTCTGCCCCATCATGCACAGCTCCACTGCAGGCCAGGCCTTGGAGGTTATTCTGTCCTGCTCTGTCTTGGCACAAGGCCATCTTGCTCAGTCTTACAATCCTCATAAAAGAATCTTCTCTTTTGAAGGGTTGAGGCGTGGAATGCAGGGGTACAGTTTGGCTTGGCACATAAAAATGGTGGCTTGAAAGCAGGGATTCTCCATCTCCTGTGGCATCCCAGTGTCCTCCTGAATGGAATTTCATTTTCCATTTCAATCTGAGAAATGCAGGTCATTTACCATGGCTCGATTCCCCTTAAACTGCTTCAACCACTTAGGTGGAAGTCACATTAACCCCCCTTTGCCTCCATTTTCTGTTAGTATACTGATGTGTCTGGAGATGGGGCATTAGCTTAACAAGTTGTTTGTTTAATGAAAATTACTCAGAACAGCATTTGGCACATGGTGAGCTTCTCCTAAGCATTGGCTACTACAGGTCTGCATTTAGGGAAAGCAGGTTTTTGGGTTTTGCCCACCCCGTCCCTCCCTTTGACTAATTTTACTTCCAGGAAAACCACTCGTGTTAGTCCTTAGATTTGGGAACAGGTGTGTAGGTAAATTCACAGATGTGAATCTTTTATGAAAATTATAATACATAGTTAATCTTTTCTGAGTTTGAATCTTAAGACAGTTTTCCTAGTAAGTAAGTATTGACTTGCATTTGGAATGCCTAGCTGGCACAGCGGTGTGGAAATGGACCTGGTGCCTGGTGGATAGTAAGTTAGTTGTTTGCATACTTGTTTTCTACTGTAGTGCCCTTGTTTTGCTCATATGTATAGGCACCTGTCACAGACCTATTGCAGGGTCCAAGTGTAGGCTGTCACCTGGGTCAAGTATTGTTAAATGACCTTCAGATGAGAGAGGTTCCCATTTTTCTTGACTACTCATATTTCTAATTCCTTTACCCTCTTCTTGGTGTCATCTTCTCCATTAGCCAGTCCTAAGATCTGAGAGTGAGCTGAGGCATGTCCTCCCCTCCTTGTTGGAAGCAGCCCCCCATAGGCTCATCCATAGCCTCATCATTGTGCCCTGTGGGATAGTCTCTCAGGAGCACATTGGGATAGCTAGAGGCCCCGACTCTAGTTGGGTCCCTAACATTGGTCCTGCCCCCAGGCCTGAGGGTCTCAGGCAGGAGGAAGAAATCTAGGAAAAGTCATGCTGCTTCTGGAGAGCCACTGGCCTATACCAGGCCCCCGAGGGAAGCAGCCCCTCTAAGTGCATTCCATCCACTTCAGTGACAAGGCTGTCCTGAGCCCACAATGGGAGCTTTCTCCTTCTTTTCCCCCAATTAGTCACCTGACTCACCCAAGTTGGAGGGAAAGTTGCTGCTTGAGATGCAGGGGTCACAGTACCTTGTGGAGGAAGTGTAAGACAGGATCTAGCAGCTGCTCAGATTCTCCAGTGTAAAAAAAGGTAAGCTAGAGGCTTCCTAGTCCCTTCTAGTCTCATCCCGCGCTCTCCCCTCTTTGGCCCTGCAGGGCACCCAGATGGGTAAGGGATCTGGGCAGGGCCCACTGATGGGTTCCCTGAGCTGGACTGAGCCAAGGTTTCTCTGGTGGCACCACTGCCAGTTTCTCATGTGTCACTCTTATGTGGAATGATTTGTAGTGTCCAGCCACATGGCCAGCTGAGAGGGCATCCCCTGGGCCACATCTAGGAAGGGACATGCTGTTGGGGGCAAGAGAAGCTTTTCACACAGCCTAGAAGGGAAGGATCTGATTCCCGACACTTAGGAGGCAGGATAGGAAATACCATGGCTTCTGAGGTGGGGCAGGCAGCTCCAAGGCAAGGAGAGGCCTTTTCTGTGGGCTACAGGCTCTATTAAGGTGGTTCCTGTGACCCAGGGCCATTGTATTCTGGTGACAGCAGTGCCACATCCTTTAGAGCCCAAAGGAATCCTAGTGTTAATTGGGTGGCCAGATACTCACTTCCCACTGCAGTCCAGGGTGGGTGTGTGGCCAGAAATCTGCATTGCACAAAATAACATCGAGAATTTGCATAGAGCAAATTCTTAGGAAACCTCCCCTCCGCCCCCAGAGGGCCTGGCATCCTTGGACATCCTCTGTCTACCCAAGAGGCAGGAATCATGGCTGCTAAGTGGGTAATTGGTATCGCCTGCTCTGCTTCAGGGTGTCTGACTATGTACTTGGCTTCAATCTCATTCTCTATAGTCCCTCGCTTTTGTATGTCTTTCCTTCCTTTTTTAAGGGGACCCTGGGCTCCCCTTCTGAGTTCTCATCCCTATACCACATTTGCATGGTGCCCCTTCCCTCTCCCAGACAGCCATGGCAGGCTAGGGCAGACATGCTCTGCCATGTGTAACAGGCAGGTGCCTTCCCTGCAGCCTTGGCCTCGCAGCCAGTGTAGCCCTCCTTCTAGATGACTGGCCCATGGGACAGGGTGCATGTTATTCATTCTCTTTCTCTCTCTGTCTGTCTCTCTCTCTCTTTCTCTCTCTCTGGTGCTAGGGATTGAACACACTCAACAAGGCAAGTGCTCCACCACTGAGCTTCACCCCTAGCCTTACATGTCATTTACTTGATCAGACTCTGGGA
Organism: Callospermophilus lateralis; assembly: GCF_048772815.1. NCBI lineage: Eukaryota > Metazoa > Chordata > Mammalia > Rodentia > Sciuridae > Callospermophilus > Callospermophilus lateralis. The sequence continues at coordinate 108,584,455 of NC_135307.1, read as the reverse complement.
ATCCAGCTTTGGAACCATTGCTCTGTGGGGCCTTCTGGCAAGTGCTAGAGTTTAGGTGACTGCTGGGCATCCCTCTAGATGCTTTGAAGAATCGTATAAGGACAGGAGTTTTATCTCTTAGATGACCCTGTTTTGTTTGTCTTGTTTTGTTTTGAGTACTAGAGATTGAACTCAGAGGGGCTTTTCCACTGAGCTTCATCCCCAGACCTTTTTATTTTTTGAGTCAGGATCTTACTGAGTTGCTGATGCTAGCCTTGACCCGAACTTGTGATCCTTCTGCCTCAGCCTCACCAGTCTCTGGGATTGCAGGAGTGCACACTCCTGGTGTGGACCCTGGTTTTTTTGGGGGCGGGGGGTGGGTGGGTACTGGGAGTGAACTCAGGGGCACTCGACCATTGAGCCATATCCCCAGCCTTGTTTTGTATTTTAGTTAGAGGCAAGGTCTCACTGAGTTGCTTAGCGCCTCGCTGTTGCTGAGGCTGGCTTGGAACTCACGATCCTCCTGCCTCAGCCTCCCGAGCCTCTGGGATTACAGGCCACCGCACTTGAATTGATCCTGGTTTTTAATGTACCTTATGTTCTGTCTTACCTGATTTTCACATCCATCTTTGTTCTATGACTGGATGAGGATACTGAGACCCAAAGAAACACAACAGAAATTTACTAGGTTTGTTTTTCTACTAATGTTAGGAATGTCTTGCTCTCCTAGTAAGCAGGGGGGGCAGATTGCTGACTGCCGAGATGTCCCTCTGGCAGGCCTAACCTGGCACATGGCTCAGGCTTAGTGAAGTCTAAAGGCATCTGCATGATCTGCTCTCACGGAGCCTCAATCCTGCAAAGGAGGTGGGGCAGGCAGTCTTCCCGTTTCTGGATGAAGAAACTCATATTTAAGGTGAGTAACTGGCCCAGCCTTTGCCAGCCAGTCAGTGGCACAACTAGGACTGCAGCAGGGACACCGAAGGCTGAGCTCATCAAGTTCCCTCCTGAGGGAAAGGACTGCACGGTGGGCTCCTGATGGTGGGTTCTCTTGCAGGTCCGCTGGTATCCCTCCTCTGACGGCACCCAGCAAGGATGGAAGTATCGCCAGTTCTGTTGATTCTTCAGTAAGTGCTGGCCCCAGAAGCCTGGGACAGAAAATGTTCTAGACTCTGGCTTCCTGCAGGGCTGTGGTCCTCTCTCTGCTCAAGTCTCCAGAGCTTGCTATTGCGAGGTGGTACCTGGAGCCTGGTCACTGGGGCATGTGGCTGGTTTTCCCTTCTCCCACCCCTGTGAGCCTGCCATCTCCGCAAAGGGAGGCCTGGGCCAGCTCTACTCCCTTACCTCTGCTTATGGCCACCCCTCTCCCCTCCAGGTCTGGTCGCCAGGAAGTTGGTTCTGGGACTATGTGGTGGGGCCAGAATAGGGCCCTGAGCTTCCACCGACCCCTGCGTGCGGCCTGTGCAGAGCTGCTGCTTCTCCGGAGACTGTGAATCTTAAGCCTGACTCAGTGAACTGCTTCCTGTTCCTTTCCCTCTTCCTCAGGCTTGTTCTACCCCAAACCCTTCTCCAAGGCCTCCCTGGAGGATTTGAGGGCCTTCTTGCTGGGACACCCAGACCCAGCTAGGAGGCCTCACTGTGACCCAGCAAGACCTGACCTGACCTCCCACTCAAACATGCTTCTTAAGCTCCCCCTCAAGAAAATGAGGCATTTAATTTTGCATGTTTTCTGGCATGAATTAAGACACTTAAACTTGTGTATATGTGAGTGTACAGTTTGTTCTCACACTGTCTCCATAGCAACAGGTCCTAGCTTATGGTGCCTGGTCCCTCTCTCCACACCCCGCCCCTACACCCACTGTGCTTCAGAGAGGCCTGAGCCCTGTGGCCACTTCTTCCCTGAGGACCCATGCACCACACACACTTCCAGGCTCAGCAACCACCACACGACATTTGCCTTGTCATTTCGAATCAGTCCTCGGCTTCCTTCTCAGATGGGCCAATAATTATAAGAAAGCCCTCTCCTCTGCCCATCTTGCTGACCTCTCCGCAGGGCGCCCTGCCCCCACCACTGCTCCTTGTTCTTTCCAAACCTTAAAGTCAACCAAAACGTGAAAAGTATTTTTGTACCCTGTGTAACAAAATATTTATGCATCATAAAGGATTTTCATGTGTGTACCATTAATTATTAAAGAGACCTTGTTCGCCTTGTCAGATAAGTTTAATGTTTAGTTTGAGGCACGAAGAAGAAACGGGTTTCCATTCTTCAGCAGCGAGCCTTTGTGTCAGGCGTTGGTTTAAGAAAAATAAAGAAAAAAATTGTGCAATTTTATTTTGTTTTGTGAGCATATCAGTGCTTTACCTTTAGTCACAGCTGTGACTGTCTTGCCATTTCAGATGTGGGAGACTAGGTGGCTGTTGTAATTGTTGATCCTGTGAGAATGTGAAACTGGATAATATATGAAATGTAAAATAAAAAAATCCAAAGTGACTGCTCTCTGACCTTTGCTTCCACCTTCCATGAGACACCACTGCAGGGTGAGGGTGTGACCAGAGAGGTGCTGAGTTAAGGGGAAGGAGCGGAGTGCCCCTGCCTGGAGCTCTGGCCTGGTGACTGTCATGGTGGGAGGGCAGCGGAGCTCCTGTTGACTTTCTCTCCACCCCCCCCCCTCTTTGGAGAGCTCAGGAAACAAAGTCCTGGAGGGAAAGCAGCTTGCCAGGGGCTGCACAGCTGGGAGCTGTGTCTGACAGCCCACCTTATTTTTAATGAATTCAGCTCCTCATTCTTGGTTCTGAGGGTAGGGACGGGCTTCCCTGCACCCAGAATAGACACTCTGATATTTGGTCAGGATCTGAGAAGGGACCTTTGTTTTCTCAGCATCCCTGTGTCTGTTTGGCTTCACCCTTTATGGCTTGTGGTCTTTCAAGCCCTCCAGGAGAAAAGGACTGAGGTGTGGGGCGTCAGGCTGCCCCATGAGGTGTCCCACCTTTGTGTGCATCTTGTGCTGTGCTGGAGGGAAGGAGAAGGCCCAGGAGCCTTGTCAGAAAAGGTTAAACTAAGCCACCGTGTAGGCTGTGGACTAAATTCTGATTGCTAGGAGGGGAACAGATGGGTGTGAAGGTCCCCAGTGTTGTGCGGTGCTAAAGAGCCTTCTGGGTTGGCCTGGGTCAGGGTCAGGATGCTGTAGCCACCCAGCCCTTCTGTGATTTGGGCTCTCGGTTTTCTCAAATACTTTCTAGCTACTACTAGAGGGATGACCCAGTATTTCTAACTGGCCAACTGGTGAGGCTGAGGCAGGAGGATCACAAGTTCCATCCACATCCACCCAGGAGAGCTGCCCCTGCACCCTACCTTCACCCCATACCTGAACCTGTACCTAGAATGAGAGGGCAGGGTAGACCCCCAGAGCCTTCCTCCCCTGGGGTTCATTCCAGCCTTCCTCTGAGCAAAAGCTAGAGGGGATGGTATGCTACCCTGGTCACTTCCTCTCCTGCACCTGGGGCGACCCTGGTGACATTCCAGGTCCTGCACTAGGGGGCTTGAGTCTCAGGTGTTCCCTGTTGGTGCATGTGCCAGCTGTTAAAAACTCAGAGGTGACAGGTTCATTCAGGTGCTCTGAGGGAGGGGGAAGAGCCTGGGCAGGCACAGGCCCTGTGGGTTACTGGGTGGCAGGTGGATGGTTGTCTGGATCCCAGAGGGAGGCTCTGGGAAGAGGGGCGTTGATGCCTTTCTTGCCTCAGACCCCTTACCTCACTTGTCAAGCAAGCAAGGTCATTCCAGCCTGCAACCTGTCCCAGTGCTGGTAGGAGAGCTGCTGCTAGCCTTACAGGGCCCAGCCGGTGCCTGACCTACTTCAGCTGTGTCAGGAACCACTGGGTCTTCCCAAGGTGGTGAATTATTTAGCTGGGGCGCCTGGGCCTTTCTGAGAGGGGCTAAGAAAGCTGCTCCATAATTTAAAGGCCCCTGCGCCTGTGGCTTCCCTGGGGGGCCTCCTTCATGCTTTACTGAGCAGGGGCTAGGCCTGGGTCTGAGAGGAGGAGCCAGGAAGGGGCAGGAAGTCCTGTAGCCATTCCAGAGGAGGCTCTCCAGCTGGACGAGGGCTTTTCTCAGACAGGGCATTTAATGGACAGTCATGCTTGGCTTGAGCTTGACTTGATGAGCCTCCCATAGTTTAATAAGGGCTTCCTGGCAAGGGTGCAGTAAGGCTGGGATCAGAAACACTGGGTTCTGACTCTGTCCCATGCTCTTTCCAGAAGTTACTTGATGATACACCTCCTTTCTGAGGTGTATCATCCTGATCTCTGGTGGCAGGTGTAAAGCTTCTTTCCTTCCTGAAAGGGACCTGAGCATCTGGGAATACCAGGGTTCTTTGAATTGGGGTCTCTTCCCAGTAGCACTAAAGTCTCCCCTGAGGCAGAAGAGGCCATCTGTACATGTCTCCTTCACACATTGATGAGGTCAGTGCTAAAGAGACGCTTGGGAGACTGTACAGCCCTGCAGCCCCTGTGCCCTGGCCAGAACCAGCTCTCCTTGCAACAGAGATGGTGCTCATGGCTCCAGCTGTACCTTTCTGGGGAGCTACTGCCTGGCTCTTTTAGGAGATACACCTTTTTTCTTTTCTTTTTTTTTTTTTTTTTTTTTTTAATGGGTAGGAATATGACTTTTATCTCAGGACCTTACCTAGAGTAGGTTCCCAGGCTACGGGGTCTGAATCATTCCTAGAAATCAGTGCAGGATAAAAGTTCAGGCTGCTTGAGGATCTAGAAGAGTGGAGGGATCAGGACTCCTATCCCCTGTGTGTGCCTTGCAGAACTCCATTTCCTGAAGTTTTGAATAAAACCATTTTGATGTTGAGTTCTCTGTCGGAATGCAAATACCCTTCAGAAACAGGACTAGTTGGGTTTTATGGTGCACACCTGTAATCTCTGCAACTGGCCAACTGGCGAGGCTGAGGCAGGAGGATCACAAGTTACAAACCATCCTCAGCAATTTAGCAAGGCCCTAAGCAATTTTAATGACACCTTGTCTCTAAATAAAATACAAAAAAGGGCTGGGGATGTGGCCCAGTGTTAAGAGCCTCTGGGTACAATCCCTCATACAGAAAAAAAACCCAAAACAACCCCAGGGCTAAGCCCTTGAGTAGAGAAGGCGATCCTGAAGAGAAAGGTGAAAAATGGGGAAGAAAGACTTCCTGTAAAGCAAAAACTCCCAGTTACAGGCCCACCCTGACTCCCACTTCAAAAGAGCAGGACTCTCCCTGACATGTTCTCTAAGATAGAGCTGAGGGCCACCCTTGTGAGAGGAGAGAGAAGCTGGACAGATCACTGTCATGACCATACCTCAGGGTTGACCAGAAGGGACTGAGCCCTGATGCTTTTCCCTGGCTGGATAGCCCATCACCCAGTCCACCCGAACACTCTGAGAGGCAGTGTGGACAACATCCATGGGCTCCCCTGCTCTCTGGTCTCTGGGTAGAGTCAGTAATGGGAGTCCCTACAATAGTGTGGAGGGGATTCAGTGAGATCAGATGCCTCTTAGTCATTGCACTCATGACCTTAGAGCGAACCCCTCCACCTGTTTTCTGAAGAATGCTTCAGATGACCCTGAAAAACCAAAATCAGAATGTCATCACTGAGTATTGAGTCCATTTCCCTCATCTTACAGTTGAGCAAATTGAAACAGGACAAGAGGTCGGCTCTAATGGCACAAAGACATGTTTCCTGGCTTCTACTTCTACCACTGCACATGGCCATTCCAGAACCACACGCTGAGGGAGGCAGCAGACCCCTCCCTATTATGCTACACTATGCTTTCTGCTTGAGGTATCTTGGTCTAAATATGACCTGATCTTTCCCTGGGATACTGGGTCCTGCTATTTGATTAAGGGACAAAGAGAAGCATTCAGTGGCCCATATAGCTTCAGTCCAGCCTATGCAGTCTCTGGCTTTCTTACACAGAAGTTAGGATTGTTGAGTTTATAAAACCCATCTAGCCCCTGTTTATGCAAGAACCCAAATAGTCTTTCTGCGTTTCTGTCTGTAATAGAGAAAATGTAATACAGGAGGGCTCTCAAACAAGGACGACACTCTCATTCCATAAGAGCCAACCATTTCTCTCTGAATGTGAATGTATTTCTCTGACTCCTTTTCCTTCTCTCACAAGGTTTTGAGAATTAATGACAACACAAAAACATGTTCACAGTAGGTACTCAACTGTTTTCCATGATTATCTTAAAAACATTTTTCGGGCTGGGGTTGTGGCTCAGTGGTAGAGCGCTCGCCTAGCATGTGTGAGGCACTGGGTTCGATCCTCAGCACCACATAAAAAAATAAATAAACAAAATAAAGGTATTGTGTCCATTTACAACTAAAAATAATTTTTCATGTTTCGTATTTTTCATATTTCTCTCATTTTTATGACAAAATGAAGTTGAGTTGATTTCAATTTCTGCCCTTCTTAATTATTTCTTCAATGGATCAATAGTCATTAAAAGGTTTTTAATCCCTAGAAGAAAGGAGAAGGAAAGACAAAGGAGGGGCCTAGGACCTTACAGAATACCTATAATACCTAGACACTTTGGCACTAGATCTAACTCTAGCATTTTTTTTTTCTTTTTTTCTTTTGTACCAGGGATGAACCCAGGAACAATTTACCCACTGAGCCAAATCCCCAGTCCTTTTTATTTTTTTATCTTGAGAGAGGGTCTTACTGAGTTGCTTAGGGCCTTGCTAAATTCCTGAGGCTAGCTTTGAATTTAGGATCCTCCTGCCTCAGCCTCCCAAACTGCTGGGATTACAGGCATGTACCACTAGCCTTTTTTTTTTTTTTTCGGGGGGGTGCTACCAGGGTTTGAACTCAGGGGCACTCGACCACTGAACCACATCCCCAGCCCTATTTTTTTTTTTTTTTATGAATAAACTTTATTTATTTTGTTTTAGTTGTTGATAGGCCTTTATTTTATTTATGTATTTATGTGGGGTGCTGAGAATTGAACCCAGTGCCTCACACATGCTAGGCAAGTTCACTACCACTGAGCCCCAGCCCCCCTATTTTGTATTTTATTTAGAGACAAGGTCTCACTGAGTTGCTTAGCCTTTGCTGAGGCTGGCTTTGAACTTGGATCCTCCTGCCTCAGCCTTTTGAGTCGCTGGGATTACAGGCATGTGCTACTGCACCCAGTTACCACTAGCCTTTTAACTCTGGCCTTTTTAATCAAAGCACTCAGGACTTCAGGGTAGTAATACTAATAGGAGTAACATGTTCATGCACTGCTATCTCTGACGATCACCCATAAAAGCCCTATGAGATAAGCAAGAAATGCATTTTCCTCTATTTTTTGCATCTATGGAAACTGAAGTTAAATAGGTCCCAGAGAGGGGCTGGGGCTGGGACCTCAGTGGTAGAGCACTCGCCTAGCATGTGCAGGGCCCTGGGTTCAATCCTCAGCACCACATATACATAAAGTTATTGTGTGCAACTACAACTAAAAAAATAAACATCTTTTTTTTTAAAAAAAAAGGTCCCAGAAAAAGCAAAGGCTCAATTTTCAGGTTTTCCAGTTCCCCGTCCAGAGTTAAAACAATTCTCTGTGATTCTAAACCCACAAAATCTAGGGTTCCTTCAACTCTTGGGAGTACCAATCCTATTGGCACGAGAGAAACCCAGAATGAACAGAAGAGCTATCAAATGTTTCTAGTTACCGGATCAAGAAGTACATTAGGGCTGGAGTTGTGGCTCAGCAGTAGAGAGCTCACCTAGCACGTGCGGGGCTTTGGGTTTGAACCTCAGAAGCACATAAAAATAAATAAAAGGTATTCTGTCCAACTACAACTAAAAATTAAATATAAAAAAAATAAATATGTTAGAAGTTAGGCATGATGGCACACGCTTATAATCCTAGCAACTCAGGAGGCTGAGGCAGAAGAATCACAAATTCAAGGTCAGCCTGGGCAATTTATCAAGGCCCTGTCTCAAATTTTTCAAAAGGGAATTTGGGGATGTCTGTAGCTCAGTGATAGGGCATTTGCCTAGCATGCACAAGTCCCTGGAATCAATCTCCAGTGCCACCAAAAAAAAAAAAAAAAGATGAGATAGTCTATGAAACAAAAAGTAAAGAATACAACCTTGAGCATTTGTGGGAGGGAAAAATTTATTAACTTGAACAAGAGTGAGCAAAATTCAAAAGCATCTTGCTGGGTGCAGTGGCTCATGCCTCTCATGCCTATAATCCCAGCAGCTTCAGAGGCTAAGGAAGGAAGATTGCAAGTTCAAAGCCAGCCTCAGCAATTTAGCAAGGTCCTAAGCAACTCAGCAAGACCCTGTCTCTAAGTAAAAAATAAAAAAGGACTAGGCATGTGGCTTAGTGGTTAAGCGCCCATGGGTTCAATCCCCAGTACTAAAATAAAATTTTAAAAAATTAACAAATAAAATCTCAATGTAGACTTGCTTCTTCTTTTGGTCAAACTGGATTTTACATGTGCCATTGTCAATTACCTACATCTGAATTTATTATTTAACATTTTTGAGAAACTGTAACAATACTGCCTGAGTGTGAATAGCTTTATTAGTCTAAAAAAAAAAATTGGTTTGTTGTTTTCTTTTCTTTTCCTTTTTTTAAAAAAAGAGAGAGAGAGAGAGAAAGAGAATTTTTTTTATTATTTATTTTTTAGTTTTCGACGGACACAACATCTTTGTATGTGGTGCTGAGGATCGAACCCAGGCCACACGCATGCCAGGCAAGCGCGCTACTGCTTGAGCCACATCCCCAGCCCTTTTTTTTTTTTTTTTGATGCTTCTGGGATTGAACCCACCAAGGCCTTGAGCCTGCTAAGCAAACTCTGTACCACTGAGCTACATCTCCAGCCCTGAATTATTTGTTTTCACTAACTTAAAATTATGAAGCAGGATGAGAAGGATCTAAAAGCTAAATCCATACACAATTACCACAAAGCATTCCTGTTTCTGATCTTCAAAGTATCCTGAGAAGGTCATCTGGGAATGATAATTTTTAATGGACAGAAAGTTCAAGTTCTGAGAGGTTCCAATATCATGTTTGGCTCTGGTGAGCCAAGCCAGAGGATCTTGTCACATCAGGGGAAGGGCCACACACCAATTTACCCATTCATTCCTTCATTGTCATTCTTTTTCCAAACATTTTTTTTTTTTTTTCATGTGGTACTAGGGATTGAACTCAGTTTTGTGCATGCTAGGCAAGCCCTCTACCGTGGAGCTACATCCCCAGTCCCCACTCCCTTTTTAAAAACTTTTTTTTTTTTTTTTTTAAAGCTGTTAATGGATCTTTATTTATATGCAGGGCTGAGAATCCAACCCAGGGCCTCACACATGCTAGGCAAGCATTCTATCACTGAACCACAACTCCAGCCCTTTTCCTTAAGTTGCCAAGGCTGACCTTGAACTTGTGATCCTTCTGCCTCAGCCTGGGAGTAGCTGGAATTCAGGCATGCACCACTGCTCCCTGCTTCATTAAATGCACATTGAACACTTGCTCTCAACTGGAAGCTGCATTTGGTGCTGAGGTGGAGAACAAGGCATACTTTCTGCCCTCTGGGGGTCCACAGCTTGGATTCAGAGGGTCTTGGCATGGATCTACTCAAGTACGAAGGAATCAGGAAGGCGGGGATTAGGAGTTAGTGGTTCCTAATGCCCCACTTTCCCTCTTTTCCCCCTAGATACTGTTCTACACCTGTCTTCCCTCAAGAGTCCAGAACCTGACTTTGGGTGCTGGGTATTGTTCTGGGCTTGATCTACCAGAATAGCTACATAGGTGACTTAGGAGGTGGGCACTGAGGAAGAGGCCCCCATTCCCTATCCCAAGATAATTCCTCAGCTTCCAGAGCAGAGTACCCCCAGGATCCATCCCCTGGTAAAAAAGACCTCTCAGGATTCTCAGATGTGCTTGTTTCTCTCCTGGAATCAGGAATGTGCTTCCTGAAAGTTAGCTGTGTCTCAGAGGAAAGACAGGGAGCAAGAAGCACCATAGAACAGCAAACAGGAAGGCAGAAAAGTCCCACTAAGATTTTTCCCAAAGACCACATTCCCAGGTGTTTATTTGCATATGCATTGCTTAATCTATATATTTCAATCTGCTGTGTGTAGCTGCCTGATGAACTGTGCCAAAATAACCCCTTCCTAGTTTCAGAGCTTCCTCCCATGGTTCTCTAAAGCCTATTCAGGACCCACCAGCACTCTGGGTTTTGGTCCCTCTTTCCCTGTGCCCTCAGGTCAAGACATTGCACTGATCTCTTTTAGGCTGAGCATTGTCTTCATCCTCCAGGTAACAGGAAACCTCAGGGTGACACTGCTCCAGGTTTCATTTCCTTATGTTGCTCTAGACATGCCTGATAGTTCCCCCACAAGTACCTTTCTCTCTCTTTGACCCCCTTCCGGTTCTGTGGCCACCTGCATTTACATCTCAGGCTCCTTGTCTTGGCTTCCTGGTGATCAAGGCGAGGTTTCTGCTCACCTCACACTTAGTACTGTGCCCGTGGCCTTTGATGCAGCCTCCCTCTGCTCAGGAGCTGGCTTGGCCATGAAGCTGGGGCACCCTCTTGTGGCTGAAAATGCTCACAAGCCTCCCCAATCTCTCCCTTTTGGTCCTCCAGGATGAACTTTGCCTGGAGCTACTTGAGGGTCTGTTTTTCTGAGCTGTCTGGGCGTCTAATGCTCTCTGAGACAGAGTAGGGCAGTAAGTCACAAACATTCATGGGGCACCTTCTGGATTTGCAAAAGATATACATTCTAGATGATAACAAACTGCTGCCACCGGGGACACAAAAGTGACTGACAGATTTGATTCAGTGCCCTCGGTTCACCAATGGAGAGGCTTCAGCCCTAGAAGGGAAAGAGCTGCACCCAAATCCATTTGGATGTGCGCAATTGACATAAAACTCATGGTGTTCTGACACGGTGTCATAGGAGTTCAAGTCAGAGCCGGATGTGGTGTAATCCTGGGAAGGCAGAGGCAGGAGGATTGCAAGTTTGAGGCCAGTCTCAACAACTTAATGTGACCCTGTGACAAAATAAAAAATTAAAAAGGTTGGGGTGTAGAGCACCCTCAGTGGTAGAGCACCCTCGGCTTAAATCTCCAGTACCACAACCATCATCAAATAAATAAATTAATTAATAAAGTCAATTTGGTTACCTCTGTGCCCTTTCAACTTACTGATTAACCCCCTACATGCCCACAGTAATGACACTGGGCTGAGTAACAGTTGCTGTTTTCAGAGCTTGCATTTCTCATGCTGGGAAGGTTTTATTCCCACTGGAATGGCAAGAACAAACCCCCTGCAAGCTCAGATTCAAGACGGTTCCATCTCATTGTACTGTTATTCCCACTGGCCTCTCTCTCAGGTCCCCCTACATAAGCCTGGCTTTTCCCCACCCAGACTGGAAGCTCCTCTAGGGCACAGATCCTGCGTTGTCATTCATTTACCAGCCCAGTCCAGGGCCCTTGATGGTACCTGACCCAGGCCAGCTAACTGGCAACTTCACTTCGGAGACATATTATAGGCAAGTCTCTTCCCATCTTTGGACATACATCCTCATGGGAAACCAGATTCCGTGGCAGTCCCCACCCAGTGAAAGCAGTGGAAGCTGTCCAGAGACACAACAAGCTGCCTTAAGTCAATGACATTTTTGTCCCTGAAGGTCTTCCAGCACGTACTGGATGATGATGTTTAATGGGGATGTTCTGGAGGCAATTTAAGCACTGAATGACTGGGTGGACCCCTGACCTGATGTTTTTCCACTCTGTTCTTTTTTTTTTTCTCTTTCTTTTTTGGTACTGAGGATTGAATCCAGGGGCACTCATCTACTGAGTCACATCCCATTTTATATTTTGAGACAGGGTATTACTTAGTTGCTTAGGGTCTCCTTCAGTTGCTGAGGCTGGCCTCAAATTTGGTATCCTCCTGCCTCAGCCTCCCAAGTCACTGGGATTATAGATTTCCTGCTCTCTATCATGAAACTCTGGGCTTGGTCAAGAATTACAAACCTGCAGTGTAGGGTAATAAGGAGGCTGAGAGAGGTGGCCTGGTTGACTGGGTGGCAGGAGAGCTCAAGCCCTGCCGAGCTCATGCGGCCGTCCTCAGCCCCAGTGAATTGCTGCTTAGCAGGATGGGGGCCCCATATGGCTTAATTCTGATTTTTTCAGAAAACTAGACATTGAAACTTTAACAGGCTAAAGAATGATGCATGTGCTTGTCACTTTGCAACTTCAGATTAAAGATGCCTTCTAGTTTTCGCTTTGTGCAGTGAGTTTTGGGGACAAAAATCAGCCCCCTAGGGCTTAGTTATCCCTGCCTCTATGTATGGCACCAGTCTCTCCCTCTATTGTTCTGTTCTTCTACAGCTAGCAAAGGGCAAATCATGAAGGCTGGGTTAGCTGAGTTTCTTCCTCTCACCCACATCAATCCTGATCTCTGAGGAAGAACCAGAATAGGCCTTTCTTATTATGATGTGTCCACAGTGCTAGGAGGCCACCAGCGGGGAGGAGGGTGCTGAAAAAGACTGACTGTGGCTGGTGAAGGAGTGGGGGTTGTCATCTCAGTTTTTTTATTCAGGTTTGGAGGGTCAGGAAGGCAGCTGGGGTCACTCCTCTAGGGTACAGTGTGGCTTGCCATTCCCTGACATACCTGCCAGTGAGGGCCGCGCCTCACCTCTTGGGAGCAACTTTTTATCTGGATTTTTGCCCTTAGCTGTCTTTCCTTTTACACTCACCTCATCCCACCTCTGTCCCCCAGCCAACCAGCAGTCTCTGGTATCAGACTGATCTGCCTAAAACCCACCTACTAGACCTTTTTAAGTGCTTTCAAAATAGGGCACAGTGGTGCATGTGTATAATTCCAGCTACTTGGCTGGCTGAGGTAGGAGGATTGCCAAGGTCGAGGCCAGCCTAGGTTATTTAGCAAGACTCTGTTTCAAAATAAAATAAACAATAAATAAATAGGGCTAGGGGTGTAGCTCACAGATAGAGTGCCCCTGGGTTCAATCTGTAGTATCATTAAAAAAAAAAAAAAAGCCTTCAAGGGCTCCTCATTACATCCAGTTGGATGTGCATCCCTATTATATGAAGGAGAATGGGCTGGAGAAGCCTGGCTTTCATCTCAATTGTAATTTTAAGGGCTGGGATGGAGCTCAGTGGCAGTGGCCAAGCCTTGAAGCTCGGGTTTCAATCCACCATCACCACCACCAACAACAACAACAAAAAGAACCCCGTAATCAATTGTGATTTAAGAACAAACTTTATCATTTCAAGTTCATTGATTAGAAGAAAAGAGTCTAATTCAGCCCAAAAGAATTCAAACATTTTCTAAATATCCCTGCTAGACAGTGTGGAGCATATAGTGAACTTGAAGATATGGCTCACATCCTCTAAGAGACTATAGGTTGTTAAGAAAACATGATACACAGGCTGGGGTTGTGGCTCAGAGGGAGAGTGCTTGCCTTCATGCATGAGGCACTGGGTTCGATCCTCAGCACCACATAAAAATAAAGCAAAAATATTGTGTCCACCTATAACTAAAAAAAAAAAAGGAAAACATGATACACATTTATGAAAAGGTAACCAACTCCCAGTGGCTTCAATATGGGTAGGATAGGCTATAATAATAATAGGGATATCAGAGGCTAGTCAGGACAGGCTCCACAAAGGGAGTAGCAGTCTTCAACTAAAGTTCTGTGTCTCCAGAGGCATAAAAGGAATTTTAGTCTTTTTTTTTTTTTTTCAGCACTGAGGATTGAACTTAGGGCACTCTACCACTGGGCTAAATCCCAGACCTTCTTATTTTTTATTTTGAGACAAATTCTTGCTAAGTTGCCTGGACTAGCCTCAAATTCGCAATCCTCCCACCTCAGCCTCCCAAGTTGCTGGAATTAGAGGCATTCAGCTTTGTAGGAAGACTTTTCCAAGGGTAGATGGACAGGATGTTTATGTTTATTCTCTTATGTTTAAGAGAATCAATTTCCAGAAAGTCATCTTCAATAAATTACAACAACTCCAGAGGTTGAGGCAGGAGGATCACAACTAAGTTGCTGCCTCAGCAACTTAGACTCTGTCTCAAAAATTAAAGGTTCAGGGCTGAGGTTGTGGTTCAGTGGTAGAGCACTCACCTAGCATGTGTAAGGCCCTGAATTCAAGCCTCAGCACCACATAAGAATAAATAAATAAAATAAAGATTAAAAAAAAAAAGTTAAATCAGAAAAAAAAAAAAAAAAGGCTCAGTGGTAGAGTGCCCTGGGTTCAATCCCCACGGTACTGAAAAATATATATTAAAAAATAGGGCTGGGGGGCTGGGGATGTGGCTCAGGGGTAAAGCAGTTGCCTGGCATGTGTGAGACCCTGGGTTCAATCCTCAGCACTGCATATAAATAAACAAATTAATTAAATAAAGGTCCATTGACAACCAAAAAGTATTTTTAAAAAAATAGGGCTGGGGTTGTAGTTCAATGGAAGTGTGCTTGCCTAGCATGTGTGAGGCACTGGGTTCAATTCTCAGCACCACATACAAATAAATAAAATAAAGGTCCTTCAACAACTAAAAATATATTTTAAAAAATAAACTTTATCCAGGACTACATAATTTTTTAAAAAAGTGCTTAGGGCCAGATGCAGTGGCACATGCCTGTAATCCCAGTGGCTTTGGAGACTGAGGCAGGAGGATTGTGAGTTCAAAGCCAGCCTCAGTAAAAGTGAGACACTAAGCAACTCAGTGAGACCGTCTCTAAATAAAATACAAAATAGGGCTGGGGACGTGGCTCAATGATTAAGTACCTCTGGGTTCAATCCCCAGTACTCCCCACCCCAAAAGTGTTTAGGGTATGCATGAGCTGAATTATTAAAAAAACCCACAGTTTTGAGAGCTAGGCTGGAGATGGCTTAGTAGAAGAGTAGGAGAAAGGTATTCTTTTTTAAAAATATTTTTTATTTGTCAATGGATCTTTATTTTATTTTATTTATTTTTTATGTGATGCTGAGAATCAAACCCAGTGTCTTGAACATGCTAGGCAGGTGCTCCAGCACTAAGCCACCACCCCACCCAGGAGAAAGGTATTCTGAATAGAAGAGAGAGATTAAGTATGGAAGAAAAATTAAGGCATGTTCAGGGAATTGTGAGTGGACCAGATCATGGAGGGCAGTCATCTGAGAGAAACTTGAAAAGAAAGCTGGGATCATACTAACAGGTATGAGGCTGAGACATTTCTCTTTATTATTGTTTTTAATTAAGTAAATTATGCATGATTATAATCTCCTTGTAAAGAAAAATTTAAGTTTTAAGGATAGGCCTGGGGCCATAGTTTCTATTTTTTTTTTTTTTCTTTTTGTACTAGTGATTGAAACCAGAGTTCATGTACCACTGAGCTAGATACACCCTCAGCCTTTTTAACTTTTTTATTTTGAGACAGTCTTGCTAAGTTACTTAGGGCTTCCGTAAAGTTGGTGAGGCTGTCCTCAAACTTGCAATCCTCCTGCCTCAGCCTGTGAGTCACTGGGATTACTGACATGCGCCACTGCACCCAGCCATCACCCCCATTTCTGCTTCCTTCTCTACTTCTCTGGAGGTAACCTTCGTTTTCAGTTTGGTGTAAACTCCTTTGGGTGTATTTCCTTGTATTCCCAAGCACATGTCACATGTCTCTGCATGAGAGAACACTTAAGCTAAGAAGTGTCAGCTTTCTCACAGGGTCATTAGCAACCTGAGGCTGGGGAATGAGCTGATAATATACTACTAGATTTTATTATTACTCTTTTGTGTCTTGCAACTATGCTTTGCTCACTGAGAAAATTAGAATTATGATTTAGGAATAAGGGAAGGAGTAGGGGGTAATTCTAGCGCAAGACCTATGACATTTCATAGCCAAAGAATGACATTAAACACTATGCCACTGGAGGCCAGGTGTGGTAGCACACACCTGTAATCCCAGGGGCTCAGGAGGCTGAGATGAGAGGATCTTGAGTTCTAAGCCAGCCTTAGCAAAAGTGAGGCACTAAGCAACTCAGTGAGACCCTGTCTCTAAATAAAATACCAAATAGGGCTGGGGATGTGGTTCAGTGGTTGAGTGCCCCTGAGTTCAATCCCCAGTACTCGCCCCACTCCCCCCAAACAAACAAACAAAACCACACTACGCCACTGGAAAGTGAAGGGGAGGGGACAGAAAAGGTGGTAAAAGGACATCAAACCTCATCTTGGCTTGCTTAGAAATGTGCCTGGCTGGGTAGAAGTATGCTCTAGAAACAGGTGGCTCTCTTGGTTTCTTTTGTGTCCTCATTGTTGATAAAGACAAGAGCACAGAAAACTATGGAATAATTATGCCAGTATGAGGAGCAGCAGCAACAGATACTCAGCCTCAGATTTGGGGACAAGTGGGGAGTGATGTGGACTGTGGTAAAATCAATTGCCCAAGCTCTTTCTAATGGGAACAGCCATTATTGAGTCCAGTCAGCTATTGTCCTAGGCCAGTGTGTATCAATATTCTGTATCTTCTGATTTTTCAAAAGACTGTAATAATTGGGATTTTAGTGAATTTTAGTGAATTTAGTAATCTCTCAATATTGACTAAAAAAAAAAAAAAAGTTTTTTTTTTTTTTTTTCTTTTTTCCCCAGCACTGGGGATTGAACCCAGGAGCATTCTACCACTGAGCTACATCTATCATCCATGCTCCCACCCACTTTTTTTTCTTCTTTCTTTTGAGACAGGGTCTAAGTTGCCCACGTTGACCTTAAACCTGTCATCTTCCTGCCTCAGCCTCCTGAGTAGCTGGGTCAAAATTCTTAAACAGTATATTGGCCAAACAAAGCATGTATCTACAGGCTGCATATGGCCTTTGGTCTGCCATCATGCGTTTGGCTCTAAGCTCTAAGTGGCTGTGAAGGATTCTCAGCCTAAGTAGATGCAGTGGGAATGATTGACTTTATTCCCCACATCTGGCTCCTACTCCTTTCCAATATCCAGCAAGTCATAGAGCTCTGCTAGGAAGCTTGGAGCTTAGCAAATGGCTCCAGAAGCATCCTAGAAGTTCAGGGAAGTCACCATCTAGATTCACCACCTTCAGGGAAATAGTTCTAAGGCTCCAGTGTCTTTCTCTCAGGCATTGGGGCATGTTCTTATGCCTCTCCCAGAAGAGAGCCCAGTGGGAACGTAGACTGGTAACTAGTTTTCAAAGGGCTTTGTCCTGTGACTAAAGCCAGGCAAGCAGTCAGACACAAATGAAAGTGCGCACATGCACACACACACACACACACACAAACACACAGAGTGCACTCCCAAGACCTTTTCCCACGCAGTTCCAGGACAGCCGGAAGGGCAGTCAGTCATGGGAATTAACCCAGGCCCCCCTCCCCCAGTGGAAGCTCCACCCTGCTTCATTTACTCCAGGCCATGAATCCCTGGCCCCCTCCACCCCCTTACTACTTCCAGAGGAGGAAATAGATAACAATGTGGCAGATCAGAGAATGGGCACAGAGCCTGGAGCCAAGGCCCAGGAGGAGTCCTCATAGGCCATGGTCTCTGACCCTTGGCTGCCTTGCTCCCTGTCAGATGGCTTCCCCAAATGTGGCCTTCCTCAAGCCTCTCCATCCCTAGAAGATTCCACACAGCCTGACAACTCCTTTTCCCTCCCTTGGTTTGCCTCTTTCCTTTTTCATTCACACTCCTACACTCCACTTGGAGCTCCAAGTCTGAGGGGCTAAAGCCAGAATTTGGTAGGAATTTTGTCTAGTGGGGAGCAAGTAGGAAGAAAGGATCATTTTTCTCTCACATTTGTCTGGGGGCTAGGGAATGCCTGTCCTGAGAATGAGACATTGTTAGAACAAAAGCTCCAGAGTCCTGAGATCTCATTCTGTCTTCTAGACAAAGCCTTCTCACCTTGGCAGGAGGAATGGAAGTGCTCACAGACCCTGGGGCCATTCTCAGAGCAATAGAAGGGAATCGCCAGGCATTTCCAGTTTCCTGGGGCTGAGAAGTTGGTGGGAACCACTAATTTTGTTTTTCCTGTTGGTCTAAAATAATGACCTTCCTGGGACCGGAACCCTACGCCCCAGGCAAAACTACCATTACTTCCTCCCAGTTCTAGTATTTTCAACTGCCTCACCTCTGCCAGGCA